>NC_090931.1:419709715-420009715 GCF_040938575.1 Ambystoma mexicanum
CCGGGGCCCGCGCGGCCAGGTCCAGAGAGATCCCATGCCGGTGCTTATCGGTGTCTGACCTTAGGGGGACGAAGGGAACGGGGTCCCTGCGACAGCCCCAGCCACGCCCTGGGGAGGGGACCCCAGGGTGATTGACGTTCAAGCGACCCTCAGACAGGCATAGCTCCAGGAGGAACCCGGGGCCGCAAGATGCGTTCGAAGTGTCGATGATCAATGTGTCCTGCAATTCACACTAATTCTCAGAGCTAGCTGCGTTCTTCATCGACGCGCAAGCCGAGTGATCCACCGCCAAGAGTCACAGGCAACTTTTTGTTTGGTTCCAGACGTCGGCCCGAACCTGCTGGTGCAGGAGAGGCTGGGGGTAGGCAGCGCCGCCCGTCTAGCCCGCCGCGGGCGAGACACAGCCCGGCGCCCCGTCTAGCTGCCCCACTTGGGAGTCGGCCGAGACCATCGGGGGTTTTAAGAGAAAACAAAAGAAAACATCCAGGTGCTCAGCCTGGGAAGCCTGCGCGGCGGCAGGGCTTCCCACGGCGACAGAGGCAGGCCGCTCTGCCGCCGGCCCGATTCCCACCCAGCCTACCCCCGGCCCCAACCCCCTCTGCTGCTTCCCTTGCAGGGAGCCGGACGGAGAGGCAGGCCAGAGTCGGCACAGGCGGGGGGGTCAGGTGGGAACGCTAGAGTCTTCAAACCGCAGCCCGGCCACACGGGGCCGGGCTCCAGGTACCTGGTTGAGAGGGAAGGTCGCCCGCTACGCCGGCGGGCCTGGCCATCGCTCGCCCACGCGGACGTGGGCAGCCGGAACCTCGACGCCTGCCCGTCGAGTACGCCTGTCTGCGCCATGGCTCAGGGCTCGCCTGGCGTGCCGGGCCCCTGTCTGCCCTTGGGAGGTGTCCCTCGAGAACGGCCGGGCTTCCCTCGGCTCCCGGCTGCTCTCACTCGGGGGCTTCCCTGCTGACCGGGGTGCGCCCGCTCCGACGCCTGGCCCGCTGGCGGGTCTGGGTGGAGGAGCGCGCCCCCATCTGGCGCGGTGGCTCAGGGGCCGGCTCGGTGAGGAGAGATGCGAGGGAGGCCCGCTCAAGGCGGGCCTCTCTCTCCCCCTCCGGTCGGCTGGGGACATCCCCCGGCGGGTTAACCCAACCCCGCCGGGGCGTCCCCGTCCGTCTGCTGGGTCGCAGACCCCCCTCCGGCGGAAGGGGGTCCCGCTCCCCGGGCTGTGGGTCGTGCGCGTCTCGGATACAACCGAGGTCGGGCCCGCGGCTCTCCCTCCGGCTGCTCCGCTGTTAATGATCCTTCCGCAGGTTCACCTACGGAAACCTTGTTACGACATTTACTTCCTCTAGATAGTCAAGTTTGATTGTCTTCTCGGCGCTCCGCAAGGGCCGTTGCCGACCCCGGCGGGGCCGATCCGAGGACCTCACTAAACCATCCAATCGGTAGTAGCGACGGGCGGTGTGTACAAAGGGCAGGGACTTAATCAATGCAAGCTTCTGACCCGCACTTACTCGGGATTCCTTGTTCACGGGAAATAATTACAATCCCCAATCCCTATCACGAAAGGGGTTCAGCGGGGTACCCGCACCTGTCGACGAAGGGTAGACACACGCTGATCCGTTCAGTGTAGCGCGCGTGCAGCCCCGGACATCTAATGGCATCACAGACCTGTTATTGCTCGATCTTGTGTGGCTGAACGCCACTTGTCCCTCTAAGAAGTTGAACGCCGACCGCTGGGGGTCACGTAACTAGTTAGCATGGAGGAGTCTCGTTCGTTATCGGAATTAACCAGACAAATCGCTCCACCAATTAAGAACGGCCATGCACCACCACCCACAGAATCGAGAAAGAGCTATCAATCTGTCAATCCTTTCCGTGTCCGGGCCGGGTGAGGTTTCCCATGTTGAGTCAAATTAAGCCGCAGGCTCCACTCCTGGTGGTGCCCTTCCGTCAATTCCTTTAAGTTTCAGCTTTGCAACCATACTCCCCCCGGAACCCAAAGACTTTGGTTTCCCGGAAGCTGCTCGGCGGGTCATTGGAATAACGCCGCCGGATCGCTAGTCGGCATCGTTTATGGTTGGAACTACGACGGTATCTGATCGTCTTCGAACCTCCGACTTTCGTTCTTGATTAACGAAAACATTCTTGGCAAATGCTTTCGCTTTGGTTCGTCTTGCGCCGGTCCAAGAATTTCACCTCTAGCGGCACAATACGAATGCCCCCGGTCGTCCCTCTTAATCATGGCCCCAGTTTCGAAAACCAACAAAATAGAACCGGAGTCCTATTCCATTATTCCTAGCTGAAGTATTCAGGTGACCGGCCTGCTTTGAACACTCTAATTTTTTCAAAGTAAACGCTTCGGACCCCCAGGACACTCAGTCAAGAGCATCAAGGGGGCGCCGAGAGGCAGGGACAGGGACAGGCGGTAGCTCGCCTCGCGGCGGACGCCAGCTCGATCCCAAGATCCAACTACGAGCTTTTTAACCGCAGCAACTTTAATTTCTGATCTAACCAACAGCAGCTTAAGAACTAAGATAAAACACATGTTGGTTTGTGGGTTGGTGCGGTAGTGTCACCGGCCAGGAAATGTCCAAGCAAAGCCAAGGCCTTCAATGAAGTCCATAGCATTATTACCAACTGGAAAAGATCCCCGTTATCATAGCTGTTAAGATCTGGGCTACAGTGGCTATTATTTTTTTACATGAGAAGCATCACCTGCAGAGTGCAACAATACACTTCGATAAAAAAAAAATCTGCAAACAAAAATGGTCACAATGAAACTTGAAAAGGGAATTACGCTATGTCCCTTCTCTAGTTCCATCGGCGGTGAATCTTAGGAGCTCAGCAAGGTGGGTGCACGACCTGAACGGGAAGGTAAGTCATCATCGAAGACTGGGCGGGGGAGAAGTGCTGAGTACACTGGACGGACTGTGGGACCAGCGTAAAGGGCAAGGTGATGTGGGGCAGCAGATGGCAGCAGGCCAGTGAATAAGATCAGCACTCGAAGTACTATGATTGGTTCTGCACACCACCCCAGTTTTGTATGCAATATGGTTAACAATGGCTATATCTAACTAGTTCAAATTCCAACAATTAAATACAGTCCCACCTTTGATGACATCTTTACTTTTGTTCATCATCATAAGCCAGCCCTTCTTGAACAAACAATTGCGGACTGACTATTATCTGGTCCAGGGAAATCACAACGTCTCTCACTGCCTTCCTCAAATAAAGTAAAACACACAATTATAAACCACTAATTACACCGATCTATACAAAATATCACCCAAGGTGCCTTGACAAATACGGACATCTACCCCCAGTAACAGGAATGACTCCCAAAAGGCAGTGATAACTTCCTACATGAGATTCACTGTTCAATAGAAATGCTCTTGGGCACACTAGACTAGATTCTATAGGAGGCACATTAAATCTGAACTCAAAACTGCCAACATGTGGTTCAGTGAGATCCTCTCCAGCATAGCTCTAAATAAAGTAACATACAGGAGAGGGGTTACCAAATTCCAATATGATGCAAGTAGGAAAGGATTTCGAGTACAAATGGGTCAAGGAGGCCACCAACAAAACCTCTGACATTCCTAAAATGTGCATCGCTGCCCAGACCTGCTCAACTAAGGGATACTATTCTCCTCTCACACATCTTAACAGGTGACAGAGCAACCTTGTTAAATAATAACATATAAAATATGGCACTAAAAAAATGTAATATTGGGACACACTATTGATCCTCCTCACCTTGAACCTCACCCCTCAACATAAATACTTCTGCGTCCTTTGACTCACCTGGTTCATACCATACCTGGAAATCAGTATATGAGTTACCTATGTGAAGGTAATTCTGCTCAGCAATAAATGTGCTCATGAAGCTGTGTAAAATAGTAAATCACCCCAATAGCTCCTGCCTTTATGGCACACCAAAACAACTCAACCTTGGAAACCGGTATAATGACCAAACCACTGACAAAACCTCCTGGGTGTGGCCTAGGTTGAGAGAAAGGTATGGTCTGCCCTAATGTCAGGGAAACATGCTTTTGAGTGGATGTGATGGAGCATTGTGTTAAGATCATGTGTGCTCTGTTAGTCCTGTGTGGTCGAGTGTTAAGGTGACTTATGTTCCGTTGGAAGAGAATCTGCATGGTGTCTGTGGTGATTTATGGGCTGGAGGAGAGGTGTGTCCTAGTTAAAGATGAACGACTTTTGAAAATGCGTGGCCTAGTTATAAGAGAAGGTATGGTCTATTGCAGGATCATCAACTCAACAAACACAAAATGGGTGATGGTCTTATGGGGTGTTAATCCCCTGCCAGGACAACTCCTCCACCAACCCGGAGTGGAAGGTGATGGGTGGGGCTGTTGCATTCCTGACCTTCTGAGAGAACAACCTCTTCACTAATTGCTCAGATAAAGAGGCCGATTCAGGAAATTAATGTGCACTGAAAATTTCAGCGCAAGCGTGCAAAAGTGTGCGATTCGCAGCATAAAGCGTGTGAATCGCAGTGCCAGTGTGAAAATCGCAGCGAAACCCACGCACAGCGATTCATGGAAGTCCGTGCGCGTGAAAATCCATGGATGTGCGCTGAAATCCTGTTCGGCACACGCTGACGCGCACGCCTTCAAACAGCGTGCGCTAAGCACACAGCGAAAGCGCACATAGCGCGGCGCACACAACAAAAGTAGGTGTAACACAGGGCATGACACGCGGAATGGGGAACAACGTGTGAAAATGTGGGCGTCACGGGGGAAGTACAAGAGGCAAGTGCATGGAACGCCCACACGCTCGCCTACAACACGTATTCATGGAATCGAATAGGGCAAACCAGCGCACGGGCAAAGACGCACACAGGCCTAAACACATCTGCCACACGAAGGCAGGCGGTAGCGTCCCTGCGCATGAAAAAAATGTGCGCTAACAAAAAGCACGTACATACAGCTATGATGAATGTCCCATGCTGTGTCCCTCTAGGACAAATGACGTGCAAAGGGGTACGCAAAAAACACAGACACCCGCTGTGTGAAAAATAGCGTGTGCGTGTATTTCGGGGGTGCGTGGGAAGTTTCACACGCGATCGGCCTGGGCGAGCGGGGTACTTGTATAACTGGCGTTCGCGTGAAGTCTCACACGCGATTGGATCTGGGTACGTGTATTTCTGGGGTTCGCGTGAAGGTTCACACGCGATTGGCCCTGTGCGAGTGGGGAACATGTATTTCTGGGGTTTACGTGAAGTTTCACACGTGATAGGCTTTGGGCGAGCGGGGTACTTGTATAACTGGGGTTCGCGTGAAGTCTCACAGGTGATTGGATACGGGTACGTGTATTTCGGGGGTGCATGGGAAGTTTCACACGTGAAAGGGCCTGTGTGAGTGGGTTACATGTATTCCTGGGGTTCGCGGGAAGTCTCACACGCGATTTCAGCAGGGTACGTGTATTTTGGGGGTGCCGGGGAGTCCTACATGTGAATTGGCAGTGTCGGTCCTCCCAGGTATTCCCTCTACACCCTCCACGTCCCCTGCAGGCAGCCCACACCACAGGGGACTACCCTGCACCCCTGGTCATGTCCCACAGGCAGCCCATCCACCATGGGCATGCCCCCCAGCCAAGCCACATGTCAGCTTGCACTACTGATCCCCAACTCATGACCCCCTGTACCCCCACCCCCAGCAGTGCAGGGCACCTGCCAGCAGGCCCCCACTCATGTCCCACTCATGTCTCCCTGCACTCCCACCCCCAGCAGTGCAGGGCATCTGCCAACAGGCCCCCACTCATGTTCCACTCATGTCCCCCTGCACCCTCACCCCCCAGCAGTGCAGGGCACCTGCCAGCAGGCCCCCACTCATGTCCCCCTGCACCCCCACCCCCAGCAGTGAAATGCCGATCTCATGACACAAATCAAAAGTCAACTATGTACATCAACACATTTCCATCACACACATACACTGGTTGGCATTGCTTGTGTAAACCCACATTTTCACATGCATCAACCCAATGAGCAAATCCCACACATGGAACTAACAAATTAAAATGTATTATGTACATAAAATCAAAAATGAAATAAAAGCATACCAAAATATGAAACATGAAATGAAAAGCATGTGAAAAAGATGATTGAATGAAAATGATAACCAATCCAAAAACATTATAAAGAAAAACAGTCCAAAGTCACCCTCCAACAACGCAAATACAAAGGAAATGTAAAAAAAAAATCTCCATTGCTTCATGTTCATAATAAAAAAAAAAGAGAAATCAATCCATAGTCCAACTATTTACAATCCATTGTCCGGAGAAAAAAAAATCCATTGCTCCATGTCCATAATGCAAAAAAAAATGAAAAATTAATACATGATGAAACTATATGCAATCCATTGTCCAAGGATGTTAAAGGTCCATGTTCCCAACCAAATAAATGAAACCTACCTAACAAACTACCTAAAAATATAACTGTATACAAATGTGTGTGGCATTTTCCATTGACCACAAATAAAAGGAAAACGAAAAGGAAACCTAACTCTAAAAACTATTTACAAAGCAAGCGGGCTAGTCCGACGGCTCACTTTTGGATGTCCCGGGCCAGGGAGTCATCGAACCGTTGCTCAATGTCCTGGAGGCGGTCCTCTTCCATGGTCCCGAGGGTTCGCAGGGACGACGAGATGTTTTCCTCCAATTCCCTGCAAATTGCCTTGAGACACTTGGCCCGCCACAGAGCCCTCCGCATGGAGTTCTCCGCCCTGACCATCGTGAGCCAGGCCTCTTCTGCCCGCTGCCGCTCCACATCTATAGCATGGCCTAACCGCTGCCACAAGGAAGGCACTTCCAGTCCTGGGTCCTCCTGCCCTTTGGCCGATGCCTGCCCCTCCGATGTCGAAGGCCCCGAGCCATGATGGCTCCCAACTTGTTACTGCTGCTGCTGTGCCTCTGCCTGTGCCCTGGCTCTTGCTGCCTGCACATCCTCCTCCGGCTGGGTGCAGTTGTTGAGGTGGCCACCCCTGCTGGACGTCCGACTCCCGACTGTGGCAGGGATGTGTCCTACACCAGCCTGGCCACAGGGTCAGAGGCAGCTCCACAGGGTACCCAGATGATACATGGGTAGGAAGATGGCATGGAGGACAACTGGGGTATAGGGGGTTCAGTTGAGGAGGGGGTCGGAACAAGGTCCTGAAAAGGGAGGAATCCGGCCCTGGTGAGCTGTCCCAGTAGGTCAACACGGTCAACGAGCCTATCGAGAAGACCTGCAGTCTCCTCATGAAAAGACTGCAGGTCACCTCGCATGGCCCATTGACGCAACGCCACCC
The DNA here is from genome assembly GCF_040938575.1 of Ambystoma mexicanum. Lineage (NCBI taxonomy): Eukaryota > Metazoa > Chordata > Amphibia > Caudata > Ambystomatidae > Ambystoma > Ambystoma mexicanum. Next base: position 419,717,014 of record NC_090931.1, read on the forward strand.
CACCCAGGACAGGCTCAACCCGGTCCCGGATTGCCACGTACGCAGGGAGAGGAAGGCCAGTTGTTGTAAGCGGATCCCCTCCCTGAAAACGGGTCTGGACGTAGGCATCCCTGCTGCTGCGGGATGATGCAGTCACAGGATCGGGGACAGGATTACACACAGGCACCTCCGCGGTGGCCTGTGCTGCCTCCTGTCCCTGCCCCTGCCCCTGCACTGCACCACAAGCACCAGTGGAATCCCCACCTCCAGACCCTGTGTCTGTCCCTTGTACGGCCTCCTCCACCAAACCCCCCACCAACCTGGATGACTCTGTGCCATCTTCCTCCATCGCACCCTGTGGGGTCTCAGCTGCCCCTTCTGCTGCCGAGGAGTCCAACTCCGACCTCCGCCTCTTGGACCTTCCCTCGGCAGCTGCGGCCTGGGACGCAGCACCGGACTGCTCACTCCCCGACATGATGACAGCCTGGGAGGGGAGCTGGGCCTTGCGTCTCCGGCTGGCGGGACGATCCCTGCCGCTGTGCTCCACAGCACCCTCTCCGCCATCTTCTTCAGTTGATGCTGCAGACAGGGAGAGATAAAACACAGGCATCAGGGCACTGTACAATGGACTGATACACACATGACAGTTGCACATAAGTGGCATTGTTTAACTACAGATACAGCATCACACTCCACGACACACATGTCATTTTAACTCACACACATGAACATTTCAACAGCAATATTGCACCAGGCAGCACCATCCATACACATACAACAGCATGAACAGCCAAAAGAGGGCCTGACATCACATGAAACACAAGGAGTGCACTAGACATGCACACACGCCACCACACTTACATGCATGTCTACATCTCCTCCAACTGTTGCAGTGATGAGATCGCCATAGATGTCACATCTGCCATTCATCCTTCTACATATCAGTGTCACGTGCATCCATGTTGCATCACAGTTGCACACTTGTCAGATACACATACATGCACACGTGCACAGTGCAGATACATGCAGCTGGAACCAACATCCATGTGTGAAACCACAACCTTGACGACTTACATACACAGTCATTCAAACATGTGTGCTCACACATCTGCATTTGGTCTGCATGCTTACCCACACATACTCCATCCATGTGTCTCACACATGAGAGGACGTGCATGTGTCAGCCTCACGGCCCTGTACATACACATCCATACATGGCCCTACAAAACCACATGTGCAACCTGCACACTACTGGCACAACACCACACGCACAGCTTACAATCAGTATGCATGTACACTTACCGCTCGACTCCGGACGGGTCTGCCTCTCAGGGACCTGGATGTGGAGCGCTGGGCATACGCGTTCCTGGACCCTCATTTGGTCTTCCGACAGGTGGCCCCGACGCCCCTTAGCATCCACTGCCTTCAAGAGGCACCGGGCCTTGTTGAGGGTCCTGGACCTGAAGTCCTCCCAGCGCTTCTTGACATGTTGTAAGTCACGGACTGCCATCCGTGTTGATGGCAATCACAATGTCCGTCCAGATCCTGGTCCGTCCTTCCTTGTCTGCGCACTAACTTCCGAAGAGGGCATCATACTGCCCCAGGACTTGCTCCACCAGGACACCAACTTCGGTGGCAGTGAAGCTGGTGGCCCTCTGCCTCTCTGGCTGGGGGTTGCCAGTGCTGCCAGATGGTGGTGCGCTCGACATGGCAACCCCAGAGGCAGATGTGGGTGGGCAACTGGGTCCTGGGGCTGGGCTGTGGAGTGATGGTATCCCAGTCGGGAGTCTTTGGTTCCAGCAGGGGTGGTCACGGCAACTGCACCCCTGGCTGATGTGCAGGCAGCAAATGGCAGGGCACGTGGGCAGCAGGCAGTCAGGCAGCAGCAGATGGCAGGTGGGAGCGTGCTTGGGGCTCTGGGGAGCAGTAATTCGGCCTTCTGGGCAGGAGCATGGTCTTCCGTGTGTGTACGCATGGCCAGCTTGATACAGAGTGATTTGTCACGTGAAAATCTTGAATGTCAGTGTGTAATTCGAGGAAAGGCCCTTAGCGCGTAAGCACGTCAGCACACGTACGCGATTTCATTGGACCAAAGGCCCTTAGCGCGTAAGCGCGTCTGTGACATGACGGGCGAGCGGGTTTTTCCCTCATAGCACGTGATGACAGAGCACACATGGACATCCCCCCTACCTGAGGACGGGCATGGGTGGGACATGAGTGGGGCATGAGTGGGGGCCTGCTGGCAGGTTCCCTGTACTGCAGGGGGGTGGGGGTGCAAGGGGACATGTGTGGGACATGAGTGGGGGCCTGCTGGCAGGTGCCCCTCACTGCTGGGGGGTGCGGGTGCTGGGGGATATGTGTCGGGGCCTGCTGGCAGGTGCCTGCAATGCTGGGAGGGTGGGGGGGCTGAGGGACATGAGTGGGGGCCTGCTGGCAGGTGCCCCTCACTGCTGGGGGGTGGGGGCGCAGGGGGACATGAGTGGGGGCCTGCAGGCAGGTGCCCCTCACTGCTGGGGGATGGGGTGCTGGGGGACATGCGTGGGGCCTGCTGGCAGGTGCCCCTCACTGCTGAGGGGTGGAGGTGCTGGGGGACATGTGTTGGGGCCTACTGGCAGGTGCCTGTCAATGCTGGAGGGGTGGGGGGGGGCTGGGGGACATGAGTGGGGGCCTGCTGGCAGTTGCCCCTCACTGCTGGGGGGTGAGGGGGCTGGGGGACATGAGTGGGGGCCTGCTGGCAGGTGCCCCTCACTGCTGGGGGGTGGGGGTGCAGGGGGACATAGTGGGGGCCTGCTGGCAGGTGCCCCTCACTGCTGGGGTGTGGGGGTGCTGGGGAACATGAGTGGGGGCCTGCTGGCAGGTGCCCCTCACTGCTGGGGGGTGGGGGTGCAGGGGGACATGTGTCGGGGCCTGCTGGCAGGTGCCTGTCAATGCTGGAGGGGTGGGGGTGCTTGGGGACATGTGTCGGGGCCTGCTGGCAGGTGCCTGTCAATGATGGGGGTGGGGAGCTGGGGGACATGAGTGGGGGCCTGCTGGCAGGTGCCCCTCACTGCTGGGGGGTGGGGTTGCAGGGGGACATGAGTGGGGGCCTGCTGGCAGGTGCCCCTCACTGCTGGGTGGTGAAGGTGCTGGGGGACATGTGTTGGGGCCTGCTGGCAGGTGCCTGTCAGTGCTGGGGGGTTGGGGGAGCTGGGGGACATTAGTGGGGGCCTGCTGGCAGGTGCCCCTCACTGCTGGGGGCTGGGGGGGCTCGGGGACATGAGTGGGGGCCTGCTGGCAGGTGCCCCTCACTGCTGGGGGCTGGGGGGGCTCGGGGACATGAGTGGGGGCCTGCTGGCAGGTGCCCCTCACTGCTGGGGGATGGGGGTGCTGGGGGACATGCGTGGGGCCTGCTGGCAGGTGCCCCTCACTGCTGGGGGGTGGAGGTTCTGGGGACATGTGTCAGGGCCTGCTGGCAGGTGCCTGTCAATGATGGCGGGCTGGGGGACATGAGTGGGGGCCTGCTGGCATGTGCCCCTCACTGCTGGGGGGTGCGGGTGCAGGGGAACAACAGTGGGGGCCTGCTGGCATGTGCCCCTCACTGCTGGGGGGTGGGGGTGCTGGGGGACATGAGTGGGGGCCTGCTGGCAGGTGTCCCTCACTGCTGGGGGTTGGGGTGCTGGGGGACATGTGTTGGGGCCTACTGGCAAGTGCCTGTCAATGCTGGAGGGGTGGGGGGGCTGGGGGACATGAGTGGGGGCCTGCTGGCAGTTGCCCCTCACTGCTGGGGGGTGAGGGGGCTGGGGGACATGAGTGGGGGCCTGCTGGAAGGTGCCCCTCACTGCTGGGGGGTGGGGGTGCAGGGGGACATAGTGGGGGCCTGCTGGCAGGTGCCCATCACTGCTGGGGTGTTGGGGCTCTGGGGGACATGAGTAGGGGCCTGCTGGCAGGTGCCCCTCACTGCTGGGGGGTGGGGGGGCAGGGGGACATGTGTCGGGGTCTGCTGGCAGGTGCCTGTCAATGCTGGAGGGGTGGGGGTGCTTGGGGACATGTGTCGGGGCCTGCTGGCAGGTGCCTGTCAATGATGGGGGTGGGGGGCTGGGGGACATGAGTGGGGGCCTGCTGGCAGGTGCCCCTCACTGCTGGGGGGTGGGGTTGCAGGGGGACATGAGTGGGGGCCTGCTGGCAGGTGCCCCTCACTGCTGGGTGGTGAAGGTGCTGGGGGACATGTGTTGGGGCCTGCTGGCAGGTGCCTGTCAGTGCTGGGGGGTTGGGGGAGCTGGGGGACATGAGTGGGGGCCTGCTGGCAGGTGCCCCTCACTGCTGGGGGCTGGGGGGGCTCGGGGACATGAGTGGGGGCCTGCTGGCAGGTGCCCCTCACTGCTGGGGGGTGGGGGTACTGGGGGACATGAGTGGGGGCCTGCTGGCAGGTGCCTGTCAATGATGGCGGGCTGGGGACATGAGTGGGGGCCTGCTGGCATGTGCCCCTCACTGCTGGGGGGTGCGGGTGCAGGGGAACAACAGTGGGGGCCTGCTGGCATGTGCCCCTCACTGCTGGGGGGTGGGGGTGCTGGGGGACATGAGTGGGGGCCTGCTGGCAGGTGTCCCTCACTGCTGGGGGTTGGGGGTGCTGGGGGACATGTGTTGGGGCCTACTGGCAAGTGCCTGTCAATGCTGGAGGGGTGGGGGGGCTGGGGGACATGAGTGGGGGCCTGCTGGCAGTTGCCCCTCACTGCTGGGGGGTGAGGGGGCTGGGGGACATGAGTGGGGGCCTGCTGGAAGGTGCCCCTCACTGCTGGGGGGTGGGGGTGCAGGGGGACATAGTGGGGGCCTGCTGGCAGGTGCCCATCACTGCTGGGGTGTTGGGGCTCTGGGGGACATGAGTAGGGGCCTGCTGGCAGGTGCCCCTCACTGCTGGGGGGTGGGGGTGCAGGGGGACATGTGTCGGGGCCTGCTGGCAGGTGCCTGTCAATGCTGGAGGGGTGGGGGTGCTTGGGGACATGTGTTGGGGCCTGCTGGCAGGTGCCTGTCAGTGCTGGGGGGTTGGGGGAGCTGGGGGACATTAGTGGGGGCCTGCTGGCAGGTGCCCCTCACTGCTGGGGGCTGGGGGGGCTCGGGGACATGAGTGGGGGCCTGCTGGCAGGTGCCCCTCACTGCTGGGGGCTGGGGGGGCTCGGGGACATGAGTGGGGGCCTGCTGGCAGGTGCCCCTCACTGCTGGGGGATGGGGGTGCTGGGGGACATGCGTGGGGCCTGCTGGCAGGTGCCCCTCACTGCTGGGGGGTGGAGGTTCTGGGGACATGTGTCAGGGCCTGCTGGCAGGTGCCTGTCAATGATGGCGGGCTGGGAGACATGAGTGGGGGCCTGCTGGCATGTGCCCCTCACTGCTGGGGGGTGCGGGTGCAGGGGAACAACAGTGGGGGCCTGCTGGCATGTGCCCCTCACTGCTGGGGGGTGGGGGTGCTGGGGGACATGAGTGGGGGCCTGCTGGCAGGTGTCCCTCACTGCTGGGGGTTGGGGGTGCTGGGGGACATGTGTTGGGGCCTACTGGCAAGTGCCTGTCAATGCTGGAGGGGTGGGGGGGCTGGGGGACATGAGTGGGGGCCTGCTGGCAGTTGCCCCTCACTGCTGGGGGGTGAGGGGGCTGGGGGACATGAGTGGGGGCCTGCTGGAAGGTGCCCCTCACTGCTGGGGGGTGGGGGTGCAGGGGGACATAGTGGGGGCCTGCTGGCAGGTGCCCATCACTGCTGGGGTGTTGGGGCTCTGGGGGACATGAGTAGGGGCCTGCTGGCAGGTGCCCCTCACTGCTGGGGGGTGGGGGTGCAGGGGGACATGTGTCGGGGCCTGCTGGCAGGTGCCTGTCAATGCTGGAGGGGTGGGGGTGCTTGGGGACATGTGTCGGGGCCTGCTGGCAGGTGCCTGTCAATGATGGGGGTGGGGGGCTGGGGGACATGAGTGGGGGCCTGCTGGCAGGTGCCCCTCACTGCTGGGGGGTGGGGTTGCAGGGGGACATGAGTGGGGGCCTGCTGGCAGGTGCCCCTCACTGCTGGGTGGTGAAGGTGCTGGGGGACATGTGTTGGGGCCTGCTGGCAGGTGCCTGTCAGTGCTGGGGGGTTGGGGGAGCTGGGGGACATGAGTGGGGGCCTGCTGGCAGGTGCCCCTCACTGCTGGGGGCTGGGGGGGCTCGGGGACATGAGTGGGGGCCTGCTGGCAGGTGCCCCTCACTGCTGGGGGGTGGGGGTACTGGGGGACATGTGTCAGGGCCTGCTGGCAGGTGCCTGTCAATGATGGCGGGCTGGGGGACATGAGTGGGGGCCTGCTGGCATGTGCCCCTCACTGCTGGGGGGTGCGGGTGCAGGGGAACAACAGTGGGGGCCTGCTGGCATGTGCCCCTCACTGCTGGGGGGTGGGGGTGCAGGGGGACATAGTGGGGGCCTGCTGGCAGGTGCCCATCACTGCTGGGGTGTTGGGGCTCTGGGGGACATGAGTAGGGGCCTGCTGGCAGGTGCCCCTCACTGCTGGGGGGTGGGGGTGCAGGGGGACATGTGTCGGGGCCTGCTGGCAGGTGCCTGTCAATGCTGGAGGGGTGGGGGTGCTTGGGGACATGTGTCGGGGCCTGCTGGCAGGTGCCTGTCAATGATGGGGGTGGGGGGCTGGGGGACATGAGTGGGGGCCTGCTGGCAGGTGCCCCTCACTGCTGGGGGGTGGGGTTGCAGGGGGACATGAGTGGGGGCCTGCTGGCAGGTGCCCCTCACTGCTGGGTGGTGAAGGTGCTGGGGGACATGTGTTGGGGCCTGCTGGCAGGTGCCTGTCAGTGCTGGGGGGTTGGGGGAGCTGGGGGACATGAGTGGGGGCCTGCTGGCAGGTGCCCCTCACTGCTGGGGGCTGGGGGGGCTCGGGGACATGAGTGGGGGCCTGCTGGCAGGTGCCCCTCACTGCTGGGGGGTGGGGGTACTGGGGGACATGAGTGGGGGCCTGCTGGCAGGTGCCCCTCACTGCTGGGAGGTGGGGGTGCTGTGAGACATGAGTTGGTGATCATATTGCAACGTGACATGTGGCTTGGCTGAGGGGCATACCCATCGTGGATGGGCTGCCTGCGGGACATGACCAGGGGTGCAGGGTAGTCCCCTGTGGTGTGGGCTGCCTGCAGGGGCCGTGGAGGGAGTAGAGGGGACACCTGGGAGGACCCACACTGCCAATTCACGTATAGGACTCCCCGCGCACCCCCGAAATACGCGTTCCCTGCTCTGACAGCAAAATCGCATGTGAAACTTCATGCGCAGCCCAGTAATACACGTACCCTGCTCCAATCGCGTGTGAAACTTCCCGCGGAGCCCCGAAATACACGTACCCAGGCCAATCACATGTTAAACTTCCCACGCACCACCAAAATACACGTACCCAAGCCAATCGCATGTAAAACTTCCCACGCACCCCTGAAATACACATACCCAGGCCAATTGCGTGTGAAACTTCCCACGCACCTCTGAAATACACGTACCCAGCCCAATCGCGTGTGAAACTTCCCGCGCACCCCTGAAATACACATACCCAGCTCAATTGCGTGTGAAACTTCCCGCGCACCCCTGAAATACACACACCCAGGCCAAACACGTGTAAAACTTCCCGCGCACCCCTGAAATACACGTACCCAGGCCAATCGCATGTGAAACTTCCCGCGCCCCCCTGAAATACATGTACCCAGGCCAATCGCGTGTGAAACTTCCCGCGCACCCCCGTAATACACGTTCCCCACTCGCACAGGCCCTTTCGCTTGTGAAAGTTCCTGTGAACCCCGTAATACACGTACCCTGCTCCAATCGCGTGTGAAACTTCACGCGAACACCAGTTATACATGTACCCCACTCGCACAGGCCCTTTTGCGTGTGAAACTTCATGCGAACCCTAGTAATACATGTTCCCCACTTGGCGTTTGCTGTTTGGCAGTCCAGTAAACTGGTCCAGGGTTAGCGCAGCCCTTTGCATTGGATTGGGGATTTTGATGGCTTTTCCTTGCGCGAGGGCGTTCTTGGGGGCGTAACTGGCACTGCTGCAGAGTCGCTGCACCACTCTGCGCCATGGCTGGTTTTGGAGGCTAAAATCCATGAATACGCTGTGCGCGGAAATCGATTTTAGCGCACGCGGCTGGTGCAGACATTGGCACGCGCACACTGTGCGCCAGCCGCTTGCGCCACTTTTGTGCGATTTTCCATGAATTACCCTGAAAGTCCATTGGTAGTCCAATGTTAAAACTAAAGTGAAAGTACAGTTTGCATAGCGTTGACGGAGCAAAGAGGCATGTCAAAAATCACCAAAGAAGTTAGCTCCCTTGATAACTTGCAGCCTAATGACAGGCAGGGGAAATTCACTGATAATGTGCAAGGAGGCACAGACCCGCCCACTTGCCACTCTTCATAGAAGAGCCAACAAATATGTAACTAGGAACATAGTTTCCCTTTACCATTCGGGTCCCCAGCGTGCATGTCAGGAGGGCCTTGCAAGGCACTGACATTTTGCTTCCACAATCCTGCATAGACTATTGGGGATGCAGGCTGGTAAACTGCTGTCCTAAATGTGCATAGGGTGTGCTCATGTGCCTCGTTTGATGTTTAGGTCTGTACGGGTGGCAAGATGGAGGCTCTGATGTCAGGAGTCCTTCCATGTTCCGGTCTGTCTATAGTGCAGAAGGCAAAGGCTGGCATAACAACACCAAGTCTGGAGTTAAGAACATAAGAAAAACATTTATTTTTGTATGTGAGTATGCATGCATGTGTGTGAGGTTGTCATATGTGTTTGTATACATGCACGGAGGTGTATGTGTAAATGGGCTTATGAGAGTGCATTGTGAATGGTGGTGAATTTGTGTGAGTGTACCTGTGAATAAGATTTTACTACGGCATGGCATGGCATTTTACAAAGATGTTAAGGGAATGCGGGGGAGCATTTAAACAGCCAGCAAAGACATGTTTTCTTAAGGTGGCAAATCATTTAAAACTGTTTATTTAAAAATTAAAGATCAAACCCTGGGTGGAGACCTTAAGTGCGCGAAATGTGGTATCAACTAAGCCATGGATGTGTCGGTCAGCTTGATTGTATTTTATCCTATCCTAATGACTAGTGTGTAGGTGCCACAGGTCTATTCACGTTAATGTAGTTTGTGCATGCAACATGTGTTCCCACCTCCCCATCCTCATGCCCGTTCTCTGTTACCACTGCCCCACAGCTGTGCCTTCCAATCCCCCTACTCCTGGCTCTGGTGGACATTGGCCGGCCATGCACAGCTCAGAATTGACTGCAGCGTGCTGCCGCAGGCAGTCTGAGACCGAATTGTGTGATTCGGGGCATGCAGGGACAGCCCCTTGGGTTGAAGCGCCTAAGTTTTAACTGCACTTTCCCAAGAGAGTTTATCGTGAAAACTCTCCACTGGAAAGCCAAGACACAAAGCGAAGCTGAGGCTACTCCTCAATGAAATAGAAGCAGCTCTCTTCATCCTCATGAATTATTCCTTTTATCTCTGTATTTAAAACACATAACATAAATGGTTTGCTTGGGCTAGTTGACACACATGATGCATCGTTATATGTGGGATATCTTTTTGGGATTTTTAGATAGGTGGCACATCTGGTTATTTATTCTCAATACATGTTTCGTCTGCAGCAACATCGACTCTCTGCTGGCTGAGTGACACACTGAAAACTGTTAACATTTTATCCGGTGCAATGTACAAATTATGGTTCCATCCGCTGATGCTAAGGAACAGAGAGGGCTATGGACCCGCCCCATCTACTGAGCTGAGCGTGCAACGTCCAAACTTAATATACTGTACGATTTTTGTGTAATATACAGGAGTATAATAAAAATACAAAAATAGAAAAAGAAGAATGTGAGGTTGTATATATTCAGCAGGTGACACACATGATCAGGCACTCTGTATTTGCTCATGGAGCAAATGTGCCATTTGTGGTATTGGGAGTGGCAAGACATGTTGTTAGTCTGGAGTTGCTCCAGCTCTATGTGAGAGGAAGTCCGAATTCGAATGGTGGTGTGACCGTGTCCATTAGACTACTGGCCTCCTGCTCTGCAGCCCCGATCGTCGCAGATCCCTAGAGGTGTGACCATGTCCATTAGACTACTGTCCTCCTGCTCTGCAGCCCCGATCGTCGCAGATCCCTAGAGGTGCGACCATGTCTCTTAGACTACTGTCCTCCTGCTCTGTAGCCAGATCGCCACAGATCCCTAGAGGTGCAAACATGTCCCTTAGACTACTGTCCTTCTGCTCTGCAGCCAGATCGCCACAGATCCCTAGAGGTGTGACCATGTCCCTTAGACTACTGTCCTCCTGCTCTGCAGCCAGATCGCCACAGATCCCTAGAGGTGCGACCATGTCCCTTAGACTACTGTCCTCCTGCTCTGCAGCCAGATCGCCACAGATCCCTAGAGGTGCGACCATGTCCCTTAGACTACTGTCCTCCTGCTCTGCAGCCAGATCGCCACAGATCCCTAGAGGTGCGACCATGTCCCTTAGACTACTGTCCTCCTGCTCTGCAGCCAGATCGCCACAGATCCCTAGAGGTGCGACCATGTCCCTTAGACTACTGGCCTCTGCAGCCCAGACATATGAAGTGCCATTTTCAACTGGGGGCCACGTTTTCATTGGTGCCCGTGGCAATTTTATACCCCAGTCGGCCCCTGCTCGTACATCAGCTGGAGAAAGCGATGGCGATTTCTCCAGCGGCAGAGAAGGTGGAGCTGTGCAGCCATTGCGGCTCATGCTGAAAGTGGCATAGTACTGAGGGTACCACTTCGAGGAAGGATGCGCTGTGCTTATGCCAGCGAGGCATAAGCAGGATGCAGCGCTGCTGGCTACTTCTGTATAGACTGTAAACATGAGTATGAAAAGTGCCTTTTTTTACTCTTATGTCGGTTGTCCGCCCTAAGCAAGCCTTTCTTTAACGTTTATGCAGGAGGAGTTCAGAGCGGTGCCATTGACGTTTAAACCTTTTTTTTTCAGGGAGACACCAAAACATTGTGGTGGTTTAACCCTTAAAACAGGTGGCCTGCATTGGCAAGCAGCCAGTCTGGCTACACCAAAATCCCAAACTGTTGGCATTGCCAATGCTTGTTTTGTCTTGTGGCGCATATAAACACCATTTGTTGTATAGGTGCCTTACTAATATCCAATAAATACATAAAATAATGCCAGGGAAAATGTCTCCTTGGGTGCTGCAGAACTGCTCTAGCTAAGGGTAAAATAATGATTAAAATAAATGGAGCTCGGGACCTACAGTTTCGTCAAAAGGGCAGGAGAGGTAGAGTCCCACAAATATAAGCACAGCAATAGCATTATAGAAATTGTGCAAAACCAAACTTTCAAAGTGTGCATAAGATCGAGCTCTTTCGCCGACTAACAGTTGATGACCTCAGCCAGGTGCCCCCTGCCTTACATAGGAGCTAAGAGGACTCCATCGTCACACCATCAGTAATCCACTGTAGACAAGCAGCTTTTGTATTGTTTCTCCCGAGGATTCAGGCAGGCGATGGAAGGCTACCTGAATGTCATGGATGTGATGTGACTGGACTGTTCAGTGAATGCTGCGTGTGAGTGTTCCGAGAGTGTCAGGCGGGAGCTGGCTGGCTGACGTCTTGATGGTCTGGCGAGGGCCTGAATAGCTGCTCTTCTCCATATCAGTTACCTTTATTCTCGTGGCTCACGAGGGCTTCATCTTGAGGAATCAAATCAGATTACCCACAGGTTTACATTTTACTGGCAGCCAAAGAAAATGTAATCTTCTTTGCTGTTGATTGTCTGAGCGACCCGCTGAATCTAAACAACTAGTGGGACGTAGATATGTGCTTCTCTTACCTGAGTGCTGAGCTCTGTTAGGGTGATGTGGGCCGTTCACACGATGGCCTTTCCTTTGATTCATCCAATGGTGGAATGCATGGATTGGTCCTGCTTCCCTTCGCCAAATAGAGCAGCGCCAGCAATGTGCTTCTCAAATTAGGGAGAACAAATGTATTCTATTTGTGTGCACATATTTTTTATTCATGTAAGATAAAGTTAAACTAGACAAATATCGGATCAGATTATATTGAATTAGTATATTAAAAGCATCCTTGCTGCTATCAAAAAAACACAATAAAACAAAATTTGGCAATGCCAAACGTTTGGGCTTTTGTTTAGTCATAGCAAACGTACTTAACAGGCACTGTCGGTATGGTATTAATTGACCATTGATGGTAGCTGATCAGAAAATGGTACGAGTACCTGGGCATCTAATAGCAGTGCCTGGCAAATGCCTATTCCTTATACACAAGCTATAACTGTTGGCTTTAGCAATGCTTTTAACAGGACTTCATTGAATGACACGCATAGTGCTTATAAATCGAGTGACTGGAGACAGACCTAATTAAGACATTTTTATTACACCAGCAGCGGGTTGAGTGCAAAATGTAATGGCAAAGCTTGATTAAAGCAAGATCAAAGAGTTCCCATGAGGCAGTGTTTTAGGTGAGGAGGGGCAGGAACTGGGTGGGAATGGCCATAAGGATCAGCATGGCCATGGGCAGTCAATGGGTGGGTAAATACCCAAACAACAGCGATAAGCTGTGTGTCCTTCCTCATAGGCCATGTCTCCCTATATGTACTGTAATGCAATAGGTGGTGCAAGCGCCTCCTAATAGCACAAACTAAAATGATATGTACTTCAATTATGGACATGCATGAGGAAGAGCCTTAACATGACTCAGTGACATTGAATCTATCCAAAGAATTGATCTGACTGCTTTTTACTTGCAGAGGCCACAATAAGGACGAGTCTAGCAGTCACATCCAGCAACAACACAAACTTTTCTTTAATCCGAAAATGAACATTAGTTGAATCAAATACGTTTTGGATCGAATTTTGGAGGATAAACAGCGATCAAAAAGTTATATTTAAAATATTTAACCTGGAACAATGTTCTGGATGACACTACGAGTACAGAATATGCAATACTTACACCATTAGTAACTGAAGCTAGAAAAACAAGCAGATGTTGGGTTGCTTAGAATTCACAAATGCTGCGGACAATCCACCCCCTTTGCTCAGAGGTACCACAAGGACCCATGCACCTACCCATCCTGGCCTGTAGTGTCTCTGAAGCAAATTTCAAAAAGACACGTTCGCCAATCTTTCATAGAATTGCAACATCTTCATCTCAGTGTGTAGGGACAAAGAGAACCTAGTGTGGGACCTGCTGCAGGATAAAACTTATTTAGTCGGAAAATGCATGTCTTATTAATGGACAGCTTCTGGCACCTGGGAGATGAGCTACATCCAGGGCTGATGAAAGCTGCCTCTAGGAAGATAATGTTCTGATACCAACCCTCCCTTGCAGTGGGGCCAAAGTTGCTGTTTGTGGAGACAGTCTAGTGAACCGGCTGGTTGTGCAGCAGACTGCCATCTCGAATTGCCTTGCTGTCAAATCAATCTGAGATGCGCCTAAGATGTTGCCCTCTTCTTGATTTCAGAGCTTGAAAAGTGAAATGAACTTGGCGAGGCAGCTAAATCACCACCCACCTAGATAAAAACAGAGCGGTAACTGAGAAGTCTTTATATATATATAAATATAGGATAATTCATTTAAGCCAAGTCGCACATGCCACAGCACCACAGCTGGAAGTTCACCTCCAGTTGCGAGCCACATCAGTAAGGCATTGTGGGTATGCAAATTAGCCAGATATAAGACTTTTGCTCCAAGCAGCAAATTGTCTTTGCTACAGATCTTTCTGTAGGGTGTTCCTGAGTTTCACAGTGGGAGCTGAAAAAGAGTGTGCTTCTTATGTTGTTTCTTATGGAAGTTAGGGACTAGTACTAGCACATCATTGCTGGACCTAGGTGCTCTGGAGTGGGTATAGTGATGAAACTTACTTCTGAATGAGAGAGGGTGCCTTTCATTATTTGAGTGATGTGCAGTGCACAAGCTTTTCAAATGAACCCTTTTATTGATGGGTAACCAGTGAAGAATGCATATTTCTGATGTGATATTTTTAAATCGCTTCATTCTGAGAAGTAGTCTTGCTGCTGTAATTTGGACGTTTTTTAAGTTTCCTCATTAGGTAACACATGTGTCTGAGAAAGAGGCTGTTCTCAAGGTCTAGTCTGGCTAGTATTAGAGAAATGATAGCCATGGTTCTGTGGATGAATGTTAAGTAAGGTAAGCTGTGGCGTAGCACATACAACTGCGAGAAACAGCTTCTGATGATGGCTCTGATCTGCAGAGTGAGGATGTTGTCCATTCTGGTTCCAAGATTCCTTAATATGGTTGACAGCACTGGGCAAGGCCCCATATTTAAAGGCGAAGGGGGAGTGTGGTGGTGTTATATGCTGTAGGATTGAGTGTCCTCCATGAGTCTACACATACATGGCAATTGTTCATGTCTGTCTACAGAAGGACAACTCCTCACCATACTGGGAGACTTCAATATCTGGCTTGAGCATAAGGATAATCCACCTAAAATGTTTATATCAGCAACATTTGGTGTGCGTCATGTCAAGCAACTGGTTAAAGGACTTGCCCGTAAAGCAGAAAACAACTTGGATTAAGTGTTTTGCAATGAGAACTTCAAGTCCAACTCCATGTCCTCCATAGTTTCCTTTGCTTAGGGAGAGCAGCTTTCTATCCTCTTCACCACCTTCTCCATAGCACCAGCACCTGTGAAACCTTTCAAAGGACTCACAATGTTAACCAGACAATGGAAATATATCTAAATGGGCCCCTTGCTGGAAAGCTCGAAACAGCCAAACCCATATTACATCTGAAATGTATGCTCTAGAACTCCACATGATGGACTCAAAAACTTTACCAAACTGGATCAACACCACCCTGGATAGCATAGCAGCAATAATCCTATTAAAACTTCACAAAAGTAATGTCTCGAAAATGTTTACCCCAAAACTGAATTGTATCAAAAAGCAAAACAGGCGTTCGATGAAATGTGTGACAGCTGCACCACATTACAAACTAGCCTAGTATCAGTAATTGTAGTACTACAGAGCAAACATTCTTAAAACAAAGAATACCCTCTACTCACATTGTATCAAAGCAGCACAATATGGTCAGTGAAGAACCCTTCAACCTAAATCATGTCTCTTATACCTATATACGAACTATGTGACACTTCAACAACAAAATGCAACAAATACAGAACACTTAGATAGAATGAACAAACAGTGTTTTATCCAACTATGGATATTTTTGTTACAAATGTGTATGTTTTTCCATCCGTTTAACACCAATGACTTGCTTTCCACCATTGACTCCAACAACCCAGGAGGTTCTCCAAAGGACCCATGTCCTCCAACAATTTCAAAATGATAACCAAGCAACCGGGAATAGCACATACCCCCCATGCCTCCATCGAGCATGAGACCATCCTGCTGACCTTCAAAACAGTCTGTACTAAACATCTCCTAAACACAAAACAGAGGCAACACAATTAACCCAGCAAACTGCTGCCATACTTCCAACACACATCTCATCTGCGAAATACTCAAGAAATTCATATACTTACAGCTTCAGGAATATTTAGAGATCAACAGACTCCCACATGAATCACAACACATATTCAAGCCTGCATTTGGCATCATCAGTGATGAGATCCTACTGAGAACATCAGGGATCCTTGGTATAAATGGAGACTCCTTAGGCTGGATTACATCCGTCCTTACTGAGAGACAGGAAATAGCACTCATGGCCCATTTCATATCACAACCTTGCAACTTGACATGCAATGTATCCAAGGCTCCAGGGTCTTGCCTCTTCCTTTCAAAATGTATAAGATCCCATCTTCTGGATCTCAAATGCAGCACAGGCTTCACATGCTTCCCAGATTACACACACATTGTCTACAAAATCTCTAACACTGTAGTGATGGACACACACCAACTCAACACACGTCTTGCACAAGTGGACGCTTGGATGACATCTGACAGGTTTAAGCTAAACCCATCCAAAGCAGAGTTCATGATCTGTGATGTGATTCCACCCATCCCTACAGCTATGCCCTGACAAAACTTAATGGGCCCTTTCACACTGTCCAGTTCTACGGTGAGGACTCTTTGAATCATTATGGATTGTGATCTTACACTAGAACACTAGAACATCAGGCTAAGAACATCATAAGGTGCTAATTCTTCCAACTATGTTTCTCGCTATGCACCATGGATTACCTGCCCTTCACTCACAGAACCATGTTATCTCATTGGTAATATCAAGCTTGACTATGCCAATAGCCTTCACGTTGGACCTACAATATCTACACAGTATAGTACAAAGATCCCAAATATGTCACCCAGAATGCCCCGACTACTGTAAGATTTGAACACATGACCCCAGCACTTCTCATTATTCCCTGGCTACCAATCGAAAAGAATTTACTTCAAAGTCCAATGTACCATGAAGGAAAGGAACCAGACTCCATCAAAAGGAAATGTTCACACTGTACACCATCAATAATTCTCCAGCCAGCAATAAAAACAGACTAACCACTTCTACGCTTGCCTGCACTCTGTAGAAGCCTCATGTAACCATTGGTCTCTGCTGTGCTTCTCCTGACACAGCAAAGCTCTGTTGTGTCCTTTCTCACATACCTTGTGTGACTTACAGCAGTTCCTTTGGCATGGTGCCTTTGTTGTAACCAATAGCCTTAGGGTATCTACGGCAACATCCTGTTGCCATTAATGTGCATTAGAAGTGCTCATATGACAGACGTCCATGAGCCATAGGTGTATCCATTCCAACATGGTGGCTCGTGACACCTGATATCTTCTTGCATGGCTGTCAACTCTGAATCAGAAATAGTGCCTATATACTGCAAGCTCAAATGGAAGAGTCCATATTTCTTCTTTCCTATTAAAGATGTGTAACTGCTTAGTTAAGGGCATCTCAACTCACTTGGTTTCTCTTTTGAGCTTTTGGATTTTTTGCCCCCTTTTTGCCACCTGCACTGTTTGCCCTATTTGTATATCCTGCTTCCTATTCTTTGCTTGTTATTTTGGTTGCTCTTGACTGTGTGCCGTCTGGTGTTTATCAGATATCCTGACAACCGCATTGTACCATCCTTAATGAGATCAGGAGACACTGAACTATTTTGATGTGTTCTGAACCTCATCTGTAAAGGTATTTTAGTGCATGCAAAGCTTTATCTTCTCTCATTGCATTGTGTCCCTCGTTCTGTGGCTCTGCCTTTCTTTCTGTTTTGCACAGACAGTGTTGCACCATCAGGAGGTGTGGCAGTGCACTGTTGAACACATGTTGACAACTGTTTTTCATTAACAAATAAAACTATTAATTAGCAGAAAAGATGTCCGCATTACACCATGGCCACGAAATACATTAAAACAATAATTTCAGATCCTGCTGGCAGCACTGTCTACTATTGGTACTTTGTCTTTCTCTAACACCTTCCTTTCCTACCTCTAACAGTAAACTGACTCCACAGCTACGATCAATCCCTTCTTATCCATACCATCCCCCACCTTACTTCACACCACACCTGCCGTTTAAAATGCATCTCAATCTGTACTGGTGTTGAGAGGCAGATGAATACATCATCCATAGCTTCTGCCCCCCCCCCCCAGGCTAACTATGCACAGGTGAGACGTGTTACTCACTAAGAGAACCATACCACCCTTATCCCAGGCAGGTACAGCAGGAGATGGACACAGTCTAAATGGAAGATTGCAAGAGTAATCAAATTAACATTGTGACAATAAATGTGCATACATTAAACACAAAGCAAATGTGCACTCAACATTAAGAACATGTACACTAGGTAATAAAAGCATTTATACATGAGAAATATTAACATAACATCCATAAGACACACTGAATGCAACAGGAACAGCACATGAATATAGCCAACTAACATAAAAAGCAAGAGTTTAGCAGGCAGCCATCTTCTTTAAAATGGAAGCATCAACATGCTTCTAGTTAAACAGAAGCTCTCAGTGCTCCACGAGAACTCAAAATGTTGAAATCACAAAATGCAGATCCATGTAAAGCTCAGACAGTAGCCGGCAACCATAGACAAGGTTAATGCAAAACAAGGGAGGGACAAAACGTTCCCAGGATGCAAGAGGTATACTCCCAGATTAAATCAAGTTTAGAAGAGCACAAGCAACCATTGTTACCCAGCTGAACGCAAACAATAAGCCAACCAAGTCCACACAGAATAACTCAATAGTGTCCCCAGTGGTAAAAGAAACCATAACATTTGCATTAATATTAGCTAAAAGGCTAATGAATGCCAGGTAAAATAATTCTAACCAAGACCACATCACACGTGAACCACATTGGTGATCACTGTCTATTCTTTAGGAACCAACACGGATAGGACACGTGTTGTACTCCTACACATACACCCAGACACAAACCATCGTTCAAGGCTAAGTATCATTTATTTATTTATTTTATTAATTGTTTATGGTTACACAAAACCAGCAAATACAAAATGTGTTAAAAATACAAATACAAAGCTTCAACAACAATACATTTCATCAATTTAAAATCACAATACAAACAATACTAAAAACACATCAATTCAGTTAACACAATACAAAAAGACAAATTCAATTAGTGAAATACAGTAGTTATGAATTTATTAATTGAGAATTCTAATGGAAGCTCGTTAATGTTAAGAATTCTAGCCCAAATCCACTCAGTGTTTAAAAAACATTTGTCACACACAAAACAACTAAAAAAGTGATGGCAAAGATCTATCAAAGCAAAGCATTCTATTATAAGATGGTATAAAGATTCATCATTCAGTGCGCAATACCTAGATACTCTCTCTGAGCGAGAAGTACCCTATCTTGCACCAGAAGCTTCTTTTGTCGAAAGCAAATTCAGTTTAAAATGTAACATATCAAATCTATGTTTTATAGATGTATGTTGTTTGAGGTAGGAAGGCAAAAACTCTTATATCATACTTTAAATGATAAAAAAGGCAATAATTAATAGATATACCTCTGTTGCTGATCCAATCAAATTTGAAAAGAAGTATTCAAGTTTGAATACTGTTAATTGATGCAACCATCAAGGCCTGTGGATCTAAACTGCAACCTCTCATAATTTCCTCAAGGCTAAGTATAAAGAAATCACCCTGGCTCATGGCCAAGGAATAAGGGACGGTATCTTTCTTAATTGAATGGAAATCAGCATGTGGACTACTCTCCCCCTACTCCTGTCTGACTCAGGTCTTGCCGACCTGTCAATTTCCAAGGTTGGTTAGCAGAAAGCCAACCTATTAGAGTTTCTGGTGTTAGGTTGGCCAGCAAATCATGTGGCAACCAATAATTTCGTGAAGAGATTATGTACTTTTACTTTTATCAATTTTGAGGTGGTCCCAGGTGGAGCCATCAGTTTGTCATAACCCAATGAAATGTTTTTCACTCATAAATTCTATATGTAGCCAATCAGTCAATCCCCTTAACCTATCCCCAGTCTCTGTAGGTTTTGTACAGAGAGATTATGTTATAACATCGGAATGATGAGTTTTGAGTAGCTAAGCGATTGTTTTGTATTGAATTAGATGAGAGCTCTGAGAGTTTAATGTGTGTATGCTGTATGTGTTTTATTTGGATGATAATAAGGCTGTATTATGCCTTGCACTTTATCTACTTCTGTTATTGGGTCTAGCTTGGACTGCCTCAAGATCCTCTGGGTAACTTGGGACTTTTCTGGGTTGTCTTAACAGATGGTAGCAGAGGTGATGGTTTGCTAGGTATTGTAGGAGTGTTGAGGGAACCCTGCTGCATCCTTGAAGAATGCAGAGGTCGACCTGTGGAGAACAGGATTGCGCTGAACACATAGAGGTTTACATGAGCTCCCTTGTGAGTAAGTCCTGTGCAGTCACTGTAGGCTTCTCTGTGGGGCATGAAGGGCCATGGGGCTGATTGGGTAGACATGACACCAAAGACCTTCAGCAGATCCACTGATGTCAGCATGACATTGGCCTGGTAAAACAGAGGGAGTCGATTGCTTGTATATTGCGTCATTATGATCAAATGAAGAGATACATTATAGAGAAATAGCTTCTGACAAGGGCCAGGAAGGATCACATGGTAATCCTCATCCTCATCATGGGGAAATAATAAAAGAGACAAATATTTCACCAGGAGTTGGGAAGACGGCCATAGTGTATTTATTAGTGTAGTCATTGCTGGCGCCAGCCTCATGTAAGATAATTTTGGGCTTGTAGAAGTGGATTTTTGTGTATACTGAGGAAGAAGTAAAGCTGTGGTGTGGACCGAGGAGTGTGATCCGGTCTTGGTGCAGCAAGGTGGGGCTGTTCAGAGCATTAGTGTTGGTTGTGGTGTCACTCAGAAGGATTGGAGGGGTGGGGCTGTTCAGAGCATGAGTGGTGTTGTTGTGGTGCCACTTTGAAGGATTGTGCGATTCAGGAGACATGGTCACAGAGAGAGACACAGAAGTATTAATTAAAGAGAAGTATTATTGGGGAAGGGTGTGAAAGGGAGATAAAAGAGGGTGCATGAATTTCAAAATAAAGATCGGTAAATATTGGTAAATTACAGTGTGACGTATCATTATCAGAGATTCTCTCATCATTCAAATGTGCAAAACATTACCCCGGTATAAGGACACAATCCTTAAATACCACACACAGTGGGTTTCAGACATGGCTGGCAAAATGGTTATGCCTCAGCCATGCGAAGGCACTCACTCAAAGAGAGTACTGCAACACATGTGCACCTATTTACATGCCGTGTATAAGGGAAAACAGTTACAGAATCGACTAGCCATTCTGGAACTATGGAAAATGTGTGGAAAGAAGGTAGAGGAGCCACCTGAGAAGGAATGGATGCTTAATCAGCATGATGTAGGGGGTATAGCACCCACAGCTCCTCCTCTGCCCCAGAGCAGTGATCCATCTTCGGAAGCACAGGGATTATATCCATTATGAGCTTTAAAAGCAGTGCAGAGTATACTAATCCCAAATATGTTCCCATGCGTACAGTAATGAAGAAATTATAAGTAGAGACTAGATAATTAAACAACAAACAGTGTCCATGCATGCGGAATATAATGAGTGCCGGGACTTACAAGTAAAACTGACAGAAGCCGAGAAGGACGTCCAGAGAGAGAGAGAGGCAGGCAGGGTAACAGGGATGAGGCAATGATTGTACCACATGAATGGGCAGTGGGACAGATAATGCTCAAATTAGATGGAAAGTGCATGTATGATTTTAAGAGAAGGGGAGTGTGAGGAGCCAGGAATGAGATGCAGACACAGAGGATTCATGGTTTTTGCCATAAACTCCTATTGAAACCAAAAGCTGTTGGAAAATAGCTCCATTTGCCTATTCTTGGAGGTATTTACCTGCCTAAAGCCAAACTATGAGTCTGTCTGATTACAAGATGTTCAAAATGAAACATGTCCTGTGTCCGAAATACTATCCTGGCCCTCACACTCTAAAAATTAACTCTAAGGTGAAAAGGTAAATGTCTTTGGCTTTGAAAATTGTACAAATGTTCAGAAAGGAAAGGTGTAACTCCAACACAAAGGTTTCAGATGTATAAAGTGTCTAGTTTTAGTGGATGACTCCCTTCCCCTGAATTACTCTTCACTGAACTTTAAACTTCATAGAATATGAGTTTTCGTTGGGCTTCTTTTGGTCAGCGAAATAACTTGCATGTAAAGCAACTTGGCTACTAGTCTTAATCTGATTGGATAATGTGTTTACTCCCCTGGCAGGTTTTGTCTCCATTTTAGTATATTTCAACCCAGCCTTTGGCTGAGCCTAATGTATCCTTATCAGGACTCTCTCATGTGATTTACTTTATGCACTGCCCAACTTGACTTTGCCTGGTATACTCTCTTACTAGGGCGTTCTCTTGTGCTTTACTTTAAACACTTGCAATCTTGAATCTGCCTGGTATACTCTCCTGCCAGGACTTTTTTCTGTGCTTCACTTTACACACTTATAGCTTGAACTTGCCTGGTATACTCTCCGGCGAGGGCTTTCTCATGTACTTCACGTAGCACACTTGCAACTTGAATCTGCCCGGTATACTCTCCTGCCAGGGCTTTCTCATATGTTTCACTGGGCACACTTGTAAACGTGACAATATTTTTTATTCATTCCATTATGTCTCTTTAGGAAATCTCAAGCCTCCAATTCATTCTCAAAAGCTTTGATTACCCTTATTTGCCTTCTGTAGGGTTGCCAACATGCCCGAATGTCCCAGCTACGCTCGGGTGGACTGACCGGCTCTCTATGGCATGCGCCAGTTCTCCCGCGGTATGCATGCAGCAGGCTATTCAGCATCCTGTTCCTTCTTTCCAGGTTGGCCGCCTCTGTTTTGTGACTTCCCTGTCCCTCGCGGCTCCTGTCTGTTTGCTTTGGGTTTCTCTGTGCTCGAGCGGTGTGCTTCCGTGGGGGTGAGGGTAAAGGGAGACATGACAATATGCCATAAAGGCATAGGGATTGGAGGGAGTATCCCAAAAAGAAAAAAGGGGGATGCCATGTCTCATCCAAGGATGTCAAGTCATTCCCTTGAGGGTTGCCTCCCCCATGTGATCCTCCCTCATATAGCCACCCCCAGGTTCATGATCAGATAGTGGCTGCTGCCCCCTTGCCACATGGGTAGGGGTATCTACTGGGTAAGGAGTGAAGACACCATAGGATTAGTCACAGAAGTTAGATAAAGACAGGAGACAGAACAAGATAAGAGAGCACAGGATGAGTGAGAAAGGGAATAAATAAAATAGGAGAGGGAGAGAGAGAGACAGAAAGAAGGAATGAGGAAGAAAGGGAGAGGGAAAACAATCGCTAAACAGAAAGAGAAAGGAAAAAAGAGGAAGAAAGGAAAAGATAGAGACAAAGAGATGTGGAAAGAAGTAGGGAAATTTGATGAAAAGACATTGATGATATTATTAGGGGGCATACACTCACAGACAGAGAAAGAGACAAGAAGCAGGAACCAAAAGAAAGTGAGTGGAGCTTAGAGAGATGATACAAGTAAGTTGACAACATTATAAGCAGACATGCGTTGTTGGATAAACAGGAGCAAGGGGCTATATACGAAGGAGGAATGGCAATTTGTACAGAAGCAGGAGGGGTGGCACCAGCAGCATAAAGGGGAGTAGTGGAGGGTCTCTGCAAGTCTGAGGTAGGAATATATTGGAGGATGTGATGAGTGGAACATTTAGGACGAATCCCCTTGCAAGACTAGAATTCAAAAATAGGGAGGATGATGAAGGTGATGACAGTGAAGATACTATGCTAGAGCATGAAGAGAGAGATGAAAGTGGAGAGGATGGGGCCACCCGGGCTCCTTCTACAAGCATCGGGATAGGGAAAGAGATAGCATGGTTAGATTTGTAAGAACCAGTAAGGATGTCAGAGCCTGTTGAATATCACAGAGAGAAGACTGTGCGTGAGCAGGCTGAGGAACCAGACGAACGAGAGTTAGTATGACAGATGCATTGACCAAGACAACGCGTGCAGCTGCACTAGGACAGGGCGCAGGATTCACAAAAGTGATCTTATAGCAGAAAGGGGGAGGACTGCCACAGTATATACCGTGGCCACAGATTGACTCAAATAACTTAATTTGTAAATTACCATTCCTCACATCAGGGGTGGGCAATGAATTAGAGAGAATGACAGCTGGGATGACCTTAGGAGAAGGCAACATAATTAGACTACTTGCTGCCATACTAGGGGAACAATCAGACAACATTTGGAATCAAGCAGGGTATCCCGGGGTGATGGCGCAAAATATGAACCATGACAGGGTACCTTTTAATAATTGCTGAGCTGACATATGGAGAGAACTTAGTTTACAGTAATGTTACGTGAAAGTTACAGGTATTTGTATACCGCACCATTCCCAATGGAATTGGTCCGCAGGTGCTCAGGCGGATCTGTAAATGAGGAGGTGGGGTGTGTTAGTAAGGTGAAGAGGGAGTAGGATAGTGAGAGAAGTGGTGTCCTGTTGGCTGCTTCAGTTCAGTATACAACGTGTGCTGAGCTTTGGTGCGAGTATCGGATCGATGTCATGCCTCGTGCGCTGTTGGTGCGGCTTATTTGTTGTTTGTTTGTTGTTGCGTTGTGGTGAAGTGTGTGTGGCTTGCTGTGCGAGAGGTGGTTGTGTAGATTTTTGTATGAGTTAGGTATGCAGAATTGTTTAGCTTTTTGGTTAGTGGGTTATGTGTCTCACAGCTGACCTTTGCATTTTGTCTAAATGCCTAACGTTAAGAATCCTGTATGGTGGGGCAGTGGTCCAGGTATCACAATACAATATGTATCACCATACAATAGACAAAGATTGAGGCTATACCTAGGGTTGGGAGTCCTGTACCGTGAGCAAAGCGAACCTTTCCCCAGTAAGTGGGTTTCTGCATAAGATAGAGAGAGATGGTGGCTACACCTAGATTAAAGTATTTTGTATAGTGGGACAGAGGCCTAGGTTCTGCAGTGAATGCTTTTTCCCATGTAATAGACAGGGATGGAGACTACACCTAGATTTGAGAATCCTATAGAGTGGTTGCGACGCAGGCTAATTTTCACAATTCCATCCAGGTGTGGCACTTGTCAACAACCACAATCCATCCTGATGCGAAGCAGGCATATCTTCATATTAATATGACATTAGAGGCTAATGTTCACAATTCCATCCTAATGTGGCACCTGCTAATGTTCACATTTCTAAGTGTGGGACTTGCTAACCTTCACAGTCCTATCTAGATGCGGCACAGGATTAACGTTCACAATTCTATCTAAGTGTGGCACATGCTAATATTCACAGTTCTAAGTGTGGCACTTGCCAGCATTCACAGTCCTATCTAGATGCGGCGCTGGATAACTTTCACAATTCTAGGTGTGGCACATGCTAATAGAGACAATTCTAAGTGTGGCACTTGCCAGCATTCACATGTCTATCTAGATGTGATGCACACTATCGTTCACAATTCTATCTAAGTGTCGGACTTGCTAATATTCAGAGTTCTAAGTGTGGGACTTGCCAGCATTCACAGTCCTATCTAGATGCGGCGCTGGCTAACTTTCACAATTCTAAGTGTGGCACATGCTAATAGAGACAAATTTAAGTGTGGCACTTGCCAGCATTCACATTTCTATCTAGATGTGATGCACACTATCGTTCACAATTCTATCTAAGTGTCGGACTTGCTAATATTCAGAGTTCTAAGTGTGGGACTTGCTAACCTTCACAGTTCTATCTAGATGTGACACACTACCCAGACTTGAAAGACATGAGCGCCATTATGACTGTCAGGGGTTTTGTCTGAGAGCTATTATATAACTTGGGTGGGATTTTAGTATTGTGTTAAAATAGTGGTAAAATAGCGGTAGCAGAGTGTATTTAGAGCAATGCCCTATATAGTGAGACAAGTCTCCCCTCTCTTATATTTGTATTCTGTTTATAGTTGACTGTAACTGCAGACTAGTAAACCTCACACTTATAAGGACTGAACAGCATCAGCTGTCCGGTTTCCGGTTACTTATTTACGAAACCAGACTACCTTCTTTGACGGATCTGCTCAGCTGTCAACATGCAGAGCTGAGCCAATACACACACACTTGCATTGGAGGTTTTCTAGCTTGCTAGCTGGTTCCCAAACTTTACCTCCCACTTTACCACAAGTGACAAATATTTTACCGCTTTTGGGTAAACCAAGACGCTTACTTGTTATTTCCCATCTTTGAAAAATAATCCATATAGACACAAAAATGCAACCCCACTGATTTGTTTTTTGTGCACATATTTTCTTTCATGTGTGTTATGATTTAAAACAGGTTTTGCAATACATATATTTACCAGTTAACACTTCAGCAATAGATACATGATCCAGTTTTGTTCTCAATGAAAAAATTCATTTTTTCATACCAAGACCTTGAAACCCAATGTGGTTACAGAGTGTATTGTCTAAGAGAAGAGACATAAGGCACATAGCACGATATCATGTCAGCATTTCCCCATCACACTTCAGTGATTCCCCATTACACATGCAAAAGAAAAAGAAAAAACTTCAAAATAAACATTTAACCCTGACTGACTGACGGGAAATGCACACCATCATCTG
Source organism: Ambystoma mexicanum (assembly GCF_040938575.1). Lineage (NCBI taxonomy): Eukaryota > Metazoa > Chordata > Amphibia > Caudata > Ambystomatidae > Ambystoma > Ambystoma mexicanum. The sequence continues at coordinate 419,743,084 of NC_090931.1, forward strand.
CACGCTCCTCAGATTGTTTACCATTACTCACTTTCAATGAGTAGAATTTCTGCGCTGTTTATCACAAAGGAGCCCCTCTCTGAAGTGCCTTATCTGCAAGCGGGAGTGTTGCAAATTGTGCAGCTTTGGGCAGCCCACTGAGAAGCCGGTGACCTCACTCTGACCTACTTCAGACTGCTGTCAAGTATCTTGCTCTCTCTGCACAGCTTAGCTATCCCCTCCGTGCACAGCCCAGCTGCAGACTTGATTTGTTCTCTACGCAAAATGATGACTGACCCTCCACCTGTCTTCTAGCTAGATTTATACCATAGGTTTGTCAATCATTACAGACCCTGCCACTTCTCTTGACATCTCCTGTCACCCTATTTGATCCTTCTAGTATCGTGACATTTCTCTCTCGAAAGTACACTTGTAATGATTTGCTTCCTGGAACACACAATGCCTTCTGATTAAAAAATACAGCCAATGCATTTTGCATGCACGTTTTAAACTTCCACTGAACGAAAAAAACAGAATTTGTCATCTGAATAATATGCCCTGCTCTACTAAAGGGTACATTAATTAATTATTGGGGAAATGTTATTTAATGGGAAATTGTTAGTTGATTTCTTTGGGTTAGCTTATTCAGTGAAAGCTGTACAGTTGGTGAATTCACTATAACATGGAACATTTTTTAGCGTGCTCAGTGCATTTCAATTTACTGTCTTTGCATTCATTTCACTGCCTCCATTGAAAGTCCAGTTCACTGCCCCAGTGAAACCACCACATTATCTTTCACTACATATTCCTACACGCCCTCATTTTTCTCGTGCAGAGATCACTTGCAACATCACTGTGGGAGAAACAACCATCAATTCTACTAGAATGTGTGCGCCACAGGGTATCTCTCCTTCTCCATTGTGTCAGAATTAGGACAGCTAACATCCTCATCTTAATGGTAAGTATAACTAGCCATCCCCCCATTAAGACAATTGGATTTACCAGAAGCAACCATGAAAAATATGAATAATAGAAAAAATAAAAAAACATCTACATGTGTATCTCCCATTGAAGTGTCCATATTTGAAATGTCCATAATTAAAATAAAATAAAAAATAAAATAAAATGTGTACTCCCGAATGAAGAGACACATATACATGTCCATGAAGAAATGGAAATTCCATATTTCGAAAATAAACACCATACACCTGAAATCACACGCTCATTGCTTATGTACATATTCCATAGGACAAACATTATTTTCCAAGGATGTATCAATAAATATGTATAGGAAAAACTTTTCTTTCTCCTTTAAAAAAAAAAAAAACATCTTTTGTACACAATCTGATTTGCATTTCTTTGGAGCACAGCACAGTAATATGCTCCATAAGCAATACATGAAAAAGGAAACAAAAGTGAATAATAATAAAAGCAAAGTGAAGCGCATGTGTTTTTTGTTCCTAGTGTCCGGTATTTACAGGACCACGTTTCCGGAATGTCCTGTCCATTAGTATTTGTGCAATCACTGCACACAATGCTGTCATCAGCAGAACTCCTGCAGTCCAGCACTCTATAAATTCTCATCCACAGATGTCATCTTATTGGCATCTCGTGCTCCTTATCTTCACCCCCCTTCTTTCGGTCCGGGGGTATTCCCGGGACCTCCGATCCCATGGCATCTGCGAGGGTCCATCACTCCAAAGATCCGGCCCTGCCGGCGCAAGCAATTAGTCTTCTAGAGTAAAAGAAACAAAAACAGATTAAGTACCTAGCATAAAACAATTTTCTATCCCTCTTCCGCTGCAAGGCCTGAAAATAGAGATTGAATGGTTGTTACAATACCTCCATGGATACTGGTCTGTCACACTGGAACACCTGAAAATAAATCCATAATTACACAAAACAAAACAACATCCCACATCATGCAATCAAAATAATTCCAAAAGTACACACCCCACATCATAAAACTCCTTACCATTCCCCATTATATCCACTGAAAAGCAGGTGTATTTACATTGATTTTTCCGTTAACTCTATTTTTACTGCATTTATTATCTTCATTCAACTAGTTTCAACTTGATCAAGCCTTCTAACTTCATGCTTTGGGTGGCAGGGCTTAATTTGATTTACAGTCGACGAACTGCTCCGCTGATACTTCACCTTCCTTTTTGATGATTTTATACACCACAGGAAATACTTTGTCTATAATTTCAAATGGCCCTGGCCATGCTGCAAGAAACATAGAGTTTTATGTTTATTCTTCCCGAAGTGGTACTTATAAACCTGATCACCTACCTTGTATTGGCTTAACGATGTCTTCCTATCATAATAGGTTTTTGCACTATTAGCAGTCCTCTCCAGATTCCGTTGCACAAATGCAAATGCATGTTGTAATTTCTTCCTCAATTAATCCACATGTTCGTGAATTGTGAAGGCTTTCACAAGTGTTTGCTCATGCGTCGTGTACAATAAATGTTGTGGCAATACCATCTTTCTCCTTGTCAGTATTTTATGAGGACTAATATTTGTATACTTAGCGGGAGTCAACCTAATGGCCATCAATACTAATGGCAGCCGAAGAACCCAACTAGAGCCTGCCTCAGCTACATTTTTTTAGTATTTCTAGTATAGATCTATTGTTTCTCTCAACCCCACCTGAAGAAGATGGTCGATAAGCGATGTGCAGCTTCCTTTTTACACACAATGGGCCTGATCACAACTTTGGCGGTAACCCTTAAATCTGGCGGTAGCGCTAATACCGCCGGATTTACGGGTCCGCCGAATCAGGGCTTCAGCGGATTTCGCCCCAGCTCTGAGCTGGGGGGAAATCCACCGAAAATTTGCGCTATTACCGCCGGCGGGAAATCCGCCGGCGGTAAGGGCGCGAAAATTCCCCATTGAGCCCAATGGGGAATGGGGCATTCCCGAATGGGCTCAATGGGGAATGGGGAATTACTTTACCGCCAAACTCGTGATCCGGCGCTATTAGCGCCGGGGAGTTCGGCAGTAGGGCTATTACCGCCAGCGGTAATACCGCTGGCGGTAATGGCCAAGTCGTGATCAGGCCCAATATCTGCAAGACCTTGCTCATCAAGGTGCTAGTAAAATGACTTCCCTGGTCTGATTCTATCCTTTGGGGTAATCCAAACATTGAAAATATATAATTTACTACTAACGTGGCTGCTGTTTGTGCACTGCAATCCTGTGCAGGAATGCACTCTACCAACTTAGACATTAGACAAACCACAGTTAATATATAATGTACTCCCTCTGGCTGATCTTTTTATAGGTCCAACATAGTCTATTTGCAAATCAAACCATGGAAGGGTCAAACCTCTCTTCATTAATGGGGCTATATGCATAGGTGAAGCAGGTTGAAATTGTGCACATACTAAACACCCTCTGCTGTATAGTTCAACATCTTGGGACATATGTGGCCAATAAGCATAATCCTTTAAAATGTCCAAAGTCTTTTGTGAACCCCTGGTCCTGCAGTTATAGTATCTTGTGCAGGATATAACACCAATCCCCAAAATGATAGAGGCACCACCCATTGGATTGGACCTGTTACAGATTCCCTAATCATCAAACCATCTTGTAAACTACTTCTCTTTTTATTTTTAAACAGCACCCTCAGCTCTTCTTTTCCTTTGCAATCATTTTCAGGCAGAGGATTTTGTTCTGCATCTACCAAATGATTATAAAATAGGCCTAAAATTGAGTTGTCTTTCTGTGCTTGGATCAGATCCTGATCTGGTGCATCATAACTCCATTTCACTACAGGCTGTTTGACTTCATTTGGAGATTTGGAGTGCATAATCACATCTACCTGTACCTCACCCAGCAGGTACTCAATGGGAAACAACTCTCCCATTACTGCTCCAGTTTGGTTAGTTGATCTGCTTTGTCATTCCCTTCCATATCCTCACCTGGTGTCTTTAAATGGCCATGGATTTTTCTCAAGTGTACTATTAAGTAATTTTCTAACACTAGTTTGTCCATGGCTTGGATAATTTTCCCATGTTTAAGAGGTTTTTTGTTATACGTGAGCATACCTTTCGCCTTCCAGCCAGGTAAATAGGCCACAAAATGGTTTTGCACATAATCAGAATCTCTTTGAGTTTATTTTCAACTGCGGTAGCAATTGCTTTTTAGATGGCAGCTAGCTTTGATATGATATGCGCACCCGTCCACATACAGTGTTGGTAAATCCCTACACATCCCTTCATTGAAAGCTTTGTGTGGGGATTGTTCAAATTCACTCAAATTGGGTTCTATTTCTGTTTCATCAGGTGTGCATTCAGCTGCGCAATCCTGCTGATCCGCTAACCCTTGAGCAACTGGGCTCTTCTTATTGAGTCAATAGTTTACCTCTACAGGGAATCCCTGTAATGCTAACGTCTAGGAAGTAATCCTGGATTGCCCCAAATTACCTGACCTAATTCTCTTACTTTCCAGAAACAGTAGGGGTTGGTGATTTGTTTCAATAATTACTTTTTCCCCTTGAATGATGGGATGGAAATGTTGCAATGCCCAAACAGTGGTTAGAAGTGCTTTTTCACATTCACTGAATTTACTTTCCACTTGAGATAAAGCCTTACTCGCATAGGCGCATAGGCGATAGTTTTGTGATTTACAACATGCCTTTGAAATAATACAGCTGACATGAACTGATCAGTGAACCCTATTTCTACAAAGAAATCCTGGTTCTTTATGGGATAGATCAAGTAAGGCGCTTTCATGAGGCATTCTTTCAGCCTAGCCACCGCCTCACATTGCTCTTTTTTCCCATTTCCAGGGTACACTCTGCTTCAGTAATTTGGTTAAGGGTTGCGTAATTCTCAATGAACTTCCTATTATATCCTATCATCCCTAATAAGCTCTTCAATCCTTTCAAATTAGAGGGATGTTTCCACTTCTGTATTGCCCCCACCATTTTCTTTTGTGGATTCAACCCATGCTCAGTCACTTCATGGCCTAAGAAGTTTACTTTCTTTTTACATCATTGTGCTTTCTGTAAAGATACTTTGGCTCCCGCCTTCTGTAACTGGCCAAGCACATGTCTAATCTCATTAAAATGACTCTTCAGGTTTTCATTTTTAATTAGCACACCATCTATATAAACTATTGTCCCCCTTTCTGCAGCATCTGGGAGCACTTTCCTCAAAATATTCCAAATTCACTTCCACTATTGACATACCCGAAAGGTGTTTGGGACCATACATATTGGGTTTTATCAAACGAAAATGCAAACAAGTTTTGTATATCTTCAGCCAGTGGCAGACACAGTAACCATCTGTAAGATCTAATTTGGTAAAGACCTTTGACCCATGTATCTGTGCAAGACCCTGATCAATAAATGGAAGTGGCCATCTGGAAACAGGTACTCTTTTGTTTAACTCTCTTAGATCTGCACACAAACGCCATTGGCCATAAGGTTTCAAAACGCCCACAATGGGAGTATTGGAAGTGTTTTAGCATAATTGAAACTTGTCTGGTGAATGCACGAATGGTAACATCCTTCTTCACCTGTAGCTCTATTGCATATGGCAGGCACCAACTGTGCACAATGATAGGCCCATCTCTTGTCTTCAAACTTAGGTGCAGGTCCCCCTAACCTGTACCACACCTTTTGATTTAGAAAGTCCAACACCATAGACATTCTGTGCATAATGTCATTTCCCAAATAAAAATCATTCTGTGGCCAATCACTATCCACACATTGTGACAGATAGTTTTCGGGCCAATGGTAATTTTTAGCATGCATCTTCCTACGATTCTATTCCCTGAGTCCAGACATCCAATCCAAAAATGTGTTGGTTTTGTATTCTAAATTTTGGGATCTCCTCACTTTCAATAATTTGCTGGAATATTTCCTCATTAATGAAGCTTCTTTCCTGCTCAAGTGCCAAAGTGGCCTTCATTATTTCAGAATGACCACCTTCACGGATAGGGATCCATTGCTGCCCATCTCCAATCTGTATTTCGAAAAGGGTCAAAATGTGTTTCTCTGTGTTCATCTCTGGAGTGACAAATAGTTTGTATTTCTCCTCTTTTAAGTAAAAGCTCAAGATGTTTTCATCTATTTCTGTTTGCCATTTTTTCTTGGGATTCAGATAAATCTATAGAGGCTATTTCTCTACTTTATCTCGCATTTCACCATGACACATTAAAATGGCAGTGACACCAGGCACACAGCCATTTTGAAAATACACTTCCACTGCACCATCTGATTTAGGCACAGTATGGCATTCATTTATACTGTTGTTTTGTGACCTCACCTTCTTAGGCCTCAACAGCTTTTTAGCTAGGGACCACAAGACACCATTTACCTCATCAATGAGGGGAAATAACCTCTCTAGTCAATCTGGTCCCAACAGAAACAGAATTTCACTGAGAGATGTGATCAACACTTCCTGTCTCATCCTGTGTTTTCCTATATTTATGTCAACCTCAGTGACACCTTCGATAGGTATTTCATCACCATTGCAATTGTGCACTGTGCCTTCATTTTGATTCACTTTGATATGATTTTGTGGGGATCTCCCTTCATTGATACTTTTTACTAGTTCTTTGGGAATTGATTTTGACCTTTGCACCCGTGTTAATCGTTGCAAACAAATTGCACTTCTCTTCCACAGTAATAGGAGCATAATACCTGTCCTCAACTTCTTCCATCACACGCAAAAAGTGTGAATTTCTGCTGATTTCAGGACTCACCTTTCTCAGGCCCTTTTCACTTTTTGCAAACACAGGGGCAAGTGAAATGATACCTTTCCTTCCTTTTTGCCCATTTAGTTTTGTGAATCTTTGGCTATTTTTCCATGTTCAGAACCCATCTGTAGTGTAGCCACCGTCCACCCCTCTTATCCGGGACCATCAGTGTTCACACTGTAGTTTCTTGACTGAAAATCCTCACAGAAATAATGTGGCAGCTTGTCATTTTCTGGCTCAGAACACGTATTTGCACTTGCATGGTTCCTGTCCTCTCGGTCTCTTGGAATATGTGTCTGCATCCTCCTTTTGAGCACTAATTTTTCCTGTCTGCATTTCATCAGTATTCTCACTATGAAGGGAGGATGTTTTAACAACCAATCCTACTTCTTTATCAGGTCATTTATCATAGTATATGATGTCCTTTCTAAATCTGTCTCTCTGTTCTTTTGGATCTTCTTGTTTATTTTCTCCTTTCTGTCTTTCATTTTCACACACTTCAATAGTCTGGTTCAACTCCAAATTGAACCAGACTCCCTCCTTGTGTGGGTGTGTACCACTTACTTCATTTTCATTTGTGGGTATTTTCATGTTTGAATCAGTAAGTAATTCAGGACTGTCACACAAACCTGGTTCATGGGCTTCTGTACTTTTATCATTGCAGGGGCTATTACATAGTCACTTGTCAGAACGTACGCGATCACTCCTGTGACCTTCTGCACCCTCACTTTGTGACTCTTTTTGAACTGCACAGAGTTTTCCTATCTGCTCAGACAATATTTTAACATGGGCCTCAATGCATTGAAATCTGTCCATTTCCCTGGATTCCTCTCTTTGTGGTCTAGGTTGGTACTGGTTAAATTTGCCCTGGTTGGATCTGCTTTGGTATCTCTCAGGGGATTGATTCCTATTTGAGTTGTTTCTGAATTCTTGGTTCATAGAAGGTGGAGAACGTAGTGTGACCATCCTTTAGCTGTGGTCGACTGGTGGTGGTGACTGATTAAATGGTGCGGGATTTTGGTCATATTTTGTCTTTCATGTTGTGGGAACTGTCCTCTATGTTGATTTCCATTTTCAATGAACCAATCCACATATCATGGTCTGTCTTGATGGCCATACACCATAGTGTTGTGGTCAAATCTACTCTGTGCCCCCAGCGTCTGGTATGGGCCATTGTTTCTTTGATTTTGATTTTGATTATCATTCATGCCTGACATATCGGCTGGTATCCCACCCTAGGTCCACATATCTGGGTCTAATGTAATTTTCTCTATTGCTCGGGTCATTTTGGGGTGGCGTCCTCTGTGGTGGCGCTCCCTTTTGATCAGGTGTCATGTGGTTCCTGGTCTACGTGCACAGCCCAGCTGCAGACTTGATCTCTTCTCTCAGCAAAATGATGACTGGCCCTCCACCTCGTCTTCTAGCTAGATTTATACCATAGGTCTGTCAATCTTTACTGACCCCACCCCTTCTCATGACTCTCCTGTCACCCCATTTGATTCTTCTAGATGCATGTCATTTCTCTCTCTGAAGTATACTTGTATCAATGTGCTTCCTGGAACACACAATACCTTCTGAATGAAAAAGACAGCCATAGCATTTTGCATGCACATTTTAAACTTCCACTGAACGGAAAAAAGAATTTGTCATCTGAATCATTTGCACTGCTCTGTTAAAGGGTACATTAATTAATTATTGGGGAAATGTTATTTAATGGGAAATTGTTAGTTGATTACTTTGGGTTAGCTTATTCACTGCAAACTGTACAGATGGTGAATTCACTGTAACATGGAACGATTTTACATACTCAGTGCATTTCAATTTGCTGTTTTTGCATTCATTTCACTGCCTCCATTAAAAGTCCAGTTAACTGCCCCCATGAGACCAATGCATTATCTTTCCTTACATATTTCTACATGACCCTCAAAATGAGATCAGATGAGGACCCAACTGTTTATATCGAGGACATTCAAGAAATAATGCATCTAGAAATGAGAGAAAAGTAGGGCAAAACCATAACTAATTTTTATAACATTTTATGTCAGGGACTTCCCGAGGAAGTGCAGAGACAATTGGGGAAGATTTGGGGAATAGAAGTGAAGCCATTGGCGGAGATTCAGTTGACTATCATTCAACATTATCAGTTAAAACAGGAGAAAGACAGAAAGAAGGTTGAGGACAGAAAGTTTGAGGAAGCCAAACTAGTTTAGAAAAAACTGTCAACATGGTCAGTGGAAGGAGCAGTATTAACAAGTGTGGGAGAAAGTTATAAAACACAAGTGACACAGTAGCAGTGAACAGAAATTTTGTAGAGGAGAGTATCATTATTTTCCCAGAGGGTGAGTGTTTGCACCCAGAAACAGTGGGTTTGGTTTTCAAGCTCCCCAAGGAGGGGCATTTAATAGGGGGAAACCCTGATTTGGAGGACAGCCACAGCAGTGTTGGATATGTAGGAAGATGGGGCACATTTAACACATATGCCAAAGTAGGGGATGGATGCAACAGAAATGGCAAGCAGCAGAATCAAGAGGGCGGACAGCGTAACCCCCACCATATAGCACAGAGCTGCACAAATATTATGCCTCAGCCACACGTGCCACAAATATAGAAGACACAAAAGGGGATGCCACTCCAAACAAAGCAAGCACCAATGAAGAGACAGGCCAAATGCATGCACGCAAGCGCCAATGCGGACTCGGGCACTAGCACAATACAATGCAGTGAAATCATGGAGCACAAAGATATTGCCAAATGCACCTAAACCTAGGATAGGGGGTGCAACAGTAGCGGGAGGGAATACTTTCACTAGCACAGGACCAGACATGTACCGGCAATAGGACGGCAGACAGAAAGACTTTATGTGTTCTATCCTATTGATTGCACCAGACCCACAAGAGGAACCGAGAGTCGGGGTGACCATAGGTGACAAAACATGTTCCTTCTTAGTATATAGGGGTGGCTCAAACCTCTGTTAATGAGGGAAGCTTCCGAATGTCAGGCATTGCCATGAACACACACAGATTTTCTGGGGCGGCAACCATATTTCTTGTTACAATCACTCTATCCATCGCCATAGGAGAACATGACATGTCTGTGCCCTTTTTATATTCCTGCAAGACACCATTTAACATATTGAGGAGAGTATTGATGAGTAGATTAAACATGACAATATGATTTACTGACAAGGGGATAATATGCTCTACCCCAGGGATCCATTACGTGAATGCACTATAATTCATAACAGCATTTATGGCCACGAAGCACAAAGGGGAGTGGCACTAAACCCAGAAGTATTCCTTTATGGGGTATGCATATTGCTAGCATGGCTTCCAAGAATACAGGACAGTCTATTGCGGTTACCCACAGAATGTTTGTTTCAACCAGAAGTACCCATGGACATGGAGGAATTGCAGATAATCACAGCTGAGTTAGAAGCAGCAATAGTAAGGGAAGACAGAGCAATTTTTCACTGAGTGGATGGTGAAGGGGTAGAGTGGAGGAGAGTGATAGCTCTCGTGGAAGGACATAGATTGACTGACTTAACGGATGCACGCTGGTTTACAGATGATGACACAGATGACAAAGTGATGTTTAAAATAAGCCTAACATATCAGTTAAAAATTGAGAAAAGGCAGATACCAAAACAGGGTTACGGATATATGCGTCTCCCACTGTGGTCAACATTAATATGTACAGAATGGAGTAGATGCACAATGCTCTCTAAATAATGCAGGATATTATTTTTATTATTAATAATAGCCATGATGGCGCGTGAAGGCAGAGTGGGAAGGGAAGGGTGGCAGAAGGAGCCTGTGACCTGAGACTGCAGAATGGGGCGGGGTCAGGGGGTAGATGGATTGGATGCACAACAGCCTCACAAACTCAGATTGCTTTCATTGCAGCGTGTGAAACATGAGGTTGGTTGACCCCCTTGCAGAGCTCAGTGTTCTTTGAGAACAATTAGTGTGGAAGCATCACACTTAAACAGACAATTTTTCTATGTGCAACATGGAAATGCGCAGGCACCCTGGGGTGGCAGCAGAGGAACAATGTGAAGGCAAACATGACTGGATGGAGGGGGAGGAAGGGAGGATGGGCAAAGCTGATGTGGTATTGTCATATTTCTTCAGAGTTTAGGAAAACATTCCTGCATGAGGGTGACGCTGTATTGTGCAATGGCATGTTTTTATCAAATGAAACAGGGTGAACCATAAAGGGGCAAATTCTCAAAACAGTTTTTTGATACAAATTAGGAGATGCGTTACTGCTAGTTCTAAAAGGTATTAGGATGCGCCCAATCAATTGCCCTCTTTTACCCCATTACAATTTTGCTCATTTTAAAGTGTAGCCCGACTTCAAAAATGCGAATACGTTTTAAAATGCTCACAAAACAAAGAAATGTGCCAGCGCTTTTTTAGCACAGGCCCAGTGGTATGCACTTTGCATCAATGGGGAATTCCTCACCTTGTCATGCTCTATTCTGTTAAGTACCCTGCGTGCATTTCTATCCCTCAACCAGAGGCAGAACGTTTTATTTTTATTTTTTATTAGCATTTGTTCCTAGCATCTACCTGGGTGTTCGGCGCACCCTACTTAAACGAATGTATGCATAGGGGACATCTAGAGTATCTTTAGTGCTGCTTCAAGGCCACCTGAAATGTATCCGGTTTGTAGCAGCCTACTTTCTACATACCCAGTGATTCGATATGGAAGCTGTTTCCGAGTAGAATTCACAGGCAGGCTATGACGAGCAGGGATTTCCCTACAACCCTTTGGAGATTCAATTGGGTTTTAAAAATGAGCCAGACCCAGAACCCATCAGTGCCTTATGGACCATTACGTCTATGGCTGATTTAACTTCTGGAAAATGTGTCTCCAGTAAGAAAGTGCAGTGCACATGGATGAAGACCTGGGGTACTGTGTACACAGAAAGACAGTGCACACCGAATAAGAGCAGGGATAATGCGTACCCAGGAAGATAGCGCACATTGACGAAGATCTGGAGTAATGTCTTCCCAGGAAGGCAGTGATGATGAAGATCTGGAGTAATGTAAAACAGCACACATTGATGAAGATCTGGAGTAATGTCTTCCCAGGAAGGCAGTGATGATGAAGATTTGGAGTAATGTAAGACACCACAAATTAATGAAGATCTGAAGTAATGTGCTCCCAGGACAGACAGTGCACATTGATGTTGATCTGGAGCAATGTAAGACAGCACAAATTGATGAAGATCTGGAGTAATGCGCTCCCAGGAAGACAGTACACGTTGATGAAGATCTGGATCAATGTAAGACAGCACACATTGATGAAGATCTGGAGTAATGTCTTCCCATGAAGAGAGTGCACACTGATGAAGATCTGGAGTAATCTAAGACAGCAGACATTGATGAAGATCTGGAGTAATGTGCTCCCAGGAAGACAGTGCACATTGATGAAGATCTGGAGTAATGTCTTCCCAAGAAGACAGTGCACATTGATGAAGATCTGGAGTAATGTGCTCCCAGGAAGATAGCGCACATTGACGAAGATCTGGAGTAATGTCTTCCCAGGAAGGCAGTGATGATGAAGATCTGGAGTAATGTAAAACAGCACACATTGATGAAGATCGGGAGTAATGTCTTCCCAGGAAGACAGTGCACATTGATGAAGATTTGGAGTAATGTAAGACACCACAAATTAATGAAGATCTAAAGTAATGTGCTCCCAGGAAGACAGTGCACATTGATGTTGATCTGGAGCAATGTAAGACAGCACAAATTGATGAAGATCTGGAGTAATGTGCTCCCAGGAAGACAGTATACGTTGATGAAGATCTGGATTAATGTAAGACAGCACACATTGATGAAGATCTGGAGTAATGTCTTCCCATGAAGAGAGTGCACACTGATGAAGATCTGGAGTAATCTAAGACAGCACACATTGATGAAGATCTGGAGTAATGTGCTCCCAGGAAGACAGTGCACATTGATGAAGATCTGGAGTAATGTCTTCCCAAGAAGACAGTGGACATTGATGAAGATCTGGAGTAATATAAGACAACACACATTGATGAAGATCTGGAGTAATGTGCTCCCAGGAAGACAGTGCACATTGATGAAGATCTGGAGTAATGTGCTCCCAGGAACACAGTGCACATTGATGAAGATCTGGAGTAATGTCTTCCCAAGAAGACAGTGCACATTGATGAAGATCTGGAGTAATGTGCTCCCAGGAAGACAGTGAACACTGAAGAAGAACTGCAGAAATTTGAAACGTGGAAGATAGTAAACATTGATGGAAAGTTGGGATAATGTGTTCCCAGGAAAACAGTGCACATTGATGGAAGGGAAGGACGAGGGAAAGAAGAACTTCAAAAGGAGAGAGAGCAGAGCAAATAAGAGGAAGTGGAATTAGAGATCAGCTGATGGAGCCAACAGGAAGAAAGGGAGTGGAGATAAAGGGAAGAGGTTAGGAGTTGGAAGAATCAGGAAGAGGGGGGGACTCTCTGAGAGACAAAGCTGTTGGAAAGCCCAACAGGACAGAAAAACAGAGACTGGCATGGAGGGGGGTAAAGTATAGTCAGGGACACACAATACCTATACATCTGGGATGTGTAAGGTGGGGTGCATATAATGAGACATCAAGGCAGATCTTCAGGACTGAAATTGGACACTGGTATCCGGTGAAAACATAGGCATAAGTGTACCATGGGGCAATGAGCGGAAAGCCAGAGCAGGCTGGTGGCCTGGACAGGACAGGGAGGTGGTCAGGTGCCCAGGAACCATCCAGCAATGTCTCTGTCCTCCTGTTTAGCTCTGGGACCAGTGTGGGAAATATGAAGAAGAAACTTTGAACTGGAGTGGGAGCTTGTTGACCTTTTATAAGGATGCTCCCTTTGCTCATGTTGCTCATTTACAAAGGGAATGGACCCAAGCGGGTTAGTGAACACTGAAAGAAACCGGCGCAACAGAACGTAATTTCACTTGTGAAGACTGTGAGTGATACCATTGAAAGACCTTGAACAGACGTTTTTTTGAAATTATTGAAAAACAGCTATAAGTTGTCCATTGCCTTTGTAAAGGAGCAACATGAGAACATGTTTAAAGTGTTTGATCACCATGTGGATTGAGCCTCCTTAACACATCATCAAGGGAGGGACTCGAACTGCATCCCTCACTATCCTGATCAAACGCTCACTATCCTGATCAAACGCAAGAGAGACTTAGCTTTAGAGGTCACCATGTATCTGCATTGGGAGACCAAGCCCAAACAAAAGGGGGGCTCAGGGCTCCTCATTTTCATTCTACACGAAGTAGGGATCCCTGCTTCCATCACCTTAGCACTTTCAAATTACCCCTTCCCCAACATTATGTTTAACCACCCCCCCCTCCCCTTAATAAACCTTTCTTTTGGAGAACTGGTAATCTTTTGTCAGGTTGTGTTTTCCAACCAGAATTGTGTGACATCATGTCTAAGTGTTAGGTTACTATGAACAAAAAAAAAAATGTTACTTTTACATGAGGAAGCTTGATCTTTCTGTGTCATCGCGGATGTCGAGCTGTCCTTTTAATAAACTCACAATGGCAGGGGTTTGGGTAGGGGCATGGCTATTTAGTGTGGTTATAGAGGCGTGGCTTGATGCAGGGGCCATGGATGTCTGATTGGCTACTGAACTATGCCTGGATTGCACGTGCCATGTGTAATGACTTGTTTCAGCATGCATTATTTTGCTTGTGCAACCATGAAGTGTGTATGTAAAGTGGTGTTGTACGCGGTCTAGTTCCTTCTCTATTTGTGTGCCTGTGTGCGTATTTGTGAGCGTGTATCGAGGACTGCAGAAGAGGTATGATTTGCGCATTATATCCATGAATGGCTGTGTCCCCCCAACCGTAATGCGTGCGTGTACTTGTTCAATGTTGTGTGTGCTGGTTGAAAATGTGTGTGCGTCGTGAGCGTAACAAAGTTAATTTAATTTAGCCCTAGATCCATACTGCCCATGTGTTCCTTGTTAGGTGTGTTGTCTGAGTGATATAAACTTCTTTTCATGTGGGCCTCTTTACCTAGTGTGCATTCATAGAAACAGAAAAAAAAACGTGCTTGCACCTAAAACATGTATATCTAGACGTCACTGAATCAATTGTCAAATGTTTATGACATGCGCTAATTCAACCTACGAACATATGTATGTATATGTATTAAAAATAAGAAAAGAAATGCAGCTGACAGTTTTCAGATATCGTGGGCTGAGTAGGGCATTTTTCACCTGCTAAGGAAATCCCTGTGGAACAGGTTTTTTTTAGCACCTGTTTTGGCATAAAACATTGATACAAATGCCCCATATTTGGGCTGGGTATTGAAATTCGTTTAGAAATGGTGCACTCCAAACTTGGTGAGGAAAAGCTGGATGAAAATGTTTTTTATTTTTCAATGTGTAGGTCAATGTTACCCAACGCAGCAGACGATTGTTACTAAATTATGATTAGGAAATAATGTATGAATGAGTTGATGATTTTTATGACTGTGATATGCACGTGGAGATTGCAAGGCGAGTTAAGTTTATACATATCACCAGGGAAGGGTGCTGTTTCAAACATTTACTAAACATGTAAGGCCTCATTTCGAGTTTGGTGGTTATTCGGTGGTAATTTGCTACAATTACCACTGAATCCGAATGCTGTTACCACTGGTCCTGTGGATTTACCATGGGATTACGATTGTGGTGTGGCTTTGTTTAAGCCTCATTTTTGAGTCTGCAGGATTCTATGGGGATTTAGTCAGAATTACCATGAGCAGTAATTCCCCTCCAGCAATTCCAATTATTATGACCTTATTTGAGGCCTCACAGTATTGCCATCACGCTTGGTACTGGAGGCAAATCAAACTCGGAATTTGGCAGAGCAGTAAAAACAGTGGTAATTCTGCTACTGCCCAACATTGTGGCAGTAATGAAATTACTGACACTTTTCTACTGCACTGCTAAATGTGTAATGATGCCAAATATATATGCAAAAAATAAATATTGATCCAAAACACACATTTGCATATGGTTTGTTTCTCTAAAGTAGTCTCACAAGTTGAAACTGTTTTACTATTTTGTTTCATACTTCTCTGGAATGACAGTTTGGACAACTATATAATAATAATAATAATAATAATAATAATAATAATAATAATAATAAAAATAATAATACTTATTATTTCACATTTATATTGCGCTACAAACCCTCAGGTATCTGAGCGCTGTTTATTATTACCCACGGTGTGTGGTGCTCATTTATCTACCTTGGAAGGATGAAAGGCTGAGTTTGGCCTTGCCGGGATTCGAATCTATGTCAAAGCAAGCGCTGTACTCGCTGTGCCACTTGACCGGGGCCTCAGTACGGGCCAGGCGGTAACCCTGCCGGAACAACTGGCAGGTTGCCACCAGACCTGTACAAATTTACTGGCGCCTGACTTCCCGGTGGCACCAGCTCATTACGACTTGACTTTAGAAGCAATTCGTGTTTGCACTATTATGTCACGTAAAGAGGTCGAGGTTACATAGGCTCTGCTTTCAATTCTTTCATGTGCAAGAAATGTTGCAGTGCAATTTAAATGTTTAATTCTTTTTAATAGAGTGCAATTTTGAATTATTATTTATTTTTCATTCATTGCTTATGGCGCGACTCTTGCTCAAGAGCAGCGGAGTGCTTTACAACAGGATTGTGCCAGGATTGGGATGGCATTTTATATAGCACCAGTGTACTGTTAGTGGAGGGAGAAAGAGATTTGTATTTGTTCGCCAGATATTGTTCAGACACATGTTAGTGTTTTGCGGAGCTGGAGGATGGTGGGGGCATTTCAAGCCTCTACTGGGACTGAGTCCCAGGTGGTCAGTGCCTGGCAGGAGAAGGACTGCTTGCGAGTCCTCACTTTGTTATTTTATTATTATTAGTTAATTGTAGTATTACATTATTAGATTTGCAATTGATTTCACACTATACGTTGTGTTCCATTTTATAGATTGCAACGTTGCAATTCTGCATTTTTGTAAAACATTTTCAAATAGTGTTATAAATATGTTATTGTGTTCATCACTAGTTGAGACATGCTTCCAAAATAAGATGAGCCATGACAAAGTGTGTCTGGTAGTGGTTTCAGGCTTGTGCAAGTTCAGTGTTGGGGGACGACTACTTTTAGGGTAGCTATTTTTTAAAGTCATACATGAGCTCCTACATGCACATGGTTGTCTTTGTGGGCCACAGAACGGTCACAACGTGCAGACACTCACCTTCCACAGCATCTAAATGCATCCAGCTGCAATATCAAGTACCCTCAATTGGTGTTTCAATTCAGTGCCAACGCCTTTGCCTTTAGGCTCAAGGGTTGCAATTCCTCATTTGCTGGCATGAGTTGCTGTGCTTGTCCGGTCCAGTGTCTAGGTCGGCTAGTCTCGCCCCATCCTTCGCTCTTTTATTTCATCTTCTGTTACTTTGATATTTGTGTAGGAAATGCCCTTGCTTGAGCAAAATACATTTATATGTGTATTGTTTCCTTCAGACGCGTATTAGAGCAGGCACAGAGTTAGGCTCAGTCAGAAGTGGATGTATTGTGGAAAGGAAAGATTAACAGACATTAAAGTCATTAACAAAGTATATAACTACCATAAAAATAATTCCACAATTTCCAAAAGATCAGTTGAAAACAAGATAAAATGACTGCCTTATTAACAGACGCATGACAGAAAAAAAACCTACATAGTATGCCAATATTTCCATCACATAACACGTCACTATTCCGCTTTCAGTTCCAATTTCCTTCTTACACAGAGGAGCTGATATTTTTCTAAGCAAATGAGAGTACACTAATTAGTCATTAGCAAATGCAGATATGTATGTACAGAATCCAGCAACGCAGATCAAAGGATGTAACCCATTTGCATCATTAAAATGCTGGCAAAATAGCAACATGCGTGTGCATATCCACCTCTTCATGGCAACAACTACATACTTTCTCAGTAGACTCTCAGGGTAATTCATAGAATTTCGCACCAAAGTGGCGCACGCGGCTGGCGCAGTGTACGCATGCGAATGTCTGCAACAGCCGCGTGCGCTAAAATCGAAATCCAAGCACAGCGTATTCATGGATTTTAGCCTCCAAAACCAGCCGTGGCGCAGAGTGGCACAGCAACCCTGCAGCTGGGCCACTTACGCCCCCAAGAACGACCTTGCGCAAGGAAAAGCCATCAAAATTCACAAATCATCGCAAAGGGCTGCGCTAACCCTGGACCAGTATACAGGGCTGCCAAACAGCAAACGGCGAGCGGGGAACGTGTATTACTGGGGTGCGCGGGAAGTTCCACACGCGATTTCAGCAGGGTACGTATATTTCTGGGGTGCGGGGAAGTTCAACACGCGATTACAGCAGGGTACGTGTATTACAGTGGTGCGCGGGAAGTTCCACACGCAAATTTCAGCAGAGTAGGTGTCTTACTGGTGTGCGCGGGAAGTTACACACGCGATTTCAGCAGAGTACGTGCATTTCTGGTGTGCGGGGAAGTTTGACACGCAATTTCAGCAGGGAACATGTATTACAGGGGTGCGCGGGAAGTTACACACACGATTTCAGCAGGGTACCTGTATTTCTGGGGTGTGGGGAAGTTCAACACGCAATTACAGCAGGGTACGTGTATTACAGGGGTGCGCTGGAAGTCCCACACGCGATTCCAGCAGGGTACATGTATTTCTGGGGTGCAGGGAAGTTTCACACGCGATTACAGCAGGGTACGTGTATTTCTGGGGTGCGTGGAAGTGTAACACACGATCACAGCAGGGTACCAATATTACTGGGGTGCGCGGGAAGTCCCACACGCGATTCCAGCAGGGTACATGTATTACTGGGGTGCGGGGAAGTTTCACACGCGATTTCAGCAGGGTACCTGTATTACTGGGGTGCGCAGGAAGTTCCACACGCGATTACAGCAGGGTGCGTGTATTACTGGGGTGCGGGCAAGTTTCACACGTGATAGGCCCTGTGCGAGTGGGGTACGTGTATTCCGCGGGTGCAGGGGAGTCCTACACGTGAATTGGCAGTGTGGGTCCTCCCAGGTGTTCCGTCTACACCCTCCACGGCCCCTGCAGGCAGATTACACCACAGGGGACTACCCTGCACCCCTGGTCATGTCCCGCAGGCAGCCCATCCACCATGGGCATGCCCCCCCAGCCAAGCAACATGTCACCTTGCACTAGTGATCAGCAATGCATTACCCCTTTGCACCCCCACCACACAGCAGTGCAGGGCACCTGCCAGCAGGCAAACACTCATCTCCCCAGCACCTCCACCCCCCAGCAGTGTGGGGCACCTGCCAGCAGGCACCCACTCATGTCCCACCCATGTCCCCTTGCACCGCCAGCCCCCAGCAGTGCAGGGCACCTGCCAGCAGGCCCTGTAACGCTCACCTGATTCCCGTAGAGGCGCCGGTCTTGACTGGGCGTATACCGTATCTTCATAGGTGATGTGTAACACACGGCTGGCTCTTTGGGCTGGACCTCTGTGCACTGTATGTTTGACTCGAAGGGTAAGATGTCTGCAGATAGAAAATATGGGATTAATGAACTGGGTTATTGAATGTCTCTCTCTTCTTCCCTTTCTCTTCTCCTGTAGAACCCCGAAGGTTAACGCTCTCACCTTAGGTAAGTGAACGCCGTGCTCTCCATCTGCCTCGGGGCAGGGTGCTGTAACCAGTTTCTTCACTGGATAAGGGGAGCAGGCCTCTTGACTTCAGAGGACTGCTGTCCGTCGTTTACTGCACGAACGGTAAGTTTCGAGTAATACTAATGTCTTTAAAGTCTTTAGTAATGATGTCTCTTGTTTTGCAGGGTTCCGGCGATGGTGGATGACGGGCTGAAGTGAGTTGAAGATGGAGCCCGTGTGATGAATAGAAGCGCCTGGAAGCACGTAAGTAAGCGCTTGTTGCCTGCTTCACGATGCGCTCTAACTGTCTTTTTATTTTGCAGGTACAAGTTCGGAGCGGCTGCAGGGTGCCGGAATACCCACTGGGTTAGATGTGGAAAGGAGTAATGGCACGTGAGTATTAAAGTTCCCCAATGTCTTTAAACGCACCTTGTTTTGTCTTTCAGATGCGGGATGCAGCGCCGAAGGCCTCCGGAGCGTGCGAAGAGTTGGTAAGCTTTTGTCTTTCAGATGCCGGAATGCAGTGTGAAGACCTCCGGAGCGCACGAAGAGTAGGTAAGCCTTTGTCTTTCAGAATGCAGCGCGAGGCGTTGGTGACAGCCGATGGCCCAGGTAAGTGAAGAGCTGTCACTGAAGACCGTAATGCTAACCTGTTCTTTCTTGTCTTTATAGGTGTTGCTGAAGACTGGATTCAGGATGGTAAGCCTTTTTCCTTAGGCCCAGGATCAGATGCAGAAGACACGATGAGCGTTCTGCTGCAGAGGATGCAGAATAATGCAAAGCAAGATTCATCCATCGGGTGTGGTTCAAATAGCCTCCTGTAGTGCTTAGGTGTCTCCTTCCACAGCCACGCCTAGGTAAGAAAAGAGTTCCTGCTTTCCAGAAGAGTTCCAGTGTTCTGAACCTAGGGAGTGGCTCCTGCCCCACCCAACAGGAAAAGTAGTTCCAAACAGAAGAGGATCAGAGGCTCAACTGGCAGGCAAGTAAGCAGCATGGTCTGCTGCAGGTAAGTCCACCCAAGCATTATGAGCCCGGCGCTTCCAGCGCTGGGACTGGGCATATTTATGAGCCTGGTGCCACTGGCGCCAGGACTGGGTCCAAAAGGTCCCAATTGGGACTGGTTGGCACTCGGAACCTGGGTTATGAATCTGCTTCCAAGGGAGTTGGGAAAACCCTGACCTTTTGGAAGCAGAGATCATGACAGGCCCCCACTCATGTCCCCTTGCACACCCACCCCCCAGCAGTGCAGGGCACCTGCCAGCAGGCCCCCACTCATGTCCCACTCATGTCCCCTTGAAGCACCACCCCCCAGCAGTGTGGGGCACCTGCCAGCAGGCCCCCACTCATGTCACACCAATGTCCCCTTGCACCCCCACCCTCCAGCAGTGCAGGGCACCTGCCAGCAGGCCCCCACTCATGTCCCACTCATGTCCCCTTGCAGCACCACCCCCCAGCAGTGCAGGGCACCTGCCAGCAGGCCCACTCTCATGTTCCCTTGCACACCCACCCCCCAGCAGTGTGGGGCACCTGCCAACAGGCCCACAGCCATGTCCCCTTGCACCCCCAGCACTGAGGGGCACCTGCCAGCAGGCCACCACTCATGTCCCCTTGCACCCTCACCCCTCAGCACTGAGGGGCACCTGCCAGCAGGCCCCCACTCATGTCCCCTTGCACACCCACCCCCCAGCAGTGCGGGGCACCTGCCAGCAGGCCCCCACTCTTGTCCCACTCATGTCCCCTTGCACCCCCACCCCCCAGCAGTGTGGGGCACCTGCCAGCAGGCCCCCACTCATGTCACACCCATGCCCCCTTGCACCCCCACCCCCCAGCAGTGAAGGGCACCTGCTAGCAGGCCCCCACTCATGTCCCCTTGCACCCCCACCCCCCAGCATTGAGGGGCACCTGCCAGCAGGCCCCCAATCATGTCCCCTTGCACCTCCACCCCCCAGCAGTGCGGGGCGCCTGCAAGCAGACCCCCACTCATGTCCCACTCATGTTCACCTGCGCCCCCACCCCCCAGCAGTGCAGGGCACCTGCCAGCAGGCCCCCACCATATCCCACTCATGTCCCCCTGCACCCCCACCCCCCAGCAGTGCGGGGCACCTGCCAGCAGACCCCACTCATGTCCCCTTGCACCCCCACCCCCCAGCAGTGCGGGGCACCTGCCAGCAGGCCCCCACTCATGTCCCACTCATGTCCCCCTGCACCCCCACCCCCCAGCAGTGCAGGGCACCTGCCCGCAGACCCCCACTCATGTCCCACTCATGTCCCCCTGCACCCCCACCCCCAGCAGTGCAGGGCACCTGCCAGCAGGCCCCACTCATGTCCCCTTGCACCCCCACCCACCAGCAGTGCGGGGCACCTGCCAGCAGGCCCCCACTCATCTCCCCCAGCACCCCCACCCCCCAGCAGTGTGGGGCACCTGCCAGCAGGCACCCACTCATGTCCCACCCATGTCCCCTTGCACCGCCACCCCCCAGCAGTGCAGGGCACCTGCCAGCAGGCCCCCACTCATGTCCCCTTGCACACCCACCCCCCAGCAGTGCAGGGCACCTGCCAGCAGGCCCCCACTCATGTCCCACTCATGTCCCATTGCAGCACCACCCCCCAGCAGTGTGGGGCACCTGCCAGCAGGCCCCCACTCATGTCCCACTCATGTCCCCTTGCAGCACCACCCCCCAGCAGTGCAGCGCACCTGCCAGCAGGCCCCCTCTCATGTTCCCTTGCACACCCACCCCCCAGGAGTGTGGGGCACCTGCCAACAGGCCCACAGTCATGTCCCCTTGCACCCCCAGCACTGAGGGGCACCTGCCAGCAGGCCACCACTCATGTCCCCTTGCACCCCCACCCCCCAGCACTGAGGGGCACCTGCCAGCAGGCCCCCACTCATGTCCCCTTGCACACCCACCCCCCAGCAGTGCGGGGCACCTGCCAGCAGGCCCCCACTCTTGTCCCACTCATGTCCCCTTGCACCCCCACCCCCCAGCAGTGTGGAGCACCTGCCAGCAGGCCCCCACTCATGTCACACCCATGTCCGCTTGCACCCCCACCCCCAGCAGTGCAGGGCACCTGCTAGCAGGCCCCCACTCATGTCCCCTTGCACCCCCACCCCCCAGCACTGAGGGGCACCTGCCAACAGGCCCCCAATCATGTCCCCTTGCACCTCCACCCCCCAGCAGTGCGGGGCACCTGCCAGCAGACCCCCACTCATGTCCCACCCATGTTCCCCTGCACCCCCACCCCCCAGCAGTGCAGGGTACCTTCCAGCAGGCCCCCACCATGTCCCACTCATGTCCCCCTGCACCCCCACCCCCAGCAGTGCGGGGCACCTGCCAGCAGACCCCACTCATGTCCCCTTGCACCCCCACCCCCCAGCAGTGCGGGGCACCTGCCAGCAGGCCCCCACTCATGTCCCCCTGCACCCCCACCCCCCAGCAGTGCAGGGCACCTGCCCGCAGACCCCCACTCATGTCCCACTCATGTCCCCCTGCACGCCCACCCCCAGCAGTGCAGGGCACCTGCCAGCAGGCCCCACTCATGTCCCCTTGCACCCCCACCCACCAGCAATGCGGGGCACCTGCCAGCAGGCCCCCACTCATGTCCCCCAGCACCCCCACCCCCCAGCTGTGCAGGTCACCTGCCAGCAGGCCCTGACACATGTCCCCCAGCCAACACGTCATCAGAATCCAGATCCCTGGCCCTTATGGCCAGCCTCCACATGCCAAAGACCCACCCAAGTATTGCATCCACCTACATAGAAATGCCAATTACATGACACGACCCCAATGGCAAGTATGTAAATGAAAACATGTCCCTCACACACACACAATGGGTGCAAGTGAATCTCAAAACCCATATCATGACATGCATGAAACCAATGAGATAATACCACACATCGAAGTTTAAAGAAAAAAATGTATTAAAAGCAACATGAATGGAATTAAAATCAAACAAACGACAATGGAAATTAAAAAAGAAAAGCTGCATGTCTGTAAAATAATGAAAAACAACAAATCATAATCCAAAGGAAAGGTGTCCAAAGTCACAGTTCCAAAAATTAAATCCAAGGGAAAAACAAAAGTGAAAACCATTGCTCCATGGGGCAATCCAAACAAAAAAGTAGAATCCAACTGTCAACTATACACAGATGAACAATCCAGGGTCCATGATCCCAACTGAAGAAATGAAACCTATCAAAAACTCCTACCTAATAAAAAAACTATATACAAAAATGTGGTCCATTGTCCAAAAGGTCCAAAATAAAGAAAAAAACAAAGGAAACCTAATACTAGCTAAATAACTATTAACAAGGGCAGCGGGCAAGTCCAACGGCTCACATGTTGATGTTCCGGGCCAGGGCATCATCGAACTCCTGCTCGATGTCCCGGAGACGGTCCTCTTCCATGGCCCCGAGGGTTCGCAGGGACGATGACATCTGGAACTCCAGGTCCCTGCGAATGGCCTCAAGGCACTCGGCCCACCTCAGGGCCTTACGCATGAAGTTCTCCGCCCTGACCATCGTGAGCCGTGCCTCTTCCGCCCGCTGCCGCTCCGCATCTATCGCATGGCCCAACCGCTGCCACACGGAAGACGCTTCCCGTCCAGGGTCCTCCTGTCCTCTGGCCGATGCCTGCCCCTCCGATGTTGATGGCCCCGAGCCATCATTCCTCCCACCTACAGCCTGCTCCTGCTGCTGCTGTCCATGTGCCCTGTCCGATGGTGCCTGCACATCCTCCATCTGCTGGTCTCCAGTTGTGGTGTCCACCCCTGCTGGACCGCTGACTCCCGACTGTGGCAGGGATGTGAGCTCCACCAAGCTGGCTGTGTTGGTCAGGCCAGGTCCACAGGGGGCCCTGATGGAATCTGGGCCGGAAGACGATGTGGAGAACGACCGGTGCATAGCCTCCACAGAGGAGGAGAGGTCCACCAGAGTGGGCGTCAAATGTAGGAACCCTCCGACAAGGGCCCCTCCCAGCAGTGCCACGTCACGACGCTGCTCTTCGTGATGGCGTGCGTTCTCCGCCCAGGAAGAACACACGTCATGCCGAATGACACATGTGCGCCACGCGACACCCACCAGGACGGATCCCATACGGTCGCGGGGCCCCTCGTCCGCAGGTAGTGGAGAGCCAGGTGATATGGCACTCTCCCCTACCTGCAGACGGGCCTGGGACGGGGCCTCCCTGCTGGTGCATGATGGTGCAGTCATAGGGTCAAGGACAGCGACATGCACAGGCCCCTCCGCGGTGACCTGTGCTGCCTCCTGACCCTGGCCCTGGACTGCACCACTTGCACCAGTGGTACTACCCCCACCAGGCCCCATGTGCAGCTCAGTAGCAGGCTCCTCCTCCTCTGTGGAGACCACCAACCTGGATGTCTCCACACCGTCTTCGGCCATTGGAAGCCCCTGTGGGAGCTCACCCGGCCCTTCTGCCACAGCCATTGAGGCAGAAGCAGTGTTAGGGAGAATTCTCTGTTTAGGCCGAATTTCCTAACCTAGTGAGTCCCGCAGCAGCTTTGCTGGATTTCTGGAGTTTTTTTTTTTCATCCTGCCAAGAGTGAGACTCTTCTCTCCCACTCTTGGACATGATTTGTGGGTGATTTCTTTGAATGTCAATGTGTTCTATGGGCTATGGGGTCTTTTACCCCATAGGGCCTCATGTGTTTTGCTATGTGTGTTACACCGCACCCTCCGTGCCGTAACACTGGGGTGTCCTAGGTGATCCCCACCATAGACTCCATACCCTGGGGCTGACTACTGTCTCCCAGGGCATGTAAAGTCACCATTGGCTTTACTAGACCTAAATTTACTAACAGAACCAGTACAAACCATCCTATTGTGGACGTACTGGTAGGGGTAATTTGATTACTCCTGGGTCTGTTGTTCGAGGGGGCACTGTCCCGTCCCCCCTCATCGAGTTTTGGCTGGTGGCAGTGGATACTACTTTTTATATTCGACCGCAAATATATTCCTATGGGATTCTTCCCATTGTTCGAGGCTAGTACTTTTTCACATTAGTCTCTAACATACCGCCGGTTTATTTGTCTTAAATAAATCCACCGGTTGGTATTTTCTGCCAGAACTCAGTTTTTAAAATGGCGTATGTGTTCGCCTCTGTAACTCCGAACCAAAGGTTGAGCCCTTTGTTCCACTTCTGGCGGGCTTCTACACAGAAGCCCTCCAGAGTGGTGCCATTCTGTCTGGGTACCACAGCAGGTGTGGGAGGGGGTTTAGGCACCCTGGACTGAGTTGCCTTGCCAACTCAAGTCGCACTCTGGTGTGATTGGCCCAAGTGGTGAGCCGCCCCGCTCACCACTTTGCATGTTTGAGTGACAGCTAGGCTGAATGAATGGGGGTTTTCTGTATAAAAGCAGGGCTTTTGGGACTGGTATTTCAGAAGTCGCCACAGGACCTAAGAATCCGACGAGGGTAAAGCTGAGCCGGCCTGCAACGACGACACCTCCGGTGGAGCCCTGCTGAAACGACTCACCACTTCCCAACGACAGAGGAGATCTCCCTGCTGGAGAGTCTTCTTCCCTTGACTGGTGGGAACAACCGGTCCCTTGCTTTTTCTTCGCTTCCAGGAGGTCTAGTGGTCGAATTGCCCGTGCTGAGCACCCCGGCAACCGGATAGCCACTAACCCCTATACCGCGACCAAAAGGTGGTGCCTTGTGACGGAGCACTCCGCGGCTGGTCTCTTCCCTGGTGGTGCAACGATCTTCAACTTTCCTCGACGACGAGATCACCTCATCTTCTGGCAAAGCCCCGACTTGCATCCACCACCAGGAACAACTGCCCCCGCCGGAGCTGTCTCTTCACTTACAAGGTACCGTGTCTGCCTGGCTTCCCTTGTGACGGTTAGCGTGAGGTTTCTTAAATCCTTACCTTTCCACTGGGTCCCCTCCAGACCTTCTTAACTTTTGTTCTAAACTGGTCCAACTTTGCTATGACATTTTGCTACAAAGACTTGAAGTGCATTTCTACTGTGATACTTTTTGGGACATATTGCCTTGCCTCTCTCCGAGTGGGCCTGGCCTCTGAACTTTGTGATCTACAGTAGACCCTGCCTTGCTTGCCTTGCATTTGCTTTGTAAAAGTGTAGGTACAGTGTTGGTTGCATACCCTGCCTTTTCTCTCCCTTTCTAACGAATATTAGAGTGCCATCTAGGTTAAAGCATTCACCTCTGTCTGCAAATAAGTGGTGCCGTTGAACCTAGACTTGTCGAAATATTGTTAGGGGATTGATATCTACTTATAATAATTGTGATTGAAGTTGTTTGCCATATTAGTGCCAGAGTGTTTTCCATAGATGTGTTTTTAAATATATAATTATATATCTATACACCCAAGCTCTGATCCGTGTCTGCTTGTTCTACTGTGTAAATTGCCCTATTTTGTATACTCTAAATACTGCCTAACTCATCTTGAGAGAAGTCTGACGGCTCAGCCACAGCTACCAGGTAAATCTGGGTGGTACAGACTGCTACCAATTGGGTTTACTGCTAACTCCTGTAGACTTTTTGCAGTGGTCCCAGAGGGAACTGCACAGGTTTCTGCCTAACGCGCAGCACCAGCCCTCTCGCTCCCGGATGATGGTAATTCCTGGGAGGGTGGCTGGGCCTTGCATCGCCGCCCAGTGGAGGCATCCCCGCCGCTTGGCTCCACAGCGCCGTCTCCGCCCTCTTCTTCACTTGACGCAGCGTAGAGGGAGACATAGAACACAAGCATCAGGGTACAGTACAAAATACCCTGGACAGGAAGCAATAACACATGAGTGGCACTGTCAAATGTCACTTCCATCCTGTCATTCCACAACACATGGGTGAATGCACACAACACACATGCAGAACAGTCTGTGCGCCTGCAATCAACATCAACATCCATGTAGAAGGGCCCCTTTAAACCGAGATGTTGCCTTCAAAGTCACATGCATCCATGGCGTTTCAAAGTCACACACACACTTCTCAGGCACACACACACACACATGTGCACCATACATGTACATGACATCAGCACCCATTCCTCACCCCTCCTCCATGTCCAGGAACAGAGACAGCTAGGCATTCATGTGTGCATTCCACATAGAGCTCCCCATGTTGCTTTAAAACACATGCACCAACCATGTGGCTCACACATAACTGGTCTCACATGCATGACCCCCAGCAGTGTGGGGCACCTGCCAGCAGGCCCCCAATCATGTCCCACTCATGTCCCCTTGCACCCCCACCCCCCAGCAGTGTGGGGCACCTGCCAGCAGGCCCCCACTCATGTCCCACTCATGTCCCCTTGCACCCCCACCCACCAGCAGTGTGGGGCACCTGCCAGCAGGCCCCCACTCACG
This sequence comes from Ambystoma mexicanum, assembly GCF_040938575.1. Lineage (NCBI taxonomy): Eukaryota > Metazoa > Chordata > Amphibia > Caudata > Ambystomatidae > Ambystoma > Ambystoma mexicanum. Next base: position 419,770,774 of record NC_090931.1, read on the forward strand.
TGCCCCAGCCAACATGTCATCACAATCTAGATCCCTGGCCCTTATGGCCAGCCTCCACATGCCAAAGACCCACCCAAGTATTGCATCCACCCACATAGAAATGCCAATTTCATGATACAACCCCAATGGCAAGTATGTAAATGAACACATGTCCGTCACACACACACAATGGGTGCAAGTGAATGTCAAAACCCATATCATGACACGCATGTAACCAATGAGATAACACCACACATAGAAGTATGAACAAAAAAATGTATTAAAAGCAACATGAATGGAATAAAAAACAAACAAACAACAAAGAGAATGAAAAACGAAAAGCTGCATGCCTGTACAATAATGAAAAACAACAAATCATAATCCAAAGGAAAGGTGTCCAAAGTCACAGTTCAAAAAATGAAATCCAAGGGAAAACCATTGCTCCATGGGTAAATTAAATAATGAAAAAGATGAATCCAATAGTGAACTATTTACAGAAGAACAATCCAGGGTCCATGATCCCACCTGAAGAAATGAAACCTATCAAAAATACTACCGAATGAAAAACTATATACAGAAAGGTGGTGCATTGTACAAACGCAACCAAAATAAAGAAAAAAACAAAGGAAACCTAACACTATCTAACTATTTACAAGGGCAGAGGGCATGTCCAACGGCTCACATGTTGATGTTCCGGTCCAGGGCATCATCGAACTCCTGCTCGATGTCCCGGAGGCGGTCCTCTTCCATGGCCCCAAGGGTTGGCAGGGACGATGACATCTGGAACTCCAGGTCCCTGCGAATGGCCTCGAGGCACTCGGCCCACCTCAGGGCCTTACGCATGGAGTTCTCCGCCCTGACCATCGTGAGCCGTGCCTCTTCCACCCGCTGCCGCTCCGCATCTATCGCATGGCCCAACCGCTGCCACACGGAAGACACTTCCCGTCCAGGGTCCTCCTGTCCTCCGGCCGATGCCTGCCCCTCCGATGATGAAGGCACCGAGCCATCATGGCTCCCACCTTGTTGCTGCTGCTGCTGTGCCGCTGCCTGTGCCCTGGCTCCTGCTGCCTGCACATCCTCCCCCAGCTGGGGTGCAGTTGTTGCGGTGCCCACCCCTGCTGGACGTCCGACTCCCGACTGTGGCAGGGATGTGTCCTCCACCAGCCTGGCCGCAGGGTCAGAGGCAGCTCCACAGGGCACCCAGGTGACACATGGGTGGGAAGATGGCATGGAGTACGACTGGCGCATAGGGGGTTCAGTTGAGGAGGGGGTCGGAACAAGGTCCACAAAACGGAGGAATCCGGCCATGGTGAGCTGTCCCAGTGGGTCAACGCGGTCAACGAGCCATGTGAGAAGACGTGCAGTCTCCTCATGAAAAGACTGCAGGTCAGCTCGCATGGCACGTTGACGCAACGCCACCCCACCCAGGACAGGCTCAACCCGGGGCCAGATAGCCACATCCGCAAGGAGAGGAAGGCCAGTTGGTGTAAGCCAATCCCCTCCCTGAGAACGGGTCTGGACGTAGGTATCCCCTCTGGTGCAAGATGATGCAGTCACAGGATTGGGGACAGGATTACACACAAACACCTCCGCGGCGGCCTCTGCTGCCTCCTGTCCCTGCCCCTGCACTGCACCACTAGCACCAGTGGAATCCCCACTTTCAGACCCCGTCTCTGTCCCTTGCACGGCCTCCTCCTCCACCAAACCCCCCACCAACCTGGATGTGCCATCTCCCTCTGTTGGGCCCTGTGGGGTCTCAGCTGCCCCTTCGGCTGCCGAGGAGTCCAATTCCAACCTCCCCCTCTTGGACCTCCACTCAGCAGCTGCGATCTGGGACGCGACACCGGACTCCTCACTCCCGACGAGATGACAACCTTGGAGATGAGCCGGGCCTTGCGTCTCCGGCTGGTGGTGCGATCCCTGCCGCTGAGCTCCACAGCACCTTCTCTGCCCTCTTCATCAGTTGACGCTGCAGACAGGGAGAGATAGGAGACAGGCATCAGGGCACTGTACAATGGACTCATACACACATGACAGTTGTACATGAGTGGCATTGTCAAACTTCAGACATGGCATCACAATCCCCAACACACATGTCATTGCAACTCACACACATGAGCTATTCCACAGCCATATTGCAACAGCCAGCACCATCCATACACATACAAACAGCATGAGCAGCCAAAGGTGAGCCAGACATCACATGAAACACAGGGAGTGCACTAGACATGCACACACGCCACCACAATCACATGCATGTGTACACCTCCGCCAACTGTCGCAGTGATGGGATGGGCATCCATGTCACATATGGCAATCAGTCTTCTACATATCAGTCTCACATGCATCCATTTTGCATCACTGCTGCACCCATGTCAAATACACACACATGCACATGTATACGGTGCAGATACATGCAGCTGGAACCAACATCCATGTGTGACACCACAACCATGCCAACTTACATACACAGTAATCAAAACATGTGTGCTCACACCTCTGCATTTGGCCTGCATGCTTACGCACACATACACCATCCATGTGTCTCCCTATTGAAAGGCCTTGCATGTGTCAGCCTCACAGCCCTGTACATACACATCCATACATGGCCCTACAAAACCACATGTACAACCTGCACACTACTGGCACACCACCACACGCACAGCTTCCAATCAGTATGCATGTACACTTACCGCTCGACTCCAGACGGGTCTGCCTCTCAAGGACCTGGATGTGGAGCGCTGGGCGTATGCGTTCCAGGACCCTCATCTGATGTTCCGACAGGTGGCCCTGGCGCCCCTTAGCATCCGCTGCCTTCAAGAGGCGCCGGGCATTGTTGAGGGTCCTGGACCTGAAGTCCTCCCAGCGCTTCTTGTCATGTTGTAAGTCGCGGACTGCCACCCCCTCCGCGTTGATGGCAGTCATGATGTCCGTCCAGATCCGAGTCCTTCCTTCCTTGTCGGTGGCCGACCTTCCAAAGAGGGCATCATACTGCCCCAGGACTTGCTCCACCAGGACACCAACTTCGGTGGCAGTGAAGCTGGTGGCCCTCTGCTTCTCTGGCTGGGGGTTGCCAGTGGTGCCAGATGGTGTAGTGCCTGACATGGCAACCCCAGAGGCAGGTGTGGGTGGGCAACTGGGTCCTGGGGCTGGGCTGTGGAGCGATGGAATAGCAGTCGGGAGTCTTCGGTTCCAGCAGGGGTGGTCACAGCAACAGCACCCCGGGCTGACGTGCAGGCAGCAAATGGCAGGGCACGTGGGCAGCAGGCAATCAGGCAGCAGCAGATGGCAGGTGGGAGCGTGCTCGGGCCTCTGGGGGGCAGTAATTCAGCCTTCTGGGCAGGAGCGTGGTCTTCCGTGTGTGAACGCGTGGCCAGCTTGATAGGGAGTGATTTGGCAAGTGAAAATCTGGCACGTCAGCGTGTAATTTGAGGAAAGGCCCTTAGTGCGTAAGTGCGTCAGCACGCGTACGCAATTTCATTGGACCAAAGGCCCTTAGCGCGTAAGCGCGTTTGTGACGTGCGCGCACGGGCGTTTCCCGGAACCCGGGTGCATGTTACACATCCAAGAACTGCACGTCCGAGTGTCAGCTCGTGTAATTGGAGGTTAGGGCCTTAGCGCATATACGCGGAAGTGACGTTGGACGTGTGGGCCGGTTCAAAAGGCACGTGTAGGACGTCATTTCCATGTATGTGCTTTTCGTGGAGAGCGAGTGGGTGAATTCTTTACTTCTTGTAGGTTCACACGCGATTTACTTCAAAGCGTTTCTAGTTCGTACTCCCTGTTACCTCTGACAGCTTTTTTCTAATTTTCTGTTGGGCCTGTTTCCTCAAACAGCGTTCACTTCTTCTTTTGTCCTGTCTCCTCAGACAGTGTACAATTCTTCTTTTGGCGGAGATGTTGCCAACGCGCACACGTGTGTATTTTTCACGCTCATTTTCCAGGCAGACGGTGAGTCGCGCACGTATTTACCAACTGTGCTTGCCCCGTGTATCGCGTACCCCTTTAGAGGTCATTGTAGGCTGAGTGTAACATGCGTACATTCATTTTTGTGTTTCTGGGTGCCACAGCGTAGTGCGGGTTCATTTTTCCACGCACGTGGTCTACGAGGGGTTGCGTGCACGTTATTTTCTGTTTTTGGGGTGCCTGTGCGTTACGTGACCTGTCATCTTTCCCCAAGGGTCACATACAGCCTTGCTAGAGCACTACGGTACAAATTCCATCTAGTATCCTACCCCTTTGACACCCAATTGCCCAGGACAATAGTTTACTGCAACTCCCATACGCACATCAACATCAGTGCCATGGTTGGGAGACGACCAAGCGGTAAGGGTGGCAAAGGTGGCCGAGCCTCAAGAGGTGGCCGTGGTGGGCGCGGTAGGGGACGTGGACGGGATTTGCAGGGTACCCCTAGCCCTCCACGTGACTTCCAGGTCCCCAAGTCTAGACCACGTGTGGCGGTGCAAGTTGGTGTCACCAGGCCACGTGGATCAGGGGCAGCTATGTCATCTGCTGCCCCGAATAGGTAGGGTGGGGAGGCTGCAGGGGCAGCTGCAGCTCCATCCACCCCAGCTCTGACTCTCCCAGCCAGGGCAGTGCTGGTCCCAGTCCATCTTGCTAACGTTCCCCCTGACTACGTTACACTTCAGCCAATGCCTGCACCAAATCCCATGCTCAGTGTGCATTCCCACACTCCAACTACCCAGTCCACCGGTGCTCCTGCTCCTAGTGGCCAGAGCGGCATAGGCCACTCAGGATCCCCACCACCTTCCAAAAAAAAGAGGAAGAGTGCTCGTCCACTACAGGCTGATACCCCAGACATGGCTACGCAGTCCGGCACGCAAAGGAAGCCTAGCTTCAATGATGCCGAACGTGCTGCACTTGTGCAGTGTGTGTCCGCACATGACAGTAAAATGTTGATCACTTCAGGGTGCAAGACCACACCTGCTCAACATCAGGCACACTGGCAGACCGTCGGGGACATCATAAGTGCCCTTGGATTAGTGAGGCGCACAGCTGGTGAGTGCTACAAGCGCTGGAATGACCTTAAGCGCAGGGCAAAGAAAAAGCTGGCCTCAAGACATGCCGCTACTCTGGTAACTGGAGGTGGGGTGGGTCTCCAAAAGAGGACATTGAACTCACTGTACATGAGTCTGTTTCTGGGACGTACATCACAGAGGAACAGATCCAAAGTGTGGGAGATCTGCCAGATTACGAGGCATTGTCCGGTGAGTGCACATGCATGTGTGAGTGATCCATGTGTATGTTGTGTGTGTGAGGGGTTCGGATTGAGTGCCAGGTGAGGGTGTGTGTGCCTGAGTGGTTTGGGTCACCCATGTGCTTCATTCAAAAACATTCAGCGGCCCTGGATTTGGGTATTACAGTATACCTTCTGCCCACAGTAGACTTTTTGTGCAACATCACGCCAGTTGCCCTTGAAGTGGCATCTTGCAACAACATTGTTCCGTATTTCTCATTGTTCATTCAGGCTGATTGTTTCGATCCCCCACTTTCACTACACATTTCCCAGCCCTATTCTCAAACGATATGTGACATGCCTATGGTACATGCCTTCTGTATGATGGCATGTGTCATGTATGTGGATTGGACATGCCACTCACAGGCCAATGTGTGATGGCTCTGCTAGCCAGCATGCAGCTAATGTGTTGCTCTTCCATCTTGGTGTTATCAGTGTCTGACATTTTCCTCCCCTTCAAACTCAGTGACAGTGTATGCATAGGAGGGTTATAGTCATGTGGGACATGTGTCAATCAAGTACTGGTTCTGTAGCTTGGGAGGCCTAATTGTGGGCCATGGTGCTAATGTCTGTTTCCATTTTTTGTCTTTCATGTTTCTGCAGGGGATGACGCACTTGATGCTGTTGAGGGTGAAGAGATGGTGCAGACCCAGGAGGGATCTCGGGCAGGACCGGGCACCAGTGGGGGACGGGGGTGTGGTGGTGGGTGAGAACCCACTCTTGCTGCAGACCGTTCTCTCCAGGGATGTCTCTGGGTGCACCTCCCCAGACCACTTTTCGGGTGTTGATTCGGATGATGAGACCTATGTGGCTTCGCAGGTAGGTGTTTCTGGGAGGGATTCTGTTCTGTCCGACCCACATGCACCAGGGGTACAGCCCACTATGGGGATGTCAGTGTTGGTAGGTCCGCCTTTGGTGGTTACAGATGCAGGGCCACACTCCGCAACATCTGATCCTATTCCTGGGCCAGCAGATCAGATGGGGAATGCAGTCCTGCAGCCTCAGGCAGTGCCGACACAGCAAGGCACAGTTTGCCTTGCCCCAGACAGGTGTGGTGCCCGCCAACGCGGTGGCCGTACGCCACCAGGCAATGCCGCATGGGAGAAATCCATATACGGTATGGCAAACCAACAGGCAGCAGCATCTGAGATGATGGCTCAAGCTATGGAGAGGGTGGCCACTTCCACTGTCCCCCCAGAAAGGCAGATGGAGCAACTACAGCAGGCAACAGACTCCATTTGCCAATCAATCAGGGAGGACATGTTGGCGTCCAACAGGGACAGACGGGCGGCCCTGGACACTCTGCGGGAAGCCATTTCTTTAGAGTCCCAGGGCCAGAGGAAGCCCTGAGGGTAGAAGTCCGTCACCTCAGGCAGACTCTTGTGGAGCTTGAGGCTTCCACTGTCATGAGGACAGAACAGCTGCTGGAGCGGGTCACACATACCCTCTCAGCAGAGATGCAGGCAACTCGGGAGGAGGTCCGGGCATCACGTCAGGTGGTGCATGGGGATCTCCGCACCATATTCCTCCAGAACGAGACCTTCCACACCGCATGCTTGCTGCCATGGACTACCAGACTAGGGCTTTGCGTGGGCTGCCTCCCATAGCACCACCACCTCCTGCGGTGGCAGCAGCACAGGGTGATGAGAGCGACCACAGCAATTCTGAATCTCTCATGATAGCGTAGCCGTGCAGGCCATGAGCCCATGGAGGTGGTTTTTTTTCGCAACATCCACCACATGGCCATTTTTGATTTTTGATTTTTGATTTTTGATTTTTGATTTTAAATTTGTTTTGTTTTTGTTACAGTGTGTTGCCTTGTGTGGCTCCCGTGGGCATCCACTGTATTCCGGCTGGGCACATGCAGGCTTGTCCTGAGTTTGGGTTAGAAGCTTGGGTTCATGAGACACACACCCCTCCTGCTTCCCGTTACCATGGGCTTACAAAGGGTGTGCCCAAGTGACAGTAATTTACACAGTGACGTTGGACTCCCATGAGATATGTGGGCAGTCTGTAGTCAATACTGTTTATACATTCCTAGTGCATATTATTGTAGTATTGTACACTGCATGGTGTATTGATGTGTGCTTGTGCATCCATGTCTCCCTCCTAATTTGCAGGTTCATTCCTCATGTCTTCACAAGGCCGTCTACTTTGGAGATGGAGTTCATGTTGTAAGCAGTGCACTTCCAGATTTGCGTGGCACCAACACTGTACAGTTGGAAGTGGTCGATGTGCTAGCATCACCAGGTTGTAAGAATATGTATCCTTTAACTTAGTACTGTCATGTGAATGCTATGTTTGGGGTGGCTACCTGCATTGTATTGTGGTAAGTCTTTGGTCATGTGTGTTTACAGTTCTACATTAATGGGAGGATATTGTGTGTGGCCATTTTCCATTCGGGACACTGTACTTTGTGACACTTGTGTCATGTTTTGGGGATTCCTTTGTTTGATCTCACATGGCATGACATGCCATGGTGTGTTGGGTGGCGGTGCTGGGGAGGTGTTGGGTGAAATGGCACTGTTGTCATGTTGTATCTTGCAAGGGGGTCATGATTTTAGCAGCATAGAAGTGTGTCTTTTGATGACGCAGCATTGGTGGTGTTTGTGTAGGTAGGGATGCACACAATGGAACACTACCAGGTGAACAATCTCAGGCCGGTATGGTTGTGACAGTTGACTGTCACTTGACTCATCATCATTGATAGTCAGCTGGTATGTGCCAGGGCTGTGTGCACTCCACAGGGGTGTGATTTTAGGTGAAGTAATTAGCCACCAGCTACGTACGGGCTGCCTCACCCCGTGCCCTTTCTCCTCCCATGCGCAGCGGGCGTGCATGTGGTTGGGGATGTGGGGGCACCACCATGTCCACGGGCAGGCCCCGGCGTGTTGCAACGTTGTGCAGGACACATGCTGCCACTATGATCCTGCACACTACTGGGGGGTGGGTGTGCAAGGGGACATGAGTGGGGGCCTGCTGGCAGGTGCCCCGCACTGTTGGGGGTGCAAGGGGACATGAGTGGGGGCCTGCTGGCAGGTACCCCGCACTGCTGGGGGGTGGGGGTGCAAGGGGACATGAGTGGGGGCCTGCTGGCAGGTGCCCCGCACTGCTGGGGGGTGGGTTTGCAAGGCGACATGAGTGGGGGCCTGCTGGCAGGTGCCCCGCACTGCTGGGGGTGGGAGTGCAAGGGGACATGAGTGGGACATGAGTGTGGGCCTGCTGGCAGGTTCCCCGCACTGCTGGGGGGTGGGGGTGCAAGGGGAGATGAGTGGGGGCCTGCTGGCAGGTGCCCCGCACTGCTCGGGGGTGCAAGGGGACATGAGTGGGACATGAGTGTGGGCCTGTTGGCAGGTGCCCCACACTGCTGAGGGGTGGGGATGCAAGGGGAAAGTAGTGTGGGCCTGCTGTCAGGTTCCCCGCACTGCTGGGGGGTGGGGGTGCAAGGGGACATGAGTGGGGGCCTGCTGGCAGGTGCCCTGCATTGCTGGGGGGTGGGGGTGCAAGGGGACATGAGTGGGACATGAGTGTGGGCCTGCTGGCAGGTGCCCCGCACTGCTGGGGGGTGGTGGTGCAAGGGGACATGAGTGGGGGCCTGCTGGCTGGTGCCCCACATTGCTGGGGGGTGGGGGTGCAAGGGGACATGGGTGGGGGCCTGCTGGCAGGTGCCCCGCCTGCTGGGGGGTGGGTGTGCAAGGGGACATGAGTGGGGGCCTGCTGGCAGGTGCCCCGCACTGCTGGGGGTGCAAGGGGACATGAGTGGGACATGAGTTTGGGCCTGCCGGCAGGTGCCCCACACTGCTGGGGGGTGGGTGTGCAAGGGGACATGAGTGGGTGCCTGCTGGCAGGTGCCCCGCACTGCTGGGGGCGCAAGGGGACATGAGTTGGGGCCTGCTGGTAGGTGCCCCGCACTGCTGGGGGTTGGGGGTGCAAGGGGACATGAGTGGGGGCCTGCTGGCAGGTACCCCGCACTGTTGGGGGTTGGGTGTGCAAGGCGACATGAGTGGGGGCCTGCTGGCAGGTGCTCCGCACTGCTGGGGGGTGGGGGTGCAAGGGGACATGAGTGGGACATGAGTGTGGGCCTGTTGGCAGGTGCCCCGCACTGCTGGGGGGTGGGGGTGCAAGGGGACATGAGTGGGGGCCTGCTGGCAGGTGCCCTGCCTGCTGGGGGGTGGGTGTGCAAGGGGACATGAGTGGGGGCCTGCTGGCCGGTGCCCCGCACTGCTGGGGGGTGGGGGTGCAAGGGGACATGAGTGGGACATGAGTGTGGGCCTGCCAGCAGGTGCCCCACACTGCTTGGGGGTGGGTGTGCAAGGGGACTTGAGTGGGGGCCTGCTGGCAGGTGCCCCGCACTGCTGGGGGTGCAAGGGGACATGAGTTGGGGCCTGCTGGCAGGTGCCCCGCACTGCTGGGGGTTGGGGGTGCAAGGGGACATGAGTGGGGGCCTGCTGGCAGGTGCCCTGCACTGCTGGGGGTGGGTGTGCAAGGGGACATGAGTGGGGGCCTGCTGGCAGGTGCTCCGCACTGCTGGGGGGTGGGGGTGCAAGGGGACATGAGTGGGACATGAGTGTGGGCCTGCTGGCAGGTGCCCCGCACTGCTGGGGGGTGGGGGTGCAAGGGGACATGAGTGAGGGCCTGCTGGCAGGTGCCCCGCACTGCTGGGGGTGGGGGTGCAAGGGAACATGAGTGGGACATGAGTGTGGGCCTGTTGGCAGGTGCCCCGCACTGCTGGGGGGTGGGGGTGCAAGGGGAAATGAGTGTGGGCCTGCTGGCAGGTGCCCCGCACTGCTGGGGGGTGGGGGTGCAAGGGGACATGAGTGGGGGCCTGCTGGCAGGTGCCCCACACTGCTGGGGTGTGGGGGTGCAAGGGGACATGAGTGGGGGCCTGCTGGCAGGTGCCCCGCACTGCTGGGGGGTAGGGGTGCAAGAGGACATGAGTGGGGGCCTGCTGGCAGGTGCCCCACACTGCTGGCGGTTGGGTGTGCAAGGGGACATGACTGGGGGCCTGCTGGCAGGTGCCCTGCACTGCTGGGGGGTGGGGGTGCAAGGGGACATGAGTGGGACATGAGTGTGGGCCTGCTGGCAGGTGCCCCGCACTGCTGGGGGGTGGGTGTGCAAGGGGACATGAGTGGGGGCCTGCTGGCAGGTGCCCCTCACTGCTTGGGGGTGGGGGTACAATGGGACATGAGTGGGACATGTGTGGGGGCCTGCTGGCAGGTGCCCCCCACTACTGGGGTGTGGGTGTGGTGCAAGGGGACATGAGTGGGGGCCTGCTGGCAGTTGCCCCGCACTGCTGGGGGGTGGGGTGCAAGGGGACATGAGTGGAACATGAGTGGAGGCCTGCTGGCAAGTGCCCGGCACTGCTGGGGGGTGGGGGTGCATAGGGACATGAGTGGGGGCCTGCTGGCAGGTGCCCTGCACTGCTGGGGTGTGGGTGTGCAAGGGGACATGAGTGGGGGCCTGCTGGCAGGTGCCCCGCACTGCTGGGGGGTGGGGGTGCAAGGAGACATGAGTGGGACATGAGTGTACATGAGGGGGGGGAATGTAACCCCAGGGATACACGCACCCCACTCTCACAGGGCCTATCGCGTTTGAAACTTCCCGCGAACCCCTGGAATACACGTATCCCGCTCCCCCAGGCACGATCGCGTGTAGAACTTCACGCGCACCCCTGAAATACACGTACCCCGTTCCCCCAGGCCCGATCGCGTGTAAAACTTCCCGCGCACACATGAAATACACGCACAAGATAATTTTTCACACAGCGGGTGTCGCTGTTTGTCGCGTACCCATTTGTACGACTTTTGTCCTAAGTGGGCCACAGTATGGGACATTCATCAGAACTCCATATCCGTGCTTTTTGTTAGCGCCCATTTTGGCGCACATTTTTTTCCAGCGCAGGGACGCTACCGCCTGCCTTCGTGTGGTGGATGGGTTTGGGTCAGTGTGCGTCTTTGCCCGTGCGCTGGTTTGCCCTATTCGATTCCATGAATACGTGTTGTAGGCGAGCGTGTGGGTGTTCCGCTCACTTGCCACCTGTACTTCCCCCGTGACGCCTACATTTTCACGAGTTGTTCCCCATTCCGAGTGTTACGCCCCGTGTTCTGTCTACTTTTGTTATGTGCGCCGGGCTATGTGCGCTTTCTTTGTGGCCTTAGCGCACGCCGTTAGATGACCTGTGCGCCGGCGTGCGCCGTGCACTTTTTCAGCGCACATCCCTGATTTTACTCGCGCACAGACTTCCATGAATAGATGTGCGCTGGTTTCCCTTCGATATTCGCACTTGCACTGCGATTTTCGCTCTTTCACTGCGAATCGCACGTTTTCGCACGCTTGCGCCGAAATTTTCGGCACACATTCATTCCATGAATCGGCCTGTCTATCTGCCCGATTCATGGGATTATTTGCGTGAAAAACGCAGATTTGCGCGCCTTTCTGCCCGAAAATCCCCATACTTCAAACAGGGATTTTCGGGCAGAAAGGTGCGCAAATCTGCGTTTTTCACGCAAATAATTCCAAGAATCAGGCAGTATGATATTCCAATGTGCCCAGTTTGGCAATATAAGGAATTGGCCAAGGAGCCGGCAAGTTAATAGAGAAACCATCCTGTGCATCTGACACTGTAAAAGTGTTTTACTCCACCTTCCTGTGTCCTAAGGTGGAGGTAGGATTTCACTGTTCTCTTAATATGGTATTTTCTCTCAAATGTGAGCGACGGATAAAATAAGAATGAGATCTTCAAAAGGGCGTGGGGTTGTATTGCTAAAACATACATGGTTTCTTTTTTGCAAGGGTTTTAAGGTGCACAAGTGATGCGTAAAGCTGATTCATGCCTCACATTTATGATTTGCCCATAATAGTGGGAGGTGCAGGCTCGTGTATGTCTTATTTCTCAAAGATGAGGGGTAAACAGAAGGCACATTATCTCACCCAAGTGCTGGATGCAATAATGAGACACCTTCACCACCACATATATTTTCCCACTAACCCAGTGGCCCTCAACAACACAAAGGCCCAGTGTTCTGCCATTGCAGGCTTCCTCAATGCAGTGAGGGCCATTGACTGCATACATGTGGCGCTTATACCACTCAGGGTATTGAACAAGTCTTCAGAAAAGGGAATGCAAAATTGCATCAACATGCAGATGGTCTGATGCAGATCTGCTCTTTACACATGTGCATGCCAGGTTTCTTGGCTCCACCCATGACTGTGTGATCCTGTCTCAGAGGCACCTGCCACACATCATGGAGACAGTGCAGCAATGCTGGGAATGGCTGCTGAGTGTGTATTTGAACCACCCACATCACTCGGTGCATGCCATGATACTGCCACACTTTAGTTGACCCAACACCATCTTACCATACCCACTGGACACACATGTCCTTGTTTGAACCATAGGAGAACATGTGGCTTCCAAAAATGTACCCCAGGGACAAATGGGACATGTAACCAATGCACAAGGGTGTATCATGGTAGGAACTGCTCCCATGGGCAGAATGTCTTTGACAGGGTACAAACTGCCATTGTGATTGGTGTCACTCCGTTTCACTAGGCAGGACCTATCAATGTGGCACACAGGGCCATAGGGACATCCTGAATATGTGAGGAGGCCAACATCAGTGTACAAGATGAGAGGAACAACATAAGCGAACCAGAAAGCACCAACTCAACTGGCACAAACAAACAAGCATTGGCAATGTCAAAGGTTTGGGCGTTTGTGTATGTATGGGAAAGGCATTTGCCAGACACAGTACCAGTCGTAGTATTAACTGGATATTGACGGCAGCTGGTGCAAAATGGTGCGAGTACCTGGGCATATAACAGGAGTGTCTGGCAAACGCCTAATACTTTTACACAAGCCTAACTGTTGGTTTTGACAATGTTTGTTTTTAACAGGACTTCATTGAAGGACATGCAGAGTGCTTATAAATCGAGTGGCTGAAGGCAGACCAGGTTAAGAAATTTGTATTGCACCAGTAGTGGTTTACAACTCCATTTGAGTCATTAAGGGCCCGATTCATGGAAATGTGCATAGAAATCCCACAAGGCCTGTGCACCGATAAGGACACTGCGCAAAACTGCTTGCAGATAAAAAAATGCACACCACGCATATTCATCAAATTGTTCACGCAAAGTACCAGTATTCTGAAGTCGCGGCCGGTATGCCCCCGACACGCCCACATGCAATGCATAAACAGTCAGATCAGCCACTTTTGTGTGCTCCCCCGGGTGCGAATACATGCCCCCTTCAAACAGTTTGTGGGGTCCCCCACAAGCAGGCCTGCATCTCAGGTACCCTGTGCAGAGTACCTCATAACTGTTCTCGGCACACCAAAAACCTATGTATGAAAAATTGTAACTCAGACTGAACTCTGAAAATCTGCGTGCGAACCCACGTATACCATTTCGGCACCACGCTACACTGCTTATGCGCATCCATAAGTAAATTCAGAACCCCGGTTGCATACGTGCACTCCCAAATCTGACATGCAACCCCACCTCTGCGCTCCAAATCCTATGCGCAAGTATACTTACGCCTGCATTCGGATGGTATGAAGGACTTCCGTGGCCATTTCCCGGCCAGGAGGTTTTCCGAACAAATCCATGAATTTGTATTGTGCCGCACAATTGTCAGCGTGCAAGGGTCTGCCTGCAGCCCATCCCTCTGAATGCCCAATTTTGAGCAATTCTTCCCCATTTTGGAGTTCCGCTCCCTTCACAGCCCTCTATGCAAGCCCGCCCACGCTCTGCGTGGAGTCTCGCACAAGGCCCTCGACAGCTTGAAGAGACGCAAGTACAGGAAAAGTACAGCGCATACGATTCCATGAATCAACGAACTGGGATTTGCATGCAGAATTGCACACAAGTACCCCTTTTTATGCACAATTTCTAACTCTCAGAAGATTGCTTTGAAAAAACACTGGAAAGCACTTTGAGTGGAACGTTTTATGGCAAGCCTTGAATAAAGCAAGCTCAACCAAATCCAATTAGTCAGTGTTTTTGTTGGGAAGGGGCAGGAACCGTGTGGGTAATAAATATATATATTAGCATGGCCCTGGGCAGTCAATGGGTGGGTAAATAACCAAACACCATCTTTGAGCTTTGTGTCCCTCCTCATATGCCATTCCTCACTATCTGTACTCTAATGTAGAATGTTTGGCTTATAGGTGGCACAAGTGTCTCCTAATAGCCCAAACTAAAAAGATTTGTAGTTCAATTAAGAACATAGGCGCGGAAGAGTGTTAATATGACTCAATGATATTGAATCTACCCAAATGTTTTATTTGACTGTTTGTATTTGCTGAGGCCACACAAAAGATGAGTCTAGCAGTCACATCTAGCAACAACACACAAATAAAATGTGTTTTCGATTGAATTATGGATGATAAATAACTACCAAAATGTAATTAATTTAATTTAAAACAAAGTTCTGGCTACCACCACTTGTACAGAATATACATTTCTTACACCATTATTGGATTGTATTTTATTATACTTGCCATTTATGTAGCACCTTTTACCCTTATTATATTCTTAAAGTGCTAGAAGTGGGAATGCCATTGGAGGACCAAAGTCCAGAACGTTGGAGATCACAAATGTGCTCAGCATGCCTGAATTTGTCATAGGTCGTAGCGGTGTACTGATGTCAGGGGTGTTGAGGCATAGTCTGGTATAAGTAGGCTTACAAACGTGTGTCCAGCTAGCCCAACATTTTTCATAGGTCGTAGATGCATTCTACTGTGAGTGGATGGATAGCAGTGCCTGCCGCAGACATCCACCTAAGTAGTGCATGTAAACATACCAAGTGCACCAACAGAGTTTATCTTTGATGTCACTGTGTCATCATAAAGTCTGTGGAAAAAATACCAGCTACTCTTGTAGACTCTTCTAGGAACCATGGGTTTGAGAGGGTTTCCTGCAGTCTTCTTAGCGCAATAGACTGGTGGGCCTAGTATATCTACTAGGCGGCTACCGTAAGATTTAGGATAGTAGGTTTCTTGAGGTGCTATGGGCAGGCTAGCTGTATAGTCCTACTGGATAATTACGTGTAATACATTTCCTGCCCCAGCAATACTTTTAAGTGCAACATATTCTTGTCCCAAGAAGCCATCTAAGTGTAACACATCTACCCCCTTCAATCCATCTGAGTATGGCATATTTCTTACACCCAAAATCCATCTGAATACAGCACATTTCCTACCCCCACAATCCATCTGAATATGGTACATTTCCTACCCCCAAAATCCCTCTGAATATCGCACCCTTCTTACCCGCATAGTCTATCTGAATAAAGTCCCTTTCCTACCCCCATAGTCCATCTGAATATGGCACATTTCCTACCCCCTAGATCCCTCTGAAGGCAGCACATTTCTTGCTCCCAAAAATCCAACTCGGTGTATCACATTTCCTAACCCAAGCAATCCATTTTATCGAACATTCTGAGCTATTTAGAATACACAGCAGTGGTAAAAAATACACCTAGATCTAAAATTCACAGTTTTGGGAGAAGTGCCTAGATTAAAAACTCACAGTAGTGACAAAATTGACCCAGATTTAAAATAAACAGCAGTAAATAAATGCACCTAGACTCAACGCTCATAGTAGTGGGAAAAAGCACCTAGATTAGAAACTCACAAAAACAATTGAAGAAGTCGTCTTGATCAATCTGTCATAAAGAGTGTACTGGGTATGTTTTCGAAGTCATGGAGTACTAACCCCATACACTTAAGGGTTTTAGAATATGTATGTTGATCATTGGTGTGTCTGTTTATATGAGTATGTCTAGCATGTACAATGTTTGTGAGATACAAAGAACAATGAGATTTTACATAAATAAACATAATTAAATAATTCATTTTTGATACAAAGGATATTCTGGGGATATCGGTGAGGATAATCACAATGGTTGTGAATGTGTAAGGGAGGGGTAACCGATTTCCAAGTCTTATACAGATTTGAGAAATACAGCAGTGGCAAAATGCACCAACTTCAAGGATCACAGTTATAGGAAGATGCAGCGAGATTTAAAACTCACAATATTGGGAGAAGCACCTAGATTTAAAACTCACAGTAGTGGAGAAATGGACCCAGATTAAAAATATACAATAGTGGATAAATGCACCTAAATTCAAAGCTCAAGGTAGTGGGGAAAAACATCTATATTAGAAACTCACAGTAGTGGCCGAATGGACCCATATTTAAGATACACTGCGCTGGCAAAATGGGCCCAGATTTGAAATATACAGCACATTTCATACCCCACGAATCCATCTGAATACAGCACATTTCCTAACCCCAAAATCCAGCTCAGTGTACCCTATTTCCTACCACCAACGATCCATCCAATCGAACATTCAGAGTGCTTTCATAATACACATTAGAGGGATATGCATCTAGAATTAAAGCTCACAGTAGAGGCAAAATGCACCTCGGTTCTCTTCCCATTAGTAACAGAAGCTAGGAAAACAGATGTTGGGTTGCTTAGAATTCACAAATACTGGGCAAAATCCAACCCCTTTGCTCAGAATGACCACAATGCCCCCAACACCTACCCATGCTGACATTTAGTGTCACTAAAGCAGATTTCAAAATGACTGTCACAGGGTTGCCAAATGACCAAACAACACCTACAGCTGCGCCCCCCACCGCTTATATGCCATTTCTCCCTAGCACTACTCTAATGCAATAGTTTTGGCTTATAGATGTCACAAACAACACCTAATAGCCCAAACTAAAAATAACAGCGTTAGCCAGAAATGAGATGCTTTACCTTCGCTATTTAAACCCAACACCAATACAAGAAGCTGGGTATTGTGAATGTGCAATGTGCAATGAAGCAGCAATAGTGCAATCTACAAGGGAGAGAGACAAACCCTCACAGATTGGCAAGTGCATCCAAGGTGCCATGTCTCAAACCAAGAATCCAGGATGAATGAGTAGTCTGCAGAACAAAACAAATGGCCCATCCCACCAGTTGTGAGGGTTTGGGGGGGGGGCAGAGGTGGTCTTGGTGGAGAAGATGCTGAGTAGCCACAGCTGAGAATAGAGGCCAGCCTAGGTGCATCTGCATGTGACACAGATGCCTTTGATTTAGAAGTACAGGAACACATGGGAGGGATCACCAAGGCAGTCATGTCCCATAAGGGGATGGGGCCAAGAGGAGGTGATGGAGAGCCATTCCACAGTCATGAGTGATTCACCACAAGATAGCAAATATAACTGCAGGAACATATGAGGCTTGGCTTAAGCAGCCGGTGAACAGGGAGGACCAATGTCCAGGGTATATTGTGGGTAAGACAGGACGGAGTGACACCAGCATCTATGGGCCAAGAATATCAGAACAACAAAATGTACTCAATGTACGTACAATGCACATGCATGCAGATGACAACTGTAGCAGGGAGTCGACGAGCAGTAATGTAAATGCAATGTCCATCAAAGGATGAGTAAGGAAAGCACTGCATATCCAAAGGAGGCACATGGTCCACACAAAACTGTTACCATTGATGCAATGCAAGGTGCAGGCATGGCTGGGTACTGGCCGTATGAGGGAGATGTGAAAGCAGGATCGCCCATCCACAGGCCACATAATCTGGTGAAGCAGAAATACACCATTGGGACAGATGGGTGGCATACTAGCAGTAAGAAGGTGTATGCATTCTTGGGTGAGCCCCTGCCCACACATTCACTTCCCATGGAACCAACTGCCACTGCATGGTCATTTGGCTTGTGCATCACCTTTCATGAACCCTACATCCCACAGCACACACTGCAATGGAAACACATAGAAGACATATCAGTGTATCTGAGTGTATTACAGGAGGGAATGCACACATGTCCTTTCCACTCCCACACCAGATCCCAGCCCTCAATCATGTCATCGGTCACTGCAGGGGAACCAGGCCCAACTGTCCCAAATACACACATATGTTCCTTCCTCTGGTCAACAGAGATAACAGGTATTAATTATTAGAGGAATGGCACCTCTTAATGAAAGGAAACAGTAATTTGCCCCAGAAATGAGTGAAAGAAGGGTGTGAGGGATGGAGCCCCTTGCCTTCGAAGACCCAGTGTCCTGGCCTACAAAAGAGCAGCCATTTACATCTTGAATAACAGGACACAGTAATTGCAGCCCATGGTGAGAAGGCTAGTCACACGTTGGATTATGTAAATTAACTTTCATAAGCACCCTGCCTCATCCTTAGAGGATTCCTGCCTCACACAGCAATTTAACCACTACCTTAAAGGCACTAGCAGGATTTAGGAACAATCAGGAAGGCCGGACTGGGGCTGATGCTTCTGCTCCCAAGGAAGCCTTGGTCGAAAGCCAACCATCTGTTAAATGTGCTCACCTTTACATCCAGCTTTCCCTTTCATAGAACCCAGCTGTTGGTCGCTCTCCACGTGCTTGTGGGAGTTGGTAGAGGGGCTTGGCTTTAAGTGGGCATGGTTTCTTCATGCTTTGACTTACCATGACAATGTGGAAGGTTCAATAGTCTGACAATGACTTACCCATCAACAGGGGGACACCCTCCCTTCCGTGCACACAATCAGAGGCAGGCCCAGTCTCCAGCACACATACACGCATTCATACACATTCATTGATCCATTTATCTCATTTAAAGACACATTCATAAATCCATTAATTTCTCCATTCACTTGTGCACACATACAATAGACATTCCCATTCATTCGTGCACAACTAAAGATAGACACGCACACGCATGCATACATACACATAAAGTACACTGAGATGTTCTTTACCTTTCTCTATTAACTCCAGTTGGCGGGTGACGTATCATTTGTGGACCTTTCTGGAACTGCTAAAGGAAAATATCCAATCCTATCGCTATTTTGCAATAGAAATTAATCTTTACTGACATTTCATGGTTTGATTTGAATTTCATATCTAACTAGTAAAACTGCCCTTGGTGGGCATATATGGTTAAATATCCAGCAAGCCATTTGGCACAACAACATCCAGTAGAAATGGTTTGTAACTAGTCAACTCTGGTTTCCAATAGGGGAAGCATTGACCGTTAGTCCTTGACCCCCAGTGTGGATTGTGTGCCTTTGGGTGGGTTACAAGTGAGTGTTCTCAGAGGAGGCATTATCTTGCTTGTTATATTAGAGAATAGCTCCTCTTGGGACTGAGGTTAAAGAAAGGACTCTTCTATGCTGTAAGATGCACTTATGCACAAGAACTAATATCACAAAATGTTCTACCAAAAAGAAGTATCGCACATTAAGATCAGTTGTGAGCAAAGAAAGCCTGCGAGGATGCAAAGAGATATTTCGATGAATTGAGAATCATGACGTTCCCACAGAGGAAGGACTGGATATAGGATATACTGAATCTTGCATCAATGGAAAGACTTTTCACTCTAGGGACAAGTTGGACGTCTTTGAGAAGATGTTTCAAGTGTCTAGACTCGTATTCACTCGAAGTCCCTTTAGAACCTGCATTCAAGATATGAATATTACTTGATAAAATGCTAATGCTTGAGTTGCCTCTTCCTTCACTGTCCTCCACATCCTACCAAGATGCTTCTGCCTTCACTGTCCTCCATATCCTACCAAGGTGCTAATGCTTGATAGCAGGGCTATCTCCAGTGACTGCCGAAGGCACTGGACACCGATAGATAGGTAACGGACTCCAGAACAACAGGTGCTGTCAATGGTTGGCAGACCTGGAGGGGGGCTTCAGGTCTGTGTGCATCATTGAGGGAGCACAGTCACAGCATTGCAACTTAAGGGGAGCGGCTTTACTGCAACAAAGTAGCCTACCCCTCTTGATTTATATTTATATATTTAACTTGCCTTACTCAGAGAATCATATTCCAAACTAGCACTCTCTTTCTCTCCGAAACACAAATGTGTGCACGCGCACACATACACTCTCTCTGTCTCTCTTTCTCTCTCTCTCTCTTTCTCCCCCCCATTCTCTCCCTCTTTCCCTCTCTCTGTCTCTGCTATTTTTCTCCCTGTCTACTTCTGTGTTAGTCTGTGTCTGCCTCTTTACATGTGGAGGAAAATCACTGTGTCAGGTTCACATCTGCCAAGCCACTCTTGCCTCTTGTGACAGCTGTGCGACCAGAGCAAAAATAAAAAAAACATTACTGTCCTTTTTTTTTGCTAAAGCAGCTATTTAAAAAATGAAATCATTTAATTATACTGACATTGTAAATGGGCTCTTTTCAAAATTGGCATTTCTAATGATCACTTCCAGTGTGAAAACAAGGAAATAACATGAGGCAGGGTAACCAAAAAGGAAACACACCAAACACAGGTTACAAATGAACATACAAAGTACTTTATTTTATACTGAATCCAGTTACAAAAGAACAGAACAAAATTAAGATAGCTATCGACCCTCAGAACAACACAGCGAACTCTGGCGTGGTTCGGTGTGCTCAGTGAGTGCAAATATTCATTGAAACAGTCAGGCTTTTATACATTTCTCCAGCCTGTTGTCCAGCCTTTCTGCAGGTTAACCATTCCATAAATACGTTACTGCTCTAGGGTCCCTTGCCAGGTCAAATCTAGTTCATCTTAGGTTTATACATTAACAAGAAGAAATGGTAATAATGTATGCTCTAGGCCTAAAATTACAATGCGGGGCTTAGTTTATACAATGTAGTTAAGCAGGTGTTCTCATCCAATTATAGATCAGTTTCGGTGATACAGGTAATCCATTGCACACAGGTCAGCAGAAGGACAAGGTCTCAGCTCATGGCCCTAACAAATGGCCTGCAGGCAAGTTATACATTAGCTGTACAGAGGTCATGACAATCGAGTTCTGTTCTGAATAACATAGGCTACCATTTTAGCTCACATGGTGACTTTATAGAGCAAGAAAACCTAAAATGGCGGCTTGACCCAAAATGACAGTTTACATGGTTTCTAAGGTCAGGACCTTGCAATGCAAGTTTATTCACATGTAGTTTATAAGCAGCTTGTTAGCAGCTTGGCGTAGGCCAATATACATATATTCATAGCAATAGGAGGCACGATATAATTTCTAGTTTGACAAACCCTCCTTTTGGCCTATGCCAAGTGCTAAACTACTTCTGATCTCCCTGCAAATAACTCCATGTGTCATCGTCCAAACACCCTGAATAGCTGTCAGAAATATCTATCGCCATTAGATCTTTTACTAAGATCTCTTTCAGTACATACTCCTTAGAGGTTTTATCCGGGGCATACACTTTATGTCCTATTGTACCTAACGCCTGAGCGCAACATCCCCCTAGCATTGAACATATACTTGGTAGACATTGGATACAACAACAAAGAAATAGCAGAATTCCCAAAATAATCAGCAAGACTGAAAGCACTTTCCAACCCCAAGACCGCAAGAAGTCCCAGAACCAAGCGCTAAGATCCCAATTTCCCTCGGGAACATGCACTTCTGAACTAAGAATGTGCAGATTCTGTATTGCCTTAAAAATTGTCGGCGAGGAATCTGGTACGAAAACACAGCAAGCGGACCCCACTAATTTGCATACTCCACCTCGTTCTGCCAGAATGACATCTAATGCCATCCGATTTTGGAGTGCTACCGATCTTATTGCTTTTTGTTCTAGTGTCATATTGTAGAGTATGTCCGTGGTCCGGTTGATCGTTCTCTCCAGTACCCTTGCTAATCCCCTAATGTTCTCAGAGTTTGTTATTTGTCCCCAAAAGGGCACAACTGATTTTGCTATATCTCCCAATACTTTCCCAGGGGTATCTCCATTCTTGTCCCGCTGTGGGCGAGCCTTAGAAACCTCCAATGTACTAGCTACAAATACCCCGGGTAACAGGATTCCTAAATAACAGGTTCCCTGCCAATCCTTGGGCAACCAGGGAAATGCTAAACTACCACAAACAAAATAAACAGGCCCCCCTACATACAGAGGCCTGTTTTCTCCAGTCAAATTTACAATGTTCATACAACCTTCAAAATCTCCCATTGGCCGAGTGCCATTTCTTTGTACACAAAAGGGGACCGAGTCAGGGCTATGATTTATAGAGTAAGAAGGAGGCATGGCGTCCTTATTGCCTATCGGAGCCATTTTAACGGAAATTAAAGTTTGAAAAGGAAGAGACAGTTTATCAGACGGCCTAATAGAAGTGACATTAGGTTTACTTCTATTTGCTAAAAGCGAGCATCCCAGGGGAGTTAATTCACGTTTCTCGAAATCATTCAAATTAGTTCCATCAAAGTTCCCTGAGATGCTATCATTCCAACGGCCAAAGAATAGTGCTCTAAGAGAGGCATAGCAAGCAGTCGTTAAAGGTAAAGGGTGAATATACCATCCCAGTCCCTTGTTCCCATGTTGCGGTAAATGAGTGCAAATCCAACAATTACTCTTATTAAAAATGGCATGCGTTGCATTCATTATTATCATTAGAGTGTTATTATGATACTTTTGTCTATGTTGGGAGTCTCTAGGGTACAGAGTGTGAAGGTGTACAGAGGGAGTCAAAGCAATCGGTACAATCTCGGTCGGTAGTAAAGGTTTTAGAGGATAGATTTCTTCAAAGTACCAAAGTCCTACAGCAGTAATTGCAAAAATAACAATTATCGTTATCAAAACACAGCAGTACGTTTTCGGGGCCCAGGCACATTGTTCATTGTCCAAGTTGGTCACCCCCTTATTCACAAGTCCAGTGCGGGGAGCAGCAGTGGAGGTGGCAGGCATTGTAGTTCCTCAATCGACAACCCCAATGTTCGTTGCTAGCGACACTACGGTCGCGCGATTTCTTAATCCTTCCCAACCCTAGCCAGCAGAATCCCTTTCTTTCCCTTTTGTTCAACAGAAACTTTCTTATACAAAGGAAAACTTTCGATCACTTCTCTTTCTCAAATGCACGGAAAAACCTGTGCCGTAGTTCTATTTTCTTCGTCGAAGGTTGTACCTGGTGGTACCCAAGATTGTTTGGTCCGAAAATAAGGTGTCGTCACTTCCTGAGGGAAGCGACGTATCGGAGGCGACGGAAGTCGCAGAGCTTGAAACAGTATTTTCCGGAAGTGATTTTTCAAAATAGTGCGGAGACGAAATGGACTGTTCCCCAAGCTCCACGGGCTCAGAGAAATTCTCCGACGCACTCACAGCGCTGTTTGCTACTCCAAGATCAGGGACTGTAGCATCAGCGAGGGGTTCTGCTTCTTCTGTAACGTGTGGCATCGGGTGAGGAAGTTTCTTGACATGCGTTGCGTGGATCCAGTGTTTCTTTCCAGCCACCCGCACTGCTGTCCGAGTGACCAACAGCACCTGGTGGGGTCCCTTCCAACGAGGAGCGAGACAGGAAGACCTTTCGTAGGCCTTCACTAGGACCCAACTTCCAGGCTGTATATCGTGTCCTGGGCCCGTGAACCGTACAGGTAAAGCTGAAAACACCTGGTGATAAATGAAATACAGGTTTTTAGTTAACTGGTTACAGTAGTCGGAGAGACGTACATTTTCTACATCGCGCAATGCGCAGCTTTTAGGCAAACCCCAAATATTAGCAGGTCTCCCCATTACCACCTCAAAGGGAGAGAGCCCAGTCTTAGTTTGAGGGGTTGTCCGCATTGAAAGTAACACGATCGGTAAGGCGTCCAGCCATTTTAGTTTGGTGCCGGCACACGTTTTAGCGAGCTTGTTTTTTATGATACCATTGTGTCTTTCCACTAATCCGGCGCTCTGAGCATGTCTGGCCGAATGGAATCGTTTGTCAATTTGCAATGCCGTACATATCTGTAGAATTACAGCAGCGATAAAATGCGGACCATTATCCGACCAGATAACTCTCGGCAAACCGAACCGTGGGAAGAATTCCTTTAACATGGCCTTTGCAGTGGTCATGGCTGTAGCGTCTTTAACAGGGAAAGCCTCGACCCACTTACTAAAGGCGCAAATGACCACAAGGACATATTTTAGATTGTTACATCGCTCCATTTCAATAAAGTCAAAGTGGATCACTTCAAACGGGACAGAAGGAGGCCCAAAGCTACCTCTTGGAGTTGCTGTCCCCTTTCTCACATTGTGTTGTAGGCAAATCATGCAATTTTGGACATAATGCTGGGCAATTTTTGAAATCTTAACATTTACCCAGACTTTCTCTAACATTCTCATGATCTGTTGAGCGCACACATGTGTGGGACCGTGTGCCATGGTAACCATCATTACTATATAGGCATTAGGAAGCAACCATTTCCCTTCAACCATGTCCACCCAACACCCATCATCATCGAGTTTCCCCAAGCCCTCAGCCCACCTCTTGGATTCTTCTAATGTGGCATCGGCTTGGATATCCCGTACAGACCCAACACCCTCATCCATTGCATAGGCATCTCCAGTCTCCCTTGAAACATACATCTCCGTGAAGAGATCAGAGGCAGTTTGTCTAGCTATTTGATCAGCGAAAGCATTCCCTTTCCCTACATCATCTATAATCTTGTGATGTGCTGCGCACTTAATGAATGCTAACTGACTAGGGAGCGCAAGCGCTGAAAGCAATTGTACTATCAGGGAGCCATGTTGGATCTTGGTGCCATGGGAAGTTAAAAACCCTCTCTCTGAACAAAGTCTCCCAAAGTTGTGAGCCACCCCAAAGGCATACTTGCTATCATTGTATATGTTTACTGTTAGCCCTTCGGAAAGCTCACAAGCTCGAGTCAATGCTATAATCTCTGCGGCCTGCGCAGAGTTATGCGTAATTCTTTTGGTCTCCACAACCGTACTCAATGTAGTGACTGCATAAGCAGCTGTGGATGTACCATCCAGTAGTTTGAAGCAGGAGCCATCACAAAACAGCTCCCCTTGTGGGTTATCCAAAGGAGTGTCCCTCAAATCAACTCTGCCTTTTGTATCTTGTTCAGTAGTATACAGGCAGTCATGTGACTCTTCGTCACCGCAAACAGTATTTTGCGGGAAAGGTAAGAGTTTATCGGATTAAGAACGCAGCAACTCCTAATTTGAATGTGGGGAGCAAACAAGATTAATTCATATCTTGTCAGTCGTGCGGAAGTGAGGTGTTGCATTTGGGTTTTGTTCAATAGAATATCTACAGAGTGAGGCACCATCAGGGTTAAATCATGGCCTAGGACCATTCCCTCACTCTGTTTTACAGACGCAGCAGCAGCAGCGACAGCGCGCAAACATCTTGGCAAAGCGCATGCAACAGGATCAAGGGCGGAAGAGTAGTAACCACATGGCCTATTCTTCCCTCCATGTTCCTGCGTTAATACAGCCAAAGCACATCCATCACATTCATGCACAAACAACACAAAGGCCTTCTCATAGTTCGGTGTGCCCAAAACTGGCGCCGAACATAATGCAGTCTTGAGCAACTCGAATGAATGTTGATGCTCCGTATTCCATGGCAATGGCGAAGAAATACCCTTCTTCGTCAAGGCCAACATCGGTTTTATCACTAGTGAGAAGTTTGGGATCCATAACCTAAAGTAAGAAGCCATACCTATCAAGGCTCTAACTTCCTTTTGTGTATTTGGGACAGACATGCCAGAAATGTGTTTTATTCTTTCAGGTGTCAATCTTCTTCCCTCCTTTGACAGGAGATAGCCTAAATAGGTGACCTCCTGGCAACAATATTGAAACTTTTTGAGCGAAGCTTTGTGACCATGCTTAGCTAGATGGATGAGCAACAACACAGTGCCCTCTTTACAAGAGCTCTCAGAGTCAGCGGCTAAAAGCAAATCATCAACATATTGAAGCAACGTACAAGTAGGGGGCAATCCAAGGGTATCAAGCTGCTCTTTCAAAGCCCTACTATAAATACTAGGACTCTCAGTATAACCTTGAGGTGCACGAGTAAATGTGAATGAGCGTCCCCCTAAGGTGAATGCGAACAAGTATCTACTATCCTCATGTATAGGAATACTGAAGAAAGCATTCTTTAGGTCCACAACACTGAAGTGAGTAGCCGTAGCTGGAATCATGGTTAATATTGTCGTCACATCAGGCACAATTGGAAATTGCGGAGCGACGACTTTATTAATGGCACGTAAATCAATTATAAAACGAAATGGAATTGCATTATCACCTTTTTTGTACACGGGTAAAATCGGACTATTGCACAAACTTCCTGCAATCTCCTCAATCACCCCACGATGCACAAAATCGGAAACAATGCTCTTCAAAGCTTGCTCGCCTTCAACTAAGATCTTATACTGTGGAATACGGGGCAGCTTAATTCCATGTTTCAAAACTATTTTAACAGGCTCAATCTGCAAAACACCAACATCATTGTCATCAACTGCCCACAAACACTCTGGTACATTACTGAATTCTGGCGGCAAAGGTCTAGTCAAGAATTGGGAAACAGAACACTGCTGTGGTGAAATCGTCAAACGCACTCCATCAGAAGAACAATGAATTACCGCATTTAATTCCTTCAACAGATTCAACCCCAGCAAATTCTCTCCACAATTCGAAGTCAAGAGAAATGGACAGTGGTCCGTAAAGGGACCCAAAGAAATAGGTACCGGTGAAGAAACCGGACAAACAACTGGTGTGCCAGAAAACCCTACAGAAACATTGGTTTGCCCTGACAGTGGAATGTTTGGAACCCGAGAATGAGTGTCTATCAAAAATTGATGTTTCCTATTTCCCACTACCATTTCAACGTAGGGACCTTTCTGATTAACGGGAATAGGTGTAGGTTCCAAACCCTGCTTCGGGCAATCCTAACGAAACAAAATATCATCAAAAGGAAGCTCTTCAGATAGATATGCAGCAGAAGGATGATCAAATATGTTTCTAGTATCAACACTCTAAGTCTGATTATCCTGTGAAAAAGGTTGTTGGGGATCCTGCGAAAACTGGCCTCCACCAGGGCCCCCTACACCCGGGCGACCTCTGGATCGTCTACCCATAATTCCAAATGTGTAATTCGACCTCTGTCGAAGGACGGGGCATTGTGCACGCCAAGGACCCTCCTGGCGACAATAGGCACACTGGTTAATATTCACAGGACCCAAGGGCACATTCCCTTGTGGAACATACTGACCTCTAATCTGCGAACTACTCCCTCTGGGGCCTCTAACAATTTGCTGTAACAATACTTTAGTCTTCAAATCACCTTTTCTCTTCTTGAAACATTCATCCTGCAGGTACTCTACCATTACCTGCATCACTTTCCTCTGCATTTCTAGCGTATATTGACTGTATGTGTCATATACCTCAACTGGAGTTATCGATATGTCTGAAATCCATCTAATCGCATCTTTTGTACAAATTCGCACCTCCTCAGATGTCGATTTACGACACGGAAGAAATCGTTTCTGTACATACATACTTTCTTCTTCGTCATCCTCATTCCGTAACCTTTCCAACTCCTTTCTATATTCAAATATCCTCTCAACATGCTCATGTACCTTCTCCACAGTGTCTCTTGAAAACGCTAAAGTATTCAGGGCCCTCAACCCTTCTGGGAGGTCTGCATTATTTAATTTACCCCACATTACACATAAATGAATCCCTAAACCTTCAATGAAAACATTTTTCTGAGGAAAATTATCCATATTAGAAACTGTGGCAAGAACATTAGCTCGATCATCTCTCTCCATACAATGCTTAGCCCATGCAAACAAATCCTGTTTCTTTTCTGTAGGAACAGTATTACGAGTAACAATCCTCGACCCCGCACCCTGATCAACTACAAGCGGTACAGAACTACTTGGGTGTGAGGGTGCAGGCAAATTCAATGGAGGTACTATTACTGGTGCAATGGGAAGAGGCAGAGGAGCAGGTGGAGGAACAACAACCGGAGGAATAGGAACAACAGGTTGAGCAGGAAGAGCAGGAATAACAGCAGGAAGAGGTACATCAGGAGGAAGAGGAACATACAGAGGTGGTGCAGAGGCACCAGGCCTTCGTTCATTTAACAATTTGTCGATAAACTCATCAGAAACATGAAGATCTTTAGAAGGATAGATTTTCTGAATACCGAGTGAGAACGCCCTGTCCATATTCCTAACCGACTCAGACTGTTTGTCCTGATCATATAACAACGCCTTTTCAGCATTTGTCTTATGACGGCGCACATGTTTTTCCCTACTTTTAAGCTGCTGCAACGCTTCTCTTTTCCAATTTTGCAAAACATCAAATGCTGCAGGTCTGGCCTTCTTTTTTAACAAGACTGACTCTAAATATTCAATACGAGGGATCTCAAAACTACTATTGACTGGCCACTGAAGTT
Source organism: Ambystoma mexicanum (assembly GCF_040938575.1). Taxonomy (NCBI): domain Eukaryota; kingdom Metazoa; phylum Chordata; class Amphibia; order Caudata; family Ambystomatidae; genus Ambystoma; species Ambystoma mexicanum. Next base: position 419,799,200 of record NC_090931.1, read on the forward strand.
CGGAGGCATGTCTGGTTTGTCTGTGCCAAATTTTGTTAAATACTACACTACCAATGCCATGCTTACAGTACATAGAACATGCCGGTGACCCCTCCTGTGGTGCCGGACGGCTAAATTCCAAAGATTGTCTATCGCTGCGGAATAATGCCCTAAAGCAGCTAGACAATTTCCCAGGCATTTCTCAAATACTCGGTGTTACCTGGTCAATAATTGTGTCTGCAGATACAATGCGCCAAATTCAAATTGTCAGGGTTGAATTAAGAGTCGGGTAACGACTCACCTGACCAAACCTAAGGAGGACCGATCGGTTTACAAAGGACTTACCTAACGAATTTTACCTTGTGTATGGTGATTTTGGCAAATCTGCCCGCCTCAAAAAATTGACCCTCTTCAAGATGCCGCCTCAGACCACACGGCTATCGTCCAGGGAACGGATCGTGCAGCGCTGTTGAGGTGTCACGTCTCGTTCAGTCGGGCCCGTTATGTCACACCGTCCGATCCCGGTCCGATAGCGTGCGTCAACCTTCAATAATCCGGCATCAATCTTGAGGGTCCCTATTCCCGGCGCCAACTGTGAAAACAAGGAAATAATATGAGGCAGGGTAACCAAAAAGGAAACACACCAAACACAGGTTACAAAGGAACATACAAAGTACTTTATTTTATACTGAATCCAGTTACAAAAGAACAGAACAAGATTCAGATAGCTATCGACCCTCAGTACAACACAGCGAACTCCGGCGTGGTTCGGTGTGCTCAGTGAGTGCAAATATTCATTGAAACAGTCAGCCTTTTATACATTTCTCCAGCCTGTTGTCCAGCCTTTCTGCAGGTTAACCATTCCATAAATAAGTTACTGCTCTAGGGTCCCTTGCCAGGTCAAATCTAGTTCATCTTATGTTTATACATTAACAAGAAGAAATGGTAATAATGTATGCTCTAGGCCTACCATTACAATGCGGGACTTAGTTTATACAATGTAGTTAAGCAGGTGTTCTCATCCAATTATAGATCAGTTTCGGTGATACAGTTAATCCATTGCACACAGGTCAGCAGAAGGACAAGGTCTCAGCTCATGACCCTAACAAGTGGCCTGCAGGCAAGTTATACATTAGCTGTACAGAGGTCATGACAATCGAGTTCTGTTCTGAATAACATAGGCTACCATTTTAGCTCACATGGTGACTTTATAGAGCAAGAAAACCTAAAATGGCGGCTTGACCCAAAATGACAGTTTACATGGTTTCTAAGGTCAGGACCTTGCAATGCGAGTTTATTCACATGTAGTTTATAAGCAGCTTGTTAGCAGCTTGGCGTTGGCCAATATACATATATTCATAGCAATAGGAGGCACGATATAATTTCAAGTTTGACACCAGGACAGATTTTAGTCATAATATGAATTTTACACTTGTCTTACTGAGCAAAGAACATTATCAAAACCTAGAATAACTATATCAATTATTTTCTGATAGGTTATCCTCCCTAGCACACCTGTTGCACTTTTACTAAATACACCTATTGGAAAGGGTAAGGTGAAAAATATCCAGTGAAGTGTCCACCTTGGTTTGCATAAAATCCAAGCGCACGTTGGGAGTATAAGAATGACCACACACGTTTTAGGTTCACAAGAATATCTCTGATAAAAGGATTGAATGCTAGTATCACGACATGCACAATGCACAGTGGGTTTGGCGTTCGTTTTATTTTTTCACAATTATCACCCTAACATAAACTTCATGTACCAGTGAACCAGATATAAAATGATTCAGACAGCTTTTTTAACTCGAATGTGATGTCTTCCTCCATCCCAGATAGAGAGGATTTAGATGAAGGCTTTGTAAGATTAAAGGAGCAGAAAGAAGGAAGAAACAGTCTAGAGGAGGATTTACCTCTTGCATTCAGCTGGAGGAAAATCCTTCACTTTAACCTCCAAAAATAAGCAGGTTTAACATGGCGGAAATGATTCTATGTTCATTCATGGACAGTGTTTTTTCGATTGGTGTTTTGCCAATAAAAGGGTATGAAAGAAAGAAAAGGAGACCGAAAGAGAAAGATTTATTCTGAAGGGATAGAGGGAATAAAAAAGACAAAAGGAGAGCGTAAATATGGAAAATGGCCTGTGCCAGAAAAAGTGAACAATGGAGCAACAAGAGGGGAACTGATGGAAGGGAGATTGAGGACTTCTAAAATGAGAAAAAAGAAGGGAAGCGGAAATTGATGAAAGTGGATAAAACACATAGGTAGACGAAGACCGCTGCATGAGCGGGAGAGAGAGGAAGACAAAACATGAGAGCAAGAAAGTAGTTGGGAAAAACAGCCTCTGCAAGGTGAAGAAAACATAGATAAAAGGAAAACTTGATTGTGAAAAGATCTGTCAAAGTACAGGGGGAAAACAAACAAGGAGTTAAAGAATAGGAAATATTGAATTTAGAAAACAAAGTGAAAAATGCATGGGTAAAATAGACTGCGCGAGACAGAGGAGTCAGAAGATGCAAGACAGTAGAGTGTGAATATGAGGAGTCGAATGTGCAAGAGAGTGTGTGAGAAAGGAGGGTGTTCCAAAGAGATGACCTTAGTAGAGTATATTAAATGTGTGAGATGGTGGAAGTGAGAGAGATGGGCATGTGAGAGAAAAGGTCACCAGAGTTCAGAGGAGTACCTATTGGATTTCAGAGAGGCGTCCTTAGAACCACTGAAGTCCCTCTAGAATCTCAGTGTGGTTATTGCAGAAGTTTAGTGGGTCCTTAAAATGCTCCATGTGTCCAGTGTAGAAACTGTTGGGCCACAGTAGGGGGTCGGCAGGGGGTTAAAATGACACGTTTAGGATCACAGTGCATTAGCCAGAGGAGAACAGTGGCTTACCAGCAGGCGCCTCGTGATAAACCTGCAAGAGCTCAGCGTGACACTCGAGTTGCTGATTGCAGGAGCCCAATAGGGAGCCTGCAAGGACTCATTATTTTCCCTGTGGAGGCTCAGTGGTGAACTACATAATGCAGCACAATTCCTGCAGGAACCTACACATGATCTGAGTAGATTAACTGGAGATCATCCTGGCGTCTGAAAGAGGTGATTGCAATCACTAAAGGAGCCAAGTGTGGTCCCTTTAAATTGTGTTGTGTGCCTGTAGGTCTTCTGGTGGGTGCTTACGGGATATCCATCGAGCACTTCCAGAACTTCATGGGGGTGCCCACAGTTGCTCGGCAGGTGCTAGTGGAAGTAAAATGCCAATAGTGCCTCAGTGAGGTGCTGATAGAACTACCCTTTGATGCCTGTAGGAGAATCATGGCTCAGCCGCGCACCGTGCCACGCACATCAAGCTCGCTTTGACCCCCACAAGACCTCGTGCTGGTGCTGACCATAGAACTCAGCTATCAGTCTCCATCTTGCATCCATGCCCCCTCACCGCACTCTCCCCCCACGTCCACCTTCAACAACCACATAAGCATGTGAACTTCACGCTTAGGTTATCAGCTCCTGCTCCAGTAACTAGGGACAACTCAAATCACCCTCTGCCGTCCTTGCCTGACACCCACACTCCCAGCATACTATATGCGCTGATCAATGCACAACCACTTATCGCCTACACATCCGGCATCCTTCATCTCATTTTAGCCAACAACCTTCACATGTTAGCTGCCACCAAAACCTGGCTCCATGACGCTGCTTACCCTGGGCTCTCCATCACCATTCACCACAAAGATCAAAATGTACAAAAAGGTAGCAGGGTCACTCCTAAAAACAAAGACACCCTTGTCATCTGCGACCTAGGTTCCACCCCCCTCCTGAATTGCCAGCTCTCTTCGTTGCCCACTTTCACCATCATGCTGTACATTCTCTACCACCCACCTGGCCCCCCATTACATTCTAGGATGACCTCATGCAACTCCTTCTGGGCAATATAAAAATCAACTCCAATGTCATCGCTCTAGGGGATTTTAATCTCTGGTATGCTGACCCCCTAGACAGAGAAGCCACATCCCTGGCCAGGGCCACCTCTGCCCTGAACTTCTCTCAAAACATACTGGAGTCCACACACACTCTAGGACTTGCACTCGTCTAAATACTATACCATAATTGTAACACCACAGTCTTCCCCAACACTCCCTGTGCCTTGTCAGATCACCACCTCATCACGTTCACTATCCCACCTGTTGACCAGCCCCTCCACCATTCCATCTGCCCTCTGCCAGTCACTGCCTGCTACACCCGCAAACACTTCTGTGACTTTCTCCAGCCACTGCTCAGAAACTAACCCCACTCACAAAATATACTGGACATTGACAGTTTAGTCAAACACTACAACTCATTCCTCTTCACAGCTATTGATACTCTCGCACCCCTCAAACCCCCCACCCAAATGAGCCGCACGCACCAACTTTTGGCTCAACCCTGACTTCCACGCCTTGCGCGCTGAAAAGCATGCTTGAGAACACACCTGGTGCCTATGCCGATCACCAGTGAACAAATCCTGCTTCACTACACTCTCCTGAACTTAAAAAAAGCCATTCAAATGGCCAAAGCATCTGCGTACAATACTCGAATTTCTAATGCCAATTCTAACTCCTGCAAGCTATTTGCTATCCTATGGGAACTAGAATCCCCAGTCTCACCTTTGTCGACAGTAACCAAGAATGTCACCTGTGCAACAACGTCCAGACGCTCTCCTGGACAAAACTGTTTTACTACAGAGCGAAATCCAACTCAAACTGACCACCATCAACACTGCCTCCCAACTGCCCACTATCCCAACACCGAACCTGCAGTCTGTTCCTCCATTTAACTTCCACCCAGTCACTGTACCAGAGGTCGCCAACATCCTAAAGGCCTTAAGCCCTCCAGATGCAAAGCAGATATTTGCCCTGCACAGTCAATGAAATAGTCTGCGGACCTCCTACTGCCACAAATCAGGGACATCGTCAATTCCTCTTTAACTTCCTGCTCCGTCCCCATTTCACTTAAAGAATCCTGGATCTCGCCCTTCCTTAAGAACAAAAATAACTTGACCCATCCATCCACACCAACTACTAGCCAATCACCACGTGTCCCTTCCTTCTAAAAATCATAGACCGGGCTGCCTATATCCAGATCCAGCAACACCTTGAACAGCATCATATCCTTAGCCCTCATTAATCTGACTTCCGCCCTGACCACAGAACAGAATCAGTGCTTCTTGGTCTCTAGAACCAGTTAGACGATACCAACAACTCAGGAAACCTCTCCCTCCTCATGCTTTTGGACCTGTCTGCAGCCTTCGCCTTTCTTGGTCACTTCATCCTCTGCCACATCTGACTACCACTGCCTCTTTTTCTCCAGATGCTAGTGGGTAGCCCCTACACCAATCACTTGTGGATTGCCCCAAGGATCTTGCATCACCACAACGCTCTATGTCTACACTTAACACCACCTCAACTTCCTTGACTCTCTCAAAATCAAGTAAACAAACAACGTTGATGGCACCCAGATCCTCATCCACCTGAATGGGGTTCACCATCTGTACTCCCTAAAAATAAACACTATATATGAAATCATCCAAGCCTGAATGGCTTCCCATCACGTATGCCTCAACCTTGAGAAAACTGAACTCCTTTTGTAGGCAACCCCTCACACCTCTGTAAACGCAGCCCACACTACCAGTTGTTCACCCCTGCAAACCAACCCATCCACATCTGCCCGGCTGTGAAGATGCTTGGTTTACATCTAGAGGCCACTCTCACCTTGTCTCACCACGTCAATGCCATTGTCTCATCAGCTGCATATGCGACCAAGCTTATTAATGCTAGTCAACCTTATTATATACTGGCAATTGCCTCAACATCGCCACAGCCATTGTTGGCTCAAAGTTGGATTACTGCAACGCCCTCCTTGGAGGCACTCAGAGCGAAACCTTACGAAAGTTACAAACCATCTGGAATAATGCCAAGATAGCTGCCCTGGGGCTAAACCAAAATGGCCTAATCACTGCAGCATGGAGACAAGCACACTGGCTCCAGTCAGAGAATGGATCAAGTTCAAAATCCTCACCATTCCCCACTGCTGTCTTGACAACAAAGCCTGTGGAAACCTAGCCCAGAGACTCACCAAACCTGCGACCTCCCGGCACACACGTACTGCCTATGCCAATCGCCCGTGAATTCCTAGGTTCAAGCGTGCCAACGCTGGCAGCGCCATCTTCCCAGTCTCCGCGGCCACGCTCCGGATCTCCTTTCTGCCTGCCTTGAGATCCGAGCCTTCTTACACCTTGTTCCGAAAAAGACTGAAACCCACATGTTTCATTAGCAGACCACTCCCTGCTAGCAGTTTTATTAACTATATAAGCTGTTACCACCACCTAGATGCCCACGGGTTAAGTGAGCTCCAGAAATGTATACATAAACAGTTAAATAAATACATTATTGGGTAGCTACAGGACTCAGAGTGGAGTGCATGCTTGGGCTCAATGAGTACCTACAGGAGATCCTAGGAGTTTAGGCAGGAGGTAATTGCGGTGTCACTAGGAACTCGGTTAATAGATAACAGATTAACAAAGCCAACTTTGCTGCATTTCTATTGGATAAGGTCACCATCCCTTTTCTACTCCATTGTACAACACAGAAGTGTTTGTTGAAAAATAGGGGTTGATGTCACAGGATCGGCACTGATCTAAATCGACTTAGGTGAAACGCCATGTTAGTGCCCTCTCCTTTACAGGGAGAAGATAAGTGATGTTTCTTGGGCCAAATTGGCATGCTTGGTGCCCCTTTATATTGGCACCCTAGTCAGTTGCCTAGAATGCTCATATTGAAGCACTGCACCTTAGGCATTGTGAGGTACAGTAGGGTGTTGTTCAGCCTTTTCTCCTGGGCACTCTATGACAGACTGAGTCAATGTATTTGCTCTGGTGTAGTCGTAGAGCAACACAGTGGTCTGATAGGGCATTGCATTGTGGTGCCCTCGTGTATGTATGTGTCTTACTCTTTGAAAGCTCTGTATTGTATCATATATCTGAAAACATAACAGACATTGGCAAAGCCAATAGGTTTTGGCTATTGTGTGTCCACTTCTACTCCAAATGGCCCAATATGTCTCAGGCCCTAACTGAAGGACAATTCATTATTTTAATTTGTTAATTGGCTTTATCTGATGTATCCCTGGGATCCCTACCAAGAGACACTTTGATACCAAGTGGTAAAGGTGGTTGGAATACAAGGATGAATTGTGAAAAGTAGGAGAGCAGGTATTGAGAAGTTCCAGAATATTTCTGTCTGCATTCGTAAGAACATTGATGAAAGAGGTGGCACATGAAGTGTACTTGGGTAAACACCTTAACAAAAGTAAACTATGACAAATCATCTGGCGGCCTAGATTGAATGCCGACGTTGATTGATAAGTATGGTATTGTGTTGAGTCTAAGGGGACACAGGAGACACCGGATAGATGTGGCTAAAGACATGATGACTCCATTCCACACTTTTGGAAGGGCACCTAGATTTATCATGGTTTTGATGGATTACCATTCCAAGTTGCTTCAATGGAAGGCAGTTTGTGAAGTAATTACTACGGAAGTGATGACGTTTCTTGAAGACATGTTTTATCCAGAAGGACTCCCATGAGTGAGTTTAAGCAATCATTGGGTGCAATATGCATCACATGTTAGGGAGAGTTTTCTTAACAAACTTGCCATCAAACATTCACTTACAGCACCCTACCATCCCAGAGCAAGTTTCCTGGTTAAAAGTGTACACCGGGTAATGTGCCCCAAACAGAAGACGCCTTTGGCATCTATCGGAGTGCCCAATGAAGGATGGTTCAATGTGAATATACATGTGATGGGTCCATTGCACACTTTTGGTTGGCCAGGAACACAATGGTTTTGGTGGAGTGCAAAGGTTTCTTGAAGAAATATTTTACTAGGAAGAATTCCCAGACGGTAACATTACCGATAAGTAAAACTCGCTATGTATTAGTCAAAGTTTTCTTATAGCCGTGTACCATTCCAGAGAAAATGGGTTGGTTGAGCGAGCAAACCATGTAAAGATAGTGTGCTGCTGGATTTATCTAAAGGAAATGCATGGAGGGACCTTCTGAAACAGTTTGCTTTAGTCATATTATTCTATGTCTCAAACTATCGCAGGGGTCCTTGTTTGTGTTGCTGAAGCAGAAAGAACTGGGACATGGCTACAGCCAAACTGGTTGGGAAATTCACTGAGGGTGAATGTGTTAAAGTTAACGTTAAAAGATATTTGTACAGTGCACTATAACCACCAGAGTGGTCCCCCGGTGCTCTGGCAGCTCTGAAAAAGGGAAGGGGGGGGGTGAGTTAGTGGGAATAAGCTGGAAAAGTGCAAGAGAGCAGTGATGTGCTGTTGGCAGCCTCATCCCGGTGGGTCCGTTGGCTGGGCTTGGGGTGTTTATGGTCCGTAGTCGTTGTGTGCTGATGTGCAAGTCTAAGTGTGGTTTGTTGTGTTGTTGCAGTGTAGTGAATTTTGTGCGGATTGTTGTGTTGTAGGCTTGTGGTTGTGTTTGGTTAGAGTTTGAGAGGTGTATGCAGAGGGGTGAAATTGTTAGTGGATTGGTTAATTGGCATTGCTGTCCTTGCAATTATGTCTAGGTGTAATGCTTGCTATCATTCACCATTTCATCTGAGTGTGGCACTTGCTAATCTTCAATATCCTATCTAGATATGAGGCAGGACAGTGATCACGATCCCATCCAAGTGTGGCACCTGGTAACATTCAGGATGAATGTGGAGAGACAGAAAATGGTGTATTACATTGTAAAAAAGACAAGCAAGAGACAAAGAACTATTTGATAAAAGTAGAAAGGTCAAAGGACAGTAATGGGGTGAGAGTTTGATTGTATGCAATCTTCTCAGGGATGTCATTTAGGGATCACCAGGTGTCGCATTTGCGACCATTGTGGTCTCCCTTGCTACTCCTGTGGTCTTCCTTGCTACCCCAAAAAAAAGTAAACAAAAATGTACTTTTTTAAATTTTATTAAACTGAGGCTCCTGGGCTGTGGCCAGCAGCATGTGGCTCTTTGTTTCTGGAGTGGCTGTTTTTCTGATAGCTATAACTGGTAAGATGGTGGGTTGAGCACTTGCTGCTGCAATGTGTGTGTGATCTGCAGATTGGACTCCCAGCTAGGTTAACTCCTTTCATTTATTTATTTGTATTTATTTTTTAATTTGTATAGCGCACAAAACAGCCAATGCACATCGCTGCCCTGTTACTTGCAGGGAGCTTAGTTACGGGGAGGTACAATATAAATAAGGGAGGTACAATATACATATTTTACATTTTACATAATTTACATTGGTAACACATTAATGCAGTCAGCTAGTTGCAGGTACATTTGCAGGTTTATAGGGAGAGGTGGCATGAGGTCCTATAGGGACTGCAGTGTTGATCAGGCGAACAGAGTGGTTTTCATGGCTTTGCTGCTGAGGTTGATAAATGAGTACCAACACAGGTTGGGTGATATTGTATGTATATTTGTTCTATATGAAGCGCTTAAGAGTGAATGCTATATAATAACACGTAATTATTGTTTGGTCCTGGACGCCTGCTTGCAGTCACAGTATTTTGGTAATATGGGCCTATACGCGCTGATATAAATGATACATATTGTGATCTGTTCTTGTATAAATGCATATCACTTTACAGTGATCTTGTAACCAGAGACGTCATTTAGGGGTCGCCAGAGGTCACACCTGCTACCCCTGGGGTCTCCCATGCTACCCTTAATATTTTTTTTTTTAAGTTACTCTTTTTTTTTATTAAACTGAGCCTTCTGGGCTGTGCCCAGCAGCATGTGGCTTTTTGTTTCTGGAGCTCAATGGGTTGAACGCTCTCTGCTGCAATGTGTGTGTGATCTGTAGGTTGCAGGTTTCGACTCCCGGCAAGGTCAACTCAGACTTTCATTCTGCTGAGGTTGCTAAATTAGTACCAACACAGGTTAGCTGATATTGTATGTATATTTGTTCTATATGAAAGCGCTTAAGCATAATTCCTGTATAAATGTATATCACTTTCCAGTGATATTGTAACCATATTCTTCGAAGTGTACTTAGAAACAATGCTATGCGATGTCACTTGCTGTTTTGTCACGGGATGAAAGGTCAGGTTCAATCGCTTCCTGTGATGTTACTTCGGGGTGGGGGTGAAATGACATCACTTCCTGTGATGTCATCAGAGGTCAAGGAACGTGTGATGTCCCTTCCGCTATCCCAGGTATTCTGGTGAAATGACGTCCCTGCTTGTAACCCTATTTTTCTAAGTTTTCTTAGAAACAGTGCTATATGTTGCCACTTCATGTTTTGTCAAGAGGTGTAAGGCTGTAATCCATTGCTTCTGTGATGTCACTTCAGTGTGGGGTCAAATAACATTGCTTCCTGTGATGTCATCAGAGGTCATGCTATGTCACTTCCGCTACCCCTGGAATTTGGGTGAAATGACATCCCTGAATCTTCTTGGGGCGGAGAAAGGAAGTTAAAGGAGAGAAGGAGCATTTCAATTTGCTAATGGGATGTACTTGTTTAGGAAAGAGGCAAAGTGTAGCATCTACAGAGAGTATCAAAATGTTGGGTGCTTGGAGGAAACAAAGTGAGAAAAAGAAGCGGGAAGGAAAGTGTCATGGAAATTGCCATTTTTCCACCAGATAACTGGATTAAATAATCGCAGGTTGGATGAAAGTACTTGTACATAGCTAATGTGTCTATACATTTCTGGAAATAGCTGCCCTTCTCATTAGGGAAATTTCAACTTTTTATACTTTGGTATATTATATCATGGTATACTCCATTGTTTCTGCACTGAGAGGGGAATGTGTTAGGGAGAATGTTCTTTGCATCCACTTTTGAATTGCATTCAATGGGGGTTCTGTGAGTGATGGTTGGAGTGACAGCTGAAGGAGAAATCTTAGGAATGATGCAAAATTCATGATTTGCACCTTACACCTTTGTGATTTCCTGCACCACCACAAGTAAGTCCAGTCATTAAAATACCTTCCGGAAAACAGTCAAACACGACCAACAGTAGATCAAATCACACACTGTTCTGTCAAGCTTCAGGTATCTGGGACTCATTCCTTTAAGTTGACAGCAGAAGCAACCAATTACAAATAAGGCACATCCAGAATGTTCATCTTTCAGCAAATCACTATGCAGCTCATTGTCAAACAAATATGTAAATTGCCCGGAAAGGACTGCTTATATTTGTACTTATGTACAAAGATGTCCGCCCAGGCAATTTACATCATTTGATTGCCAAGTGCAAGAGGCAGTGGAAGCACCTTTTCACCTCCCTTGTGTGGTCTACAGTGCACAATGAGAAAACGCTATAGGGCATGTAGGCATAGCGTGAAGCCTTTACAATGGATCCCTATGGAATCGGCCTGCTTTTTGCTCATGTAACATGCATGCAGACTCCAAGGGAGACCATTGGTTTTACGCTAGCGTGAACATGTCACGCTGGCGTAAAACCAAGTGGTTTTGGGAGGTGGAGTGGAAAAGGGAAGTGGAAACATAACTTCTGTGTTGCTGCCCTCAGCACGCTTTCAAAAATTAGGAAAATTCTCTAGAGCGTGAATGAAGGTGGTAAGATAGGAGGGCCACCTTTACACTGGACGTTTAAACCTGCAGTTACTGTACTTGGAAAATGAACCCCAATATCAGAAACATACAAACAGAGTGAATAATGAGACATCTCTAAGGGGGGTGGGTAATGACAGATATCTTTCATCTGCCACTATCAATGGGTCGTTTTGCGCCAATAGTTGCTGATCAAGCCACGTGTCACTGAAGTGACACAGATGAGCCAATGCTTACACAGGAACTGCGACCAATAGTTCAGGGTTCACCACAGTAAATATGCATTTATTATATAACATATAATTTGGGCTTTTGAAATGCTTGAAACATGCTCCACCGAATGGCCTCCTAGCTGTTGCTCGGCAGCAGGATCTCACGGGGGCATAAAATGATCCCAGGCACCAATGAAAAAGTGGCCAACAGTTGAAAATGTCTAATTCCTTCCTTTTGTTGTAGACTGTTTGAGTAGTACCCAAGGGGGAGATTTGTGAGACAATGGGCCTCATTACGAGCATGGTAGTAGCCGTGCTTGTATGGCAGGCACGGCTACCGCCATGCTCGTTACCGGCTTCGCCTCCCGCGATTGGGCAATAACCGGGCCATTATGAGATGAATGAGCCGGTAATTGCCCATTCACGGGTGGCGGCATAGCCGGGCTCCTGATCCCCATTCTGCCCCATAGGGCAGAGTGGGAGTTGGGAGCATGGATGTGCCGGCACCGTTGATAACGGTGCCGGCGGCATTACGAGTTAGGCTCACAGGTGCCGCACAGCCCGCCAGGTAAGGAACCCGAGCGCAGAACTCGTAATTCAGCGGGACAGTATGAACGGTGCCGGTGCCTTACCAGCACCGTTCATACCGTCACCGCCAGGGTCCTAATGAGGCCCAATATGATGCAGATTGTCAATTTTAAAGAATATTCAATCAGTAACAATGGTCAAAACTACTAGCCGCATGATGAAGTCATGTATGAAACTGGCCCACATGGGCCAAAAAAGTGGCCCACTATGACCAAAAAAAACTGTGCCACACTAGCGTTTTTCATTTATGGTTGGGGCATTGCCCTGTTGCCCTATAGGCCAGTCCGAGCCTGCTGGGCAGAGTGAGTGGGCACTAAGAGGGAACGGAGAGAATGACCGACATCGTTCCCTGCCTCCCTTTCCCTCACTCCATTTCAGCCTCTCAGTGCACGTGTCTTGTCCTATCATGCGCTGCCCTTGCCTGAACCTTCGCCAGCTGAGCAGATGTCCCCTGGTGCCATGGGCACATTGTCTGCCCCAGCACCTGCTCCTTCCCCAGCCACTCTGACCCACATTCTCCGCGTCCCTTCTGCACTACTGTGCAACCCCCTCCCCAGCCCTCTTGACCCACATTCCCAAGTTCCCTCCTGTCACCCTGCACTAAGTGTTCCTCCCCCAGACGCCCTGACCCGCATTCCCGTCTGCCCCAGGACTCCCAATTCACTTGACCGACCACCCCCCCCCCCCCCCCAGGCCCCCACCGGGTACTTTCTATTCCTCCCCTCCCACATACCACCTGTTCTTGGGCAGTCGATTTGACACACATGGCTCGGTGAATTAGGGAATGTCGTCCATAATTAGGACACTGCCGCCAATCTGGGATGGCACAAGGGACCTGAAGGCGCACACAGAATCACGTGATCGTGTGCCACAAAAGATCGCCTGTGTCAGAGACGCTCAGAGGATGGCACTCTGAATCGGAGAACATGGCATAGGATCAGCGGGCGGCTCTGCACGGGTGTCAAGGGCAGATACGAACAAACGAAATCACTGGGCCACGGAATGGCACAGGGGTGGGCGGTGGCATAAAGGATGAGAGGCTGGCATAGGCTATTTTAGGAAGCATAAATAATCAGGAGATGGAATACTGGCTCTCGGACAGCACACCTGTTCAGAGAATTGTAGGTTCCTAGAATTCCACATATGATCAGAGAATGGCGGACCCCCGCACCCACCCACCGCTCACTCAATACATGTGGCTGGTTTTAGAGGATGTTCTTCAGTCGTCCAATAGAGGGAGCCGTTGTGCACTATTCACAGGCGCTGCATGGCTTCAAGCCCTGCTTCAAAGTCCCCGTGTGCCCTTTAATTCTTTAATTCTTTCTTTCATAGCTACTTCTTTATTCCTCTCGATTTTTCCAATTATGTCTTCTTTTATGTCTTCCTCGCCACCTGCCTTTCAGTGTTTCACCATAATGAAATATTCACTGCCCCCAACCTCCTCCTCTCATTCCCTCCTTGTCCCCCCGCTCCCCCATCCTTTGTCCTTCTCTCTCCCTCTCTCCCTCCCTCCTCCCTCCTCCCCTCCCTCCCTCCCTCCCTCCCTTCCTTCCTTCCTTCCTTCCTTCCCCCTCAGTCTCTCATTCCATCCTTGCTTCCTTCCTCCTTTCATTCTTATTCAAATATTTCCTTCCTTCCTTCCTTCCTTCCTTCCTTCCTTCCTTCCTTCCTTCCTTCCTTCCTTCCTTCCTTCCTTCCTTCCTTCCTTCCTTCCTTCCTTCCTTCCTTCCTTCCTTCCTTCCTTCCTTCCTTCCTTCCTTCCTTCCTTCCTTCCTTCCTTCCTTCCTTCCTTCCTTCCTTCCTTCCTTCCTTCCTTCCTTCCTTCCTTCCTTCCTTCCTTCCTCCCTCCCTCCCTTCCTTCCCTCCCTCCCTTCTTCCTTCCTTCCTCCCTCCTCCCTCCTTCTTGACTCCTTTCTTCTTAGCTTCCGTCCTTCCTTCCCCGCTCATCTCCTCCAAGTCCTCCTCCCGCTTCCTCCTTCCATCCTTCCTCTCACCATCCCTCCCTCCCCCTCCCACCCGTTCCCTCCTTCCTCCCTTCCTTCACTCCCTTCTCCCTTCCTTCATTCCCTTCGTCCGTCATTGTTGATTCTAAGAAAGTTCGGAGGTGAGGAATGAGCAGGTTAAGTTCGGGGCGGGGGCAAATACTGGTGCAGGCTGACAGAGCGGGGCCCATCCCTGCTCCTCGCCTCTCCCTTGGCTCGTGTTCGCGTGCCTTGCATCCTTTTCTCTGTTCGGAACCAGCTGCAGCCGCACTGTTCTGAATACCGCGTGGCCTGAGCTCCTCCCGCATTCCACGATGCATTATGCGGCGTTACTGCCCGCTGTTTCAGTGTGCTGTGGGCAGGCGTGTGCTGTCTGTAGCTAGCTTCATGGATCCTGTTCACATCATGTACAGGTAAACATGGAACTGCGAGAAACCTGGGAAGCTGGCCTAAGTCTGCGGGTGAAGCCTGCTGTGTGACTGGCGCCTCCCCAGCCCAGCCCTACTGAACTTGCAGTCACTAGTCTGTAGGGGCATTTTCCCATTTCTCTGTAGTCTCGTCCATGGGAGCCGACTTTTGAATTTCCCGGGTGGGGGGGTTGGGGGGGCCGGCCCAAATACAGCAAGTGACATCACTGGCAGTTATATGACCGCAAATTTGCATGTAGTCGCCAAATTGGTGCAATGGCGCGCGGGGGGGGGGCGGTTGTTGGCGCGCACAGCGCAGAACAATGGAAACATTGGCTAGCATATACTGCATATAATAAAGTCAAGAAAGAAGGAGATTTAAGCCTTCCAGTTGCATTCCAGTAAGACATCACTGCCCCTACTCCACCCCTCTATAATCGTCCAGCAACACAACTAGGATGGGAGAATGAAATGCTTGCTAAACAGAAGGTACAGCTGCAAGGTGGAGTACCACCACCACCACCAAAAAAAAAGTTCCCAATTCAAGGGAAACGAGAAGTAAAGACGTTTCCCGATTAAAAACTACCAAGCAAGACGTGTGTGGTGCCATAGTTCAGTAAAACATCAACAATTCAAACTTAACAATAGTGCTGCTGTAGATTGGCCAGCCACAAGTGAAATTTGCTAAGATGTTACCTCTGGGTAACCAGATAGAGTTAGGGATGTAGCTTAATCTTACACCTTTCAGTGGACACATCAGATGTGCTGCTGAAGTATGATGCAATCCTGGCTGAAGTATAATGCAATCCTGGCTGAAGTATAATGCAATAAAATGTGGTTTCAGACTTGGGGGGAAGAGTGTTAACTGCTTTTAACATTGTAGTTTACCAGAAATTATGGAAAATTGGTGTACAATGTTAAAAAGCAGTTACCCAGGCTCACCCTGCTCCCAGGTGATGTTTGGGACGGATGGAAGCACTCGCGTCTAAATGTTGTAGCCATGGTTGTCTCCATGTTTTAAAAACTGCCACTTTCCGGGTTTTCAACATTCATTTGAAACACCCCTTATTCAAAAAATGAAGGAGTCAGTAAAAAAGCCAATGCTGAAAAGCCTATTTCGCACAAGTAGTAAGGCCCAAAGGGTAAGAGCGACTGTATAGCAGACCATGCCAATGTAGGATACTCCAGGATTAACTTCAGTCAAAATTCACTCACTTCAATGTTCCTAAATTCAGATTGCAAAGTAGTGTCCGACTGAACCTCAATCAGCTCTTCCTGGCCATCAAATGGATGATGCACCACCTCCTCTGCCAGAAAAGTCTGCATCACCCAGTCATTAATGCCAGAATTTACTTCAGGAAGTATTCATCAAAGCTGGACCTTAATGTTGCTAGGTGGCTTGCCCAGCTCCAACTGTTCTTTTGCAAAGGTCTAGCTTCCTCTTGAAGGCAAATACTTTTTTATTCATTCTTTCCTCTGAGTTCCCATGTCCACAGGAATGCCCCCAAAGGTGGGATTGGGAGTTCCTGGGGTGTTGAGTTCTAGTGGTCTTAGTTTCCTTTATAAAATACACAAATCACATAGTATGTCAACCAGACAATGTATCATTGTGTACAGTTTAAAGGGGCCACCTGCCCAAAGCAGCACACTAGGAGATGTATTTTGGAACAATCAACATTGTAAACACAGCTCTAGTTTAGATTGTAAAGAGTGCTTTTGCTGCAACTACAAGCACCCAGTTAATAAAGTCCAGACTTAAAACACTTGATCAGCATTCAGTGAATAAAATAAACTTATAAAAATAAAATGCAGCTTTGCATAAAATTACAGAGAATTTTGGGATTATCAGGCACTGCTGTTGCTGTGGGAGAAGTGGGACTTGCAATGGCGACAAATTTAAGGTTAATAGCTGCCGTTTATCACAAGATGGCAGGCCAGCATAGATCTTAACCACTGAATGCCCACTGAACAGCTATAAACCCTTCTATGTCAGCAAGAGGCTGATGTAGAGGAACCAGTGATAGAAAGCAATGAGGCAATTATACTGTACCATATCCCATGGGAGGTGATGCCCCCCCAAGACTCAGTGAAGGCCCCTCGTGTCAAAAGGTTGAAAAGTCCTGCCTTCTCAGTTCCCACAGTCCTAACTTCTCCCCCGCTTAGAGTGGAAGTAGTCTGCGGCACACAGCTTGTAATGCAAATCGCACATTTTAAGTGTCAGGACAAAAAACAGAGAACTGAATACATTGCTGATGTAAATGAGTTCTGACTGGCAACACTGCTAATACCGTATAGAGCCACATTATCGCACCGCCCTACTATGAGTTTGAGGGCAAAAGTGCAGGAAAATCCTCCAGCAAGAAGCTGGAGGTATTTCCTCCACCATACCGCCCAAAATAGAACAATTTGGGATATTACCACCAGCAAAATTACTACCAGCAGTAATACCGTTGAAATCCACCATGGAGTCCTATGGACTCCAATTAATGGGGACTAACACTGCCTACCACCACTTGTAATCCGGCAGTAATACCGCCAGATCAAGTGGCAGTAATGGTAGTACAGTTTGGTGGTATCTCGGCAGATTTACAGGCCACACAGAGAAATAACCTCTCTCCATGTTGTCTTTTATTGTAAAGTGGATTACCAGGTTTCAGACCTGTAAGATACCCCTGTCTCCCCAGGTGACTCAGACCCTCACCATTCCATCCTGCATAAACTTGATGCCCCCAGGCTGTTCTTCAGGTCTACTTTTATTCTACCCATGTAGATCCAGGAACGTCATACTCCTGTTACTTTCATGGATTATTTTACTTCCTGTTCCTTAAAGCCAGGGGCCTTAAACATGTGGCTCTCCAGATGTTTTGGACTACGACTCCTATGATCCATCACCATTGACTATGCTGGCTGGGGCTGATGAGCATTGTAGTCCAACACATCTGCAGAGCTAAAGGTTGCAGAACCCTGCGTCCAAGCAGAGGCCTGGAACTCCATACGGCCACAAGCACCTTATCATTTCACTCTGGCTCTGAAATAGAGACTTTATGCCAGCCCTTTACCCACAAACACTGGTTGTTAATATTATAACTTGGAGCTGCACGCGTTAATAGCACTAGTGCAAGAAACGTTCAGGATGGGCGGTAAAAAGACTTCTGTGGGTCTTATGCAGCCTATGAGTTCACAGGGTTTGGTTGACCAGGGAATAGCACTCGAGGCATGGAGTTGGGACAGGATGGCAGGTTAGCTACTGGCAACCTTTCAGGTGGCAACCGTAAACCCATGAAGAGGGAGCAGAGATGTGCAGTGCTTCTTTGCCCCCCTGATTCTCTGATTTGTCAGAGTTACATTTTCAAAGCCTCTCTCTGAATGGAGCATGAGTACATTCATCTCTCAGTTTACTCACACATTTATTTTTCTGTCTGCGTCTTTCATTTGTTATAAAACAGCACCCAAGGTTGATGGCTCTCAGGGGGTAGGGAGCCTGGGACGCTCCAAGGACAATGAACTGGCAGCCAGGGAGTTTTAGCAATGCGCTACTTTTGTAAACAAAATGAACCCCTAAAAAATCTTTTTTTGTGACTGCACCAGTAAATCATCAAGAATCGATGACTGGGAGAGAGGCTGCAGGAGAGCGATTCCCCCTAATTTGTATGGTACAGTAGGGTCAGTGATAATGTCGAATGCAATAATGTCGACAGTCAAAATGTAGAAAAAAAAATGTAGAAAAAAATAATGTAGAAAAGCAATAATGTCGAATTTTTTCTACATTTTTTTGAATTTTTAGAAACAAATAAATAAATATATATAATTAAAATGTGTTGCATATGAGGGGTGAGAGGGTGGTGGGGGGTGGCAGGGGGGTGTTTGGTGAGAGGGGTTGGGGGGACCCCCCCTAGTAAATGATATTTTCCTTGTTTATTTATTTATTGAATAAATAAATAAATAAATAATTAAATGTGTTGAGTATGAGGGGTGAGAGGGTGGGTGGGGTGGGGGGGCAGCAGGGGGGTGTTGGGTGAAGGGGGTTGGGGGGAACCCCCCTAGTAAATGATACTCTTCTTGTTTATTTATTTATTGAATAATAAATAAATAAATAAATAAATAATTAAAATGTGTTGAGTATGAGGGGTGAGAGGGTGGGGGGGATGGGGGGTGTTGGGTGAGGGGGGTTGGGGGGGGACTCTTCTTGTTTATGTATTTATTGATAGTGCTAAATTACTTTTTTTTCGACATTTATTTTTCTAAAAATTGACTCTTTTCATTATATGTATAGGTTTTCGACATTATTGTTTTCGACATTTTTTTTTCGACATTTTCTTTTTCGACGTTTTTTTGTAAGTCAACATTTTTTTTTCGACATTATCACTATAAACCGTACAGTAGCACAGATAGGAGAAAGAGGTTGGTTGGCTCTCGACTTACATCTACCTGTTCAGTAGCACACCTGAGAGTGGGTAGTTTAACTGGTTTTGGGGTCCCCGTTTCTCTGTGATAGCATACTCTTGAGGGCATACTTTTTTAATGAACATTTAATTGCAACTGCATGTGTATACCAAGTGCTTAATTTGTAAAACAGTAGGTGCCTGTGCCCAAATATGTTCTAGCACTTCTGTGACACTTGGGCAGTTCCACACCACTGCTGCCAGGTTCGGAAAGGGACAAGAAATAGGCCCGGTCAACCAAAAAAAAGTGGCCCACCCCTCGCCTCAAAAAAGTGGCCCACCCCTCGCCTCACGACACTTGACCTCTGATGATATTACCGGAAGTGATGTAATTTGACCCCACAACAAAAGTGACATCCCGGGAAGCGATGAAACACAGCCTTTCACCCCTTGACAAAATAGGAAGTGGCATCAAATAGCATTGTTCCTAAGTAAACTACACTACGAAAAATATGGTTATGATTTCACTAAGGTGATATACATTTCATACAAGAATGGATCACCATACGTATCATTAATATCTGTGTTTATAGATCCATATTGTCAAAATACTGTGACTCCAAGCAGACGTCCAAGGCCACATGATAATATGGTATTATATAGCACTTACCCTTAAGCTCTTTTTTTATAGAACAAATATGCATACAATATCACCCAACGTGTGCTGGTACTTATATGGACCCAAGAAGGATGAAAGGTTTTTGAAGAATAAAAAATGAAAAAATACATTTGAAAAAAATGAATTTTCCGGATTTTTTTTTTTCAAACCGGCCCAAGCATGGCCTGAAACCGGCCCTTACTCCCCAGGGACGATTTTGGCCCGGCCAGGGGCCAATCCGACCCTGCTGCCACCACCCATAGTGCGACAGGGGCCGGGCCTTTGTGGGGCCTCAGGCTCCATTAGGAGCCTATTCATGAAGACAAAAAAAAGCACACACCTTCTTTTGCCGCTATGACCATCATCAAGGCAAAAGAAGGTGTGCGCTTTTTCTTTTGTCTTCATTAATAGGCTCCTAATGGAGCCTGAGACCTCACAAAGGCCCGGCCCCTGTCGCACTAAGCATGTGTGACAGTGGCCATGGATCGGGCTGCTGCTTGTTAATGAAGCAACAGCCCGACCCTTTGGTCATTTATCCTCTTTTTTTTTCTTTTCAAACTGTGGATGCGCGGTCCCCCCCCACAGGGCATGAGGCTGCGGCCCACCAGAGGGGCGCGCCCCACAGTTTGAATACCGCTGCCCTAAGCCCTCCCCTCCAGGACCATACACCAATATGAGTCCTAGAGGGGAGGGCTTAATCGCACATTTTCGCGATTATACCCGGCCGGAGAGAAGTGATGCAGCATCGATGGAAAGAGCCATCGATGCTGCATCACTTCTCTCCGGCAGGTGGGGGGCTCAGCCCTGACTTCATTTTGCCGGGGGGGCCTCGGGCCCCGGAGCCCCCCGTACTCGGCGCCCCTGGTCCCATCTACTTTATCACTCTATGCAATCGTGGTTCCCAAACCGCTGCCTAGAACGACACACCCTCCTGCAAACCCGAAAGAGCGTGCAGAAGGGGTCATTCAGGGGAACCACGAGGGCTCACTGCATGCAGAAGGGGTGCATGCAGAAGGGGTCATTCAGGGGAACCACGAGGGCTCACTGCATGCAGAAGGGGTCATTCAGGGGAACCACGAGGGCTCACTGCATGCAGAAGGGGTCATTCAGGGGAACCACGAGGGCTCACTGCATGCAGAAGGGGTCATTCAGGGGAACCCCGAGGGCTCACTGCATGCAGAAGGGGTCATTCAGGGGAACCCCGAGGGCTCACTGCATGAAGAAGGGGTCATTCAGGGGAACCCCGAGGGCTCACTGCATGAAGAAGGGGTCATTCAGGGGAACCACGAGGGCTCACTGCATGAAGAAGGGGTCATTCAGGGGAACCCCGAGGGCTCACTGCATGAAGAAGGGGTCATTCAGGGGAACCCCGAGGGCTCACTGCATGCAGAAGGGGTCATTCAGGGGAACCCCGAGGGCTCACTGCATGAAGAAGGGGTCATTCAGCGGAACCCCGAGGGCTCACTGCATGCAGAAGGGGTCATTCAGGGGAACCCCGAGGGCTCACTGCATGCAGAAAGGGTCATTCAGGGGAACCCCGAGGGCTCACTGCATGCAGAAAAGGTCATTCAGGGGAACCCCGAGGGCTCACTGCATGCAGAAAGGGTCATTCAGGGGAACCACGAGGGCTCACTGCATGCAGAAGGGGTCATTCACCGTTTCCGCATCTTTATCCGCATCCACCCCGTTCTGCAAGGCTGTCCTACTGGGAGCAGGAAACCCCTTACAGAAACTCCAACCAACATATCTGAACCAGGTGTCCCACTCCACCTGCGACAACCGCACGCATCTCCAACGGCAGTACAATTCTGGTGTCACGGGAGAAGCAGGGATGCCTGTGAAGGTCGCCTGCCATTTAGCACGTACTAAAAGCCGACAGAGTCCATACTAGTGGGTACCATGTTGTTATTTGATGGTGATCACCATAACTAATCTCTGGGGTATGCATGCGGCTGTGCCAGGCAGAGCAAAGACGATTAACTATATGAAACATTTCTAGGGACGGGAACCCAAGGTCCATCTGGATGCCCGTACCCAGAACCACTTCATGCTCACGATCATTTAATTCTGGTGGGAGCCAAGTGTCTATCCAGTGTGACAGGAGTGGGGGGGAGGGGTGAACTATGGAAAAATAGTCCTGTTTTTTTTTTTGATTGGGGACATCAAGTTCTCCCAATGGTGGTCAAAGAAGGTAACAAGACCCAACTAACCATCTTCAGGAGCTTTCAGGCCCCTCTTGACAAGACCACTACATTCTAGGAGCTGCTGCAGCTGACGAATTTGTAAAATGGAGGGCTGTATATGGGTTCCATGATTTGAACCGAGCAAGCACACCTGAACTAATCCAGTAAGGTTTCGCCCCTTGTTTCCCATTATACAGTTGACATCAAGCATTTCACAGCAAACATTTCAGAAAATTGGACAACAGTTTAGAATGTACACGCTACTCTGCAGGGCACACATTCAACACTTTGTAAAAGGTGTTAATGTTGGTTGTCCCCAAAGAAAAAATGAAGGATTCTCAATAACATATGCCAGTATTGCCCCACTTTCAGGGAGGTTCTACCCCCAAACCAAGTAGGTTCTGAGGTCTGTCCACTTTCTTGCATGTTGTGCCCATAGACAGTAATGAGGGTGGTCTCAACAATACAGGCCAGAATTACTCCTGTAAAACACATTTTCATGCTGGTAGTGCCCAAAAAGAGGCACTAGAAACGATATATGCTCACGCTACCAAACTTTCTTTTTGCTACAGCCAAAATCAAATCTTGCCTTCTATGTAAATATATACATGTGCTGACCCCAAGTCTGAGTGGATACAAACTGCGCCTTTGCCCCAGACACACCCACGTGCATACACATATGGACACATATACACATGCATGCAAACAAACCATTTTTAAACATACCTTTCTTCTTTGTTATGAGCCTTAATGCCATAAATGGTTAAACATTTCACACCTTACATTGGAAAACATAACTCCTCTATAACCTGTTCAATACAACTTAGTAAATCTAAGACACCTGCAAGAGCCTTTGTGATAAACCCATCTGCTTGTAGTCAACGTTTGACCCAGGTCTTCATCATGTGCATACCATTTGTGCATACAACCATCATCTGTAATACTTAGGCAGAGTGGAGATTTTTGGGAGGAAAGGGCTGTGCCTGCATTATTTCCCATGTCTTCCTCCAGGGATGCAACAGGGATGCAACTCCACGGAAACCTGTGGGTGGGGCTTGCATTTCAAATGTGGCTTTTTCAGTTGCTGGTTTGTGGTGCTTGTCCATATGCATTTTATCAAAAGCCCATGTAAGTTTGAGAGACCCTACAGTCGGCCCTGACTTTGTGCAACAGCACAGTGTCACATGACGTAGCATCACTTAGCCTAACATCCTATAATATGGCAGGATAAGGCCTAAAAACTGGAAATAGAATGCCTCGCATGGATACATACAAATAAATGTAACCAGCTGTGATGTCTCCACAGTGGAAAGGGTTGTCTCCAGGTAGTGGGTGGTATTTTGGGCAAGACGTGTTAACAATAACCACAACAAAGTCAAATTTCCACACACCAACACAACTTGTCGCACAACTCACCGAAACACAGATTATGCAATGCAACGGCCACCACCTGAAGGCACATGTCAACACTAAACATCCCTGTACATCACACAAACTCACCAAAGATAGACCCACACAAGTCTCCATAATCCCACAATCCTTAAACACCACTCTGACAAGCACCACAAACAACCTCACAAACAATTTACATTACAGACCTGAAGTGTACATTTACCACTGCTCCTGACAACTCACAAAACAACTAAAAATGGAACCCAGAAGAAAGCCATATGTTTTCAAATCTGAACATATCAACATTGCCAAAAAACAATCTCATTGTGCCCCCCACCTGCAGCGTCTACATTAGTACCGTACTACACCTCTTGCAGATCATGAAGATTCAAGAACCTGTGAAAACAGCAGAAGGTGTGCAATCCAAGCCTAAATAACATAACATAACATAACATAACAGGGGACATCAAAGAGTTTTGCTCATTCACATGTGTGGTAGTACTCAGGGCAGCCCAAGTAACTTCAGTGATTGACAGCAGCAGGGGAGGAAATTAATGTTTGTTCTTCCTCAATCTGCTATGCTAACATTTTGGGTGCACTGACTGGCTGGCGAGAGTAGATATACCAATGTGTGCATTTCAAGGAGTTCTATTTGGTAAGGCAACTCATGAAATTACAAAAAGATATACCAGCATTTAGTCATGAAACTATATATCCGTATACTTTTGACTCTTATTATGAGGAACAGAATGACTCAGACTTTCCCAACTTAGGTCTGAGACAAAGACAATGTTATAACAAAGCACACCTGAGGCCTGATAATTTGAGTTTCTCTAGTGCAAGCTCTGACAAGAACAGTGCGGCCCTCCTAAGTAGGTACCCATAATCAATACAGTGAGAGGATTTCACTTCCAAGAGAGGGGAGCAGGAACTCTGGACCGTCATCATCCTCCTTTTTTATGACAGTGCAGCACAGGCAGGGTGAGAGAGGCAGATGGCAAGACAACTGTCCCAGAATTACCCACAGCAGGGTCGCGGATGGACTCCACCACATACCTCACCACAGAACCGCACACAGAACCTCTGATTATGACTGATTCCCTTATATTGAACCTGTCCCATATGATTCTGGATGATGCTCAGACAGCAATCCTCCAAAGAGGTCTCTCTTTTGTCTCTACATCATATTAAGACCCATGCCAAACTAGGATTGAGTTTACACAGCTAATTAGGAAAATCTGCCTGAAACAGTATTTTGGTTAATGTAATTTTGAGAACAAGAGCAGTGCTACAAATCTGCAAAATAAACACAATTTTGATCCACCTCCCTCAGGAATCCTTGAAGAATATATTGCTTTGAAAAAGCAATTTTCAAGAAATCAGAAGTGTTGGAAGCTACTCAATACCGAGTATTTTGCAATTGCAGTAATTGGTGAAAAGGATGCATTACAAACCCTGGCAAATCATAATCAGGTTAACACAAAGCCAGCTGACAAGGGGGAGCAACAGTAATAATGAACACCACAGATTATCAGAACATGGTGATATCTCTAGTAAATGAACAACTGAGTTATAGAAGTCAAGTGGGAGGTCCTTTGCCCCCCGAAACAACTGATTAATCCAATTGTTGAGGAAGGTTTGACTGAAGGCTATATTGCCAGAAAGAATATGAATTTTTCACCCCCGCCACATCCTAGGTGCCCAGTTTTTATGCACTTCCAAATGTCCACAAGGGGGTCCACCCACCACCGGGACATCCCATTGTATCAGTGATTGTATCTATCATAGAACCCCTGGTCTCAGTTAGCAAATTACTTTTGGAAAGACAAAGTTACAAATCTGAGAACATACCTTAAAGACATGACTGCGGTATTACATATGGTGCAGGATATGACCTTTGTTTCAGCCACTCAATTCCTTGTCACCCTTGACACTGAGGCCCTCTACACCAAGATACCGGAAGATGAGACACTTATGATCATTGATAGAATCCTCAAAGCAAGAGACCATCCTGTAGAGGTCCCAGTTACTTTTGTGATGCAGCTAGGTGAAATAACCTGCACTAAAAAGCTTTTCATTTTCAAAAATGAATATTTTGAACAGATATCGGGCACGGCCATGGAGGCAACTTTTGCCCCCACTTTGACAAACATGTATATCGCCGAGTTTGAAAAAGTCACTTTCTATGATGTTCTGATCCCCTTCATGAACATCAAGAAGTGGTTCCGTTACATTGACAATGTATTAATGATCTTTGAGGTCACAGATGAGACCCTTGTCACTTTCCTGACATGGCTTATTGGACAAAATAGATTCTTAAACTTTTCAATGAGCCACAGCAAATAGGAGGTTCCTTTTCTAGACCTCACATTGACAGCAAAGAGGGGGCTTTTCCAATGATCATCTATTGTAAAAGCACTGACAGAAACTCATTGTTGGAATTCCATAGTTACTATCCTGTGAATCTCAAACAAAATGTGCCCTTTGTGCAATTTTTGAGATACTGAAGAAATTGTTCCACTTTGAGGGAATATGAGGTAGAATTAGCAGACCTTGCACATCCATGAAGAACACACAGCTATCCAAAAAGAACCGTGTGCCAAGTATGAAAACATGCAAAGAATATCCAAATAAACATCACCTTGATCCAGCAACCATCCAGGAAGAATGATCCAGATAAGATCAAATCAGTTTTAAATTACTATCTTCTAGTCAATAAGATTAAGAGAGAGATTCTTAAACTCTGGCCTATATTGAATATGTAGGTACTACCACTTTTGAGACCCTGAGATTTGTGATAAAACACAGAAGGAATCTGAAATGTTCCTTGGTTATAACCTACTCTAACAGTGAAGATGACACCCGAGGTATTTTGTGGAATAACACTAGACCGACTGGACATAACCCCTGTGGGCAATGTTCTGTGTGTGCATAGACTAAACATAGCACATCCATTTACAATGTCTGGAGGACATTGTGTCTGGTGGACATTGTGGGTTAAAAGGCAGTTCACTAAGTGAAACACGTCAGATGCCATTTATGTCATCATGTGTCCATGTGGTCTGAAATATATGGGGATGACTTTCCACCCTGTAAAAGTAAAAATGTGTGAACTTAGATTGTGCATCAGGACAAAAAAACAAACTGAGCCAGTGGTCTAACATTTTGTGAGCCAGAAGCACACACAGGTGGAATTGACATGGACTATTCTTGAGAAGGTTAAGATCCTGCGAAGAGGGATGATACAGTCTCCCTCCTTTTTAGGAGAGAACAACTGTGGATATTTTGATTGAGGACAGATTTGGATGGCCTCAATGAAGTCACTGGTTGCCAGAGTTTAGCCACATTCTGATTGCATAAAACACCAATACAGGGAATCCGGGGGCTTCTAAACTAGCTTGTGTGACCCTCCTCTGGTGAGCTCCCTCACTCTACGCTATAATATGTTCCTTTTGTAATTCCTGCTGGGATTTGTAACTTAGGTTTTTGACCTTTTTGTTATGATTGCACACAGTGACTCGTCATTGGGCATTATCAAATTAGTGATGCTTCAGCAAATGTACATCTTAGAATTGGGAATGAATCTGAGTACCTTAAAATGCAAGCACTCATCATCCCACCATGCTTACAAACTTGATCTATAATGCCCCGTCTTGATCTATAATGCCCCCTCTGCAGCATCCTTCAGTGTCGCTATGGAGACTGTCTTTTGTTGGGCAAAGAGATGTAATAGAGTGGGTTGCAGGTATTTGGTTGAAGTTGGTGGTTAAAATGGCTTGTGAATGAGATGCCAGAGTAGTCAGGTATGGGCTGTCGCTGCTATGAGGCACACTCTGCTGCGAACACCAGTGTGTCCTGATTTCTGCTGTTGAATTGTATTACCCTACGTATACTTCCAATGTATCAAAGCGGGTTGAAGCATCTCTGAGGAAGCATGTTGGCGCTGCAAAAGACATCTGAACACAAACACTTGTATGTTTTTAATGGTGGCCCGCCCATGCCCCTAGGAGTAGATGCTGTTTTAGGAGTGGGCCATATGTTTTTGGCGAGAACGCGAGAATTCCCGTATGTCTGGAGGTCAGCTTCCCGTCGGCTGCGTGCTCCCAATGGGGGATGCAGATGGTCCATGTCTGCCATTTAAGCACATAAATGTTCCCTGCAGACCCCGGAAAGAGGGGGCAGTCGATATCAGTGTGTCAAGCTCTTCCCTCGTTTATTTACATCCAGTTCCCATCTGTCCCGCTGCTGGCAGAGGATGCATGTACGAACCCGTCACACCCATCTTCACTTTAATGGCGAATGAGGACCCCCGGGGCCCTTAGGTAAGCAGCGGTCATCCTATTACAGACCCCACAGAGGTTGGTGGCAGGAAAAGGGAAACAGAGCTGAGGCTCAAGTCAAGCTGTTGTGTAGCTTCACGCTGAATCAGCTATCCCAGCCTCCCAGCGGTTTGCGTAAAGGCGAGGCCACGCCGGGAAAAGGCAGTATTACGTGGACTGTTATCTGCTTTCCGAAAATGTGCCGGGTATGCCAACATGAGAACGTCTGCTGCTCACACTAGGACTGGGGCCCGGTCCGAGGCACCCCAGCTCAGGGTGAAGCTTCCTCTCTTTTCGTCTCCCGATTTCAGGGGTGCTGTACTATTGGTTAATGCAGGGCACACGTTTGCTCAATTGCATCGAATCAAAGAACGTGTACAGGACCAATGGCAATCGAATCAATCCTCAACATCCCAAAAATAACCGGAGAGAGGAGATTACCCGCACAACGTTCATGCCTAAGTATAAATGTGCAGACCTTTGAAAACCAAAAACTCTGTATCAAAATATTTCTTGCTTACCGATATTTATGTATTTATTGTGCGTTTGTAAGGCGCTTATACATGTGAATGGTGTTTCAAAGCATTTCAATATGAGACATTTCACATCATGTTAATCATACTTTCATGTGTTCTAGTGTTAATGTTTTTGTCCTGGGAATCTGAGGAACTGGGTTCAAATCTTAGCTTTGTGACTGAACACATTTATTAAAGTGAGTACAGTACCCTGTTTTGACTCTTGACTCTTGGCCCATGAGACACCCAAAGGGGATAGCATCCAGGGCCGACTTTAGGCGCGGGCATCCTGGCGACCACCCGGATCGTCATATTAGCCCCCCTGCCAGGTCAGCTCAGGGAAGTTTTTCAAGGGCTCCCCTGAGCTGGAGTTGTGGGTGAAGACACCCTATTGTAATGAAATGCGTCCGCTCTCCAGCTGGCGTGGGGCGCACAAGCAGGAGAGTGGGATTCTTTTTATTACAATAGGGCGTGGCTGTCAAACAGGTGCACTCTAAAGAAGTGATTAACTTGCCGCTCCTGCATGGGAGCAGAGAGTTAAGCCCTTGATTAAATAGAGCGCCGCTACAGGTTTTGCGGTGGTGCTCTATCTAGCAGAGCAACATTCAATTTGACAGCCCACCCATGCAAGGACATGGGAGAGGGGGCACCGGGGCAGGTGTGAGAGGGCCAATTTTGTTGACTCACCCCAGGCGCTGCCAAATCTAAGGTTGGCCCTGATGGCATCCTTCCTTAGAAAACGTGTGCAAATGCCCACCACTTTCATGTAACCTGAACCTGTGCTTTGGGTTTAGGGCTCAGTTTACATGTATCAGGCTTCCTCCTTATGCCACTTTGTAGTCACCAGTTCGAGACTAGTGGAGGAGCTGGTGATGATCCACGGTGGTGTTCTCGCCTTGAGGGGGACGACCACTGCCGGACATATAGGGGAACAACTCAATGGGACGAGCTGGCCTGTTCATAGGCATGGGTGCATCAAATGGCTGGAGGAGAATGATTTGCTCATATGCAGAGGTGTGATATATTGGAGGAGGGGCATGGGTGTTCTGTACATATCAGATGGATGAGATTTATAAAGTGAAACTCTAACAGGGAAGTAACAGAGTGCTGTATAAAGGGGACACTCCTATGGGTTCCAAATATAGTGTGCGATAGGAGAGGTTCTGGGTAAAGCAGGGGATGGGGAACTCTGGAGGGGGAGACTGGGGTTGAGTGGAGCGATCAGCTATTGGCAATATGTTATTTAAAGATTAGGGTCCTAAGGTACTTCCTGACAGGGGTGGACTGAGAACTAAAAGAGGCCCTGGAAATAATTACTGGGGACCAAAAGAGGCCCTGGAAATATAATTAAAAGTGGCCCTATGTGACACATTTTCAGCAAGCCCAATGCTTTTCCTAAGAGAGAATTTGGAAATACCACACAAAAGAGGCCCAGGGTGAAGAAGCCCACAGGGAAATCTCCAGAGTTCCCTATAGGCCAGTCCACCCCTGCTTCCTGAAGTGTTGGATCGGGGAGGCTGGTCTTATATGTCTTGCTAACATATTCCAGAGAGAGAGAGAGAGAGAGAGAGAGAGAGAGAGAGCATAATAGGAAAAGGACTGTTTCCTGTTCTTCCCACTCTTGCAGTTCTTTTTTCCAGCACTTGTATTATAGTGCTGCTCCTGTAGGAAGAGTGAAACACGCATTTCAGGTCATATTCAGGCCCAAGCAATGGGAAACCCTGAATTAAAGAGCATCTTTGGAAGGAAGACACTAGCCTCTAGGAAGGGAGGGAGGGACCATCTGAAGCACATTGAAATTGTGTAAAATAAATTTAGGAACCTTTTTGTAGGCAGGGTCAACAAAATGAAGGTCAGTCTGCGTTGACCTGGATAGGGATAGTGGAACACATTCTGTGTTGTAGGTTCAAATGGACATGTAACATTTTATGTGTGGCTGCGCACTAAGGCACAACAGGAGGGAGGTTTCTCGTGCACAGAGCTAGAGCCATGCACGTGTGACTGGTCTGTGACTACAATGCTGTCAGTGAGAGTGGCTGCCCGTGGCAACCGACCTCTGAATCTGCGAGGACAGCTGCTGAGAGTGTTGCCGATCCGAGAACAGTGGAGTGGCAGCCCTCGTGCTCCGCTGTTGGCCTTTCTTCATCAGCAGCCTGCTTGCTGCAAAGCTCTTCTCTGTAATTGGCGCAGGAGCGGCATCCTGTTCTGCTTCCTTCGGGTTCAAGTGTACCCTGAGGATGCAGAGAAGTGCTGTGCTCACTGGCTGCGATATCATGGCCTTTGAATATGAATGCCATGATCCTCATCTGCTACATCACAAATGGAGGAATACTGCATTTAAAAGCTGCACTTGTGGCTAGCATATAGTGAAGAAAAGGTCTGAAAACCAGGACTGAGAAAGCTCCATCTGTGAACGTCGTGTATGGGTGACACAGAAGTGAGCCCCTGGGCATTTAAAGACTGTAAAGTATTATGACATTAATAATTAAAGTTTTGTTTTGCTATTGTCACCTTGAGTGGAACGGGTATGTCCAGATGTGGGTCGCGTGCATGCTGGGTTTAGCGACCCAAGCTACGCCTCACCGATGAGGCTCAACAAGTCCGAAACATGTTTGGGGGTGCTTGTGGTCTCGTGCAGAAGGGATGCGACCAAGCAGTTTGAGCTGGACTGCCCTTTTGGGGTGGGACCAAGCCTGATTTGCAGATGGTCTTTCCCCTTTTGCAATGACTTGGCAGGCGACAAACTATGGTCTGGAGGGTTGCCCATATCAATGCCAGAAGTTAAGCTTAATTCTAAACCTTCCAGCCATCACACCTTTTTGTTTTGCTATAGTCACCCCGAGTGGGACGGGTACGCCCAGAAGTGGGGCCCGTGCCTGCTGGGCCTAGAGACCCAAACAACTCCTCACTGATGAGGCCCAAAAAGGCCGAAACATGTTTCAGAATGCTTGTGGCCTCGTGCAGAAGAGATGTGACCAAGCAGTTTGGGCTGGACCACCCATTTTAAGGAGGGAATAACCTGATTTGCATATGGTCTTTCCCCTTTTGTAATGGCTTGGCAGGTGAAGAACGATGGTCTGGAGGGGTGCCCAGAGCAATGCTGGAGGTTAAGATTCATTCTAAACCTGCCTGCTGAGGCAAGAGACCTAAGATACTACTCACTGGTGAGGCCCAATACAGCCAAAAAATGTTTGGGGATGCTTGTGGTCTTGTGCAGAAGAGCTGTGACCAAGCAGTTTGGGCTGTACTGCCCCTTTTGGAGTGGGACCAAGCCTGATTTGCATATGGACTTTCCCCTTTTGTAATGGCTAAGCAGGTGAAGAGTGATGGTATGGAGGATTGTGCAGAACAATGTCAGAGGTCAATATTAATTCTAAACCTTCAACCCATGACACCTTTTGTGTTGCTATAGTCACTCAGAGTGGGATGGTGTTAGGCAAGATTGCGTTCAGTATCCTTTGGAAGACTACAGCAACCTTGACCCAACCTTTGGTATAAGTCAGTAATACACAGGTTGGTAGTGTGGCTGAGCAGCCAGGCGTATCTCAAGAAGGGTTGATGTAAGCAGTAGGGTTGTAACATATAGAGTTTCACAGTGACAGTTATTCAAATAAACACTTACACTCAAGGTTTCATGATTTTAAAGTCAGTTATATAATACTTCTTCAGAAGGGAGCAAAACAGGTAACAATTATAATACACTTCCAAACACACACTTAGTTTCTCTAAATCCGATGATACCCATTGGGGATGGCACACAGACACTTCCCACACCCTCAGGTGACTTAAATAGCTAGGACACTGTGGATATTGATTTATCACTGGTATATTCAGAGCAATACTGAGTTTGGTGGAAAGGTTAGATTGGGGAATAACACAAAGCTTAACAAATAATTCATAACAGGAAATTACTTTTTAAACCTTCCAATGTCAAGTAAATGTAGCCCTTTCCTGGGGGAAAGGTAAAGGCACAGAGGCAGAGGTAAGAAGAGTCTTTCAGGGAGCCAGGACAGCCAATGCTAGTTGAACAAAGTCTAGGGGAGCTGAATAACTTATTTGCAGGTAAGTAAAAGTCTTGCACAATGTTTTTAGAAAAGTTTGTAGTAATAAGATTCACTTGAAGGGCCAGAAGCTGGGAGGCATGTGAGGGGCAATGCTGTAAGCAACTGTGCAAGGTTAACCGAGACAAGTCTCAACTGAAAACAATTATGGCTACACCACAAGAGGTAAGTCCTCTTAACTTTACAGTACCTTTGGTTAGAATAAGTGGTTCAAGCTGGTTTCTGTTCCTTTACAGCTCTGCAGATCTTTGTGTTTCTGGGTCTCAGTCGTGGGGACAAGAGGGAGGACATCTGGTGACTCCTGCCCTGCAATGGCAAGGTCAGCGGCAGCAATGGGCAAACTTCAATTCACCAGCAGTTTGTGCTTTCACCTCCTCGCGTCTGACAGCAAATAGCAACACAGCGGTTCTCGGATACCACTTCAGACTTTCCTTGCATCTGGGACCCAGCACTCTGTTGAGTTGGCTCAGGCTTGGTCAGTCCTACTTCAGGGAAGTCCTGAGGATCTTCCTGGCGCTCAGGTCTGACTTAAAAGTGACAGGGAGAGGAACACCAACCTGAGGAACACTCAGGTTGGTGTTCCTCTCCCTGTCACTTTGGTTCCAGCAGCAGCATCGGTGGAAGTACAGCCAGCTCCAAGAGGATGTCCAAACGAGTTCACTTTGGGGTTGATTGGTCCCTCCATCCCAAGGGGAGAAGTCGTCCTTGCAGGGCTTCTCTAGTCAAAACGAATTCAGAGCTTCAGCACAGCAGCAGGGCTTCACCGGGCAAACCAACGGTTGAGGAGTTGAAGCAGTCATCTCTTCCAAGTTCTTCTTCGGATTCCTTCATCCAGTGGTCGACTCTGCCTTTCAAGCCAAAAAAGCCTCACCTTTTATGCAGGTTTCTCCCATTCATTCCAGCCTAGCTGTCAATCAGACAGAAGGGTGGCTCTCCTCCAATGACATCCAGCTGGCCAATCACCTTTGGGTGCATTCCTGTAACCAAGGGGATTAAGCACTAGGAGTTTTGGGCACCTCCCTCACTTCCTGCCACTGCCAGACATACTGGAGCCAGATGCGGACTTCACTCGTTCATCCCGCCAAAGGCAAAATGAACAAAGGGACCAAACCTGGTTTGGCGCTCAGAGTAAATCTCAAGAAGGACCTTCCCAACAAGAAATGGCAAAAAAAGAAGACCGGGCCATTTTGACAAAATGGGCACCCATGGGTGCCTAACTGCTGCTGCAAATGCAACCTGCTGTATAAACACACAATGGTAGTAAAAAGTACACCACTGCCACCAGCCATTAATTGTAGAAAGGGTACCATAAAAATGTTACATGAGAAACTAGACAAAGGGGATACTAAGTAACCCCTCCAGCACCCTATGGTAAGATAATGTGTGTTGGGTCTAGAAAGTTACATAATGTAAGTAAAGTCAATTTCACTTCACTGCTCTTGGAAACAGTAGTTTCACCAAGAGAAGGTATTAAAACCTCTGGGAAATCTAAGAGACTTTCCTGTGCCACTGCACTGAAGGTACTGTGTGTCACAATGTAAAGATGATGCCTATGGAGTTTGTCAGACTCCAAAGTCAAACGAAACACAGAGTCCAAATCACAGAAAAATACATGAGAGAGTGGGAAAAAGGTCTCACTCTCAAAAAGTTAGAAATTAAACGTCCTAAAGTCCAGCAAAAGAGCTTGGGGTCTTTAAGTTAGAGAGGAATTAGCACATTTCTGAGAATTCTCCCTAACAGATGGGTATGCCCAGAGATGGGTCCCATGCCTGTTTGGCCTGGAGACCCAAACTACTGCTCACTGATGAGGCCCAACAAAGCCAAAACATGTTTGGCGATGCTCGTGGTTTCGTGCAGAAGGGATGTGACCATGCAGTTCAGGCTGGAAGGCCACTTTTGAGGCGTGACCAAGCCTGATTTGCACATTTGCTCTTTCTCCTTTTGTAATGGCTTGCCAGGCGAAGAACGGCAGTCTGGAGGGTTGCCCAGAGCAATGCCAGAGCTTAAGAATAATTCTAAACCATCCATCACACCTTTTGTATTACTAATTTAAGGAACAGGCTGCTACACCCTTTGAATAAGTCAATAGTGGCAGTGGACACTGTCACTTTATTAAACTTTCTGCATTTAGCATACGTTTATATTTTTATGTTGTGTTAAATATTTTTATTTTAATCTTTATTGTGCTTGTAGCCTTCAGTTGGCTGGAGGGGGCATGGTCTCCTGGATGCCCCAGGGTCTTTCTCTTGGACGACGCTGAGTATTAATTGTTTCAGACCTGCACACAGCTCTTGGAGTCTGTTCTTTCTTTCTACTGACACAGTTATTGTCAGATTGATTCCTGCCAATATTATGTGCCCAATAACTGTAAGGCCACATAGGAAGTGCAGCAGACTTGCGCAGCAGCAGCGCTTGATGCACGCCAAAGTTGTGCCAAAGTACAGACCATCTTTGCCTATCCGTGCTTCAACTGGGCTGTGGACTTGTTCCGCTACTCATCGTCTGGTTTATTCTCGTGATGCGTTTCTTCAACTTGCTCCTTCCTGTACTACGCTTCCAAGCAGTTGCACGGATTTGTTGATTACGGCTCAAACTTCTGTCCTGACTTTCGATGATCAGGCCATGTGTCTCCTAGTTAATAACTGCTCTCCTGCTGCCCATGCGCTTGATTGTTTTGATCTACTGCAGGAACATGTCCCAGATTTAGTATGTGTCACTGAGACCTGGATGGGTGACGTTTCTGGTCCATGTGTAGTGCAGGCTCTTCCCTCTATTCACAACATGTTTTGTTTGGATTGATTAGAGGCTTTCCCTGGGGGAGGTGTTGCACTGATCTTTCGTTCTTCAATGCCGTGTAAGGTTCTGTTCTTCCCCCATCATTTTAAAATGGAGGCTATCCTGGTGCGTATTGCTTTTACGTCTTCCAAATCTTGACATCTGCTTATTGTGTACTGACCTCCATATTCAGACTCTTCATTCATTACATCTTTTTTAGAAATTATTACAGATCTGAAATTGCGTTATGCTGACTTTTGTCAGCGATTTCAATATCCATTGAGTCGGCCATTTACAAGCATTGCGTCTTTTATCTGCTTTATTTGATCTCTGCCTACCCTCATTTGATCAATGAATCAATTCACGACCTTGGCAATACTTTGGATCTTATTTTTGCCCCTCTTGCATTAGTTACTGTTTATCCATCCCTGCGGGTCCAATGGTCTGATCATTTCAATATTCCTTTTGAAATTATCAATGCCTGCTCCCCGCACAGCCCTAACTTGCCTCGTCCACCTTACCGTACTTGGCGTTCAGTTTTACCCTCAGTCATCTCACATGCCATTAATGATGCCTGTGCTGCCAGCTCGACTGTTGAGCTGACTTCTCTTTAAGTAATTCTGACGTCTACGGCTAATCAGCATGCTCTGCTTAAATTTGCAAAGCCTCATAGGTGTCTTTCTGAACCTTGGTTCAGTCCTCATTTGGCTAATCTGCGACTCCTTCATAGACAAGCAGAGCGTAAGTGGCATGTTTCATACTGTCCTTTGGCGAAAGACACTCTGCGTGAGGCCACATCTTCATACCAATGTGCTATTTTCACAGCTAAATGTACTCACTACTCTGGCTTGCTGGAATCTGCAGTAAATCAGCTAAAGCAGCTGTTTAAGCTTGTTTGTTCTTTGTCATCTGGTCCTTCCCTAATTCTATTTCTTCTTCTCAGACACTATGGTCCTCATTACACGGAAGGCGGTAATGGTTAGCGGTCACCGTTAATGGTAACGGTGACCGTTAACCATCAATGCCTTACTACGAGGTCCCTTAGCGGGTTGGTGCTTTAACGCCTGCTTTTTGCAGGCGTTAAAAACCAACCCGCTAAGGGACCTTGGTGCTAATTACGGCACCGCAAAATTGTGGTGCCATAATTAGCACCTTCCCCATTCCCATTATGCCCTATGGGGCAAAAATGGGAATGGGGAAGGTCAGTGGTGGAAGGGGGAATTACCGCCCCGCCAACCTTGGAATGGGGCGGTAATTCCCCTTTCCACCAAGGTGGTGCAGTATTTTACCGGCATGGACCAAGGTGCTAATAGCACCTTGGTCCTCCGCCTTCCGTGTAATGAGCCCCTATGTGACTCATTGGCCCTCATTACAAGTCAGGCGTTAAGGGTTTAACGGCGCCGTCGGCGCCGTTAACCCTTAACGCCTGATTCACACTTTAACGCCTGCTTTTTGCAGGCGTTAAAGTCCAAGGCGCTAAGTGACCTTGGTGCTAATTACGGCACCGTAATTTACAGTGTCGTAATTAGCGCCTTCCCCATCCCCATTATGCCCTATGGGGCAAAAATGGGAATGGGGAAGGGCAAATGGTGAATGGGGAATTACGGCCCCACTCACCTTGGAATGGGGCGGTAATTCCGCCATCCACCATGGCGGAATCCGGCATGGACCATGGTGCTAAAAGCACCATGGTCCACCGCCTGACTTGTAATGAGGGCCATTGTCTCTTTTTTTTCCACAACACAATTGCCACTATCCACCAGAAAATGTCTGTTTCCTGGCTTCAATCTATCTCTGACTCTGTCCCCTTAGAGGCGTACAGCCACTCGCACCAGTGGTCTTCTTTCCCACTGTTTAATTTGGAGGACATTGTTTGAGTTACAAACACTTTGAAGTCTACATCTCCTTCTGATGCCATCCGGGTATCAGTCTTGCAAGAAATCATGCATTCTATTACTTCGGTGATAGTTTCTGCTGTAAATCACTCTTTTTTGCTGTTAGCTTTATTCCTCCTAGTCTTAAGCCTGCTCTTGTTATTGCTGTACTAAAAAAGCCCCTCTGGATCCTGCTCTTCCTGCAAATTTCCACCCTATCTCTCTCCTGCCTTTCCTTAATAAACTGCTTGAAACATTAGTTATGCCTTTGTTGTGCTCATTTCTTGAATATTCTGGCTTTCATGATTCTTTCCGGTCTCTTTTTTGGACTGATCGAGTCACCAAGATTGTTTTGGTTTCGGTAGTCGATGACCTGGTGCGACTTGTGGATAAGGGTGGTGTCGTAGCACTAATTTTATTAGATCTTTCTGCTGCATTTGACACCATTGACCATTCTAGCCAGATCCACAGGCTTTCATCAGCTGGTCTTTCTGGTTCTTTTTTGGACGCGTTCCTTTCTTTTCTTTCTGGGCACTCCCAATCTTTTTCTTTACATCCTTATATTTCAACACCTCCTCCTATCACTTCCTCTGGTTTCTGCTTTGTCTCCTCTGTTATTAAATCTCTATATTCAACCATTAACTAAATGTATTTATTCTTTTGGTTTTCGGTGTTATTCTCACACAGATGACGCACAGATCTTGGTTCATCTGAAACTCAATCGCCAGTCGGCTGCTGAGCACTGCCGATCTTGTCTACTTTTAGGTCATCTATTGGATGCGTACTAACTGGCTTAGTCTCAATGGAGACAAAGCAGATGTGCTAGTAGTGGCTCCTCCGGCCGCTACTTCACTCTGCACATCTGCCTTTTGGCCTTAGCCCTGGGCCCTCTTCCTGTACCCGTTACTACAGTGAAAAACCTTCGTTTTAAGATCTCTTCCTCTTTGTCGGCCGGGCGCAAGTCAGCTCTGTCTGTCAGAAGACCCATTTTAAACTTAAAGTTCTTTGGAAAATGTGTCCATTTCTCCCTTCACATCTCCGCCTGCCATTTGTGGCTACTATTGTTTCTGGGACCTTGATTACTGCAATTCCCTAACTTTGCACAACTCGCCTATCTTGCCCTTCGTCTTCATATCCTGCAAAATACAGCTGCTAGAATTGCCACTGGCTCTGGCTTTCGAGTCTTTATTTCACCGATTCTTAAGTCACTTATTGGCTTCCGGTCAACAAGCGCATTGTTTTTAAAGCACTTTGTATTGTCCATCGCGCTTTCGATAGGACTGGACCTGACTATTTACAGGAGAAATGCGGTCCTTTCATTCCTACTCGCTCTCTACGCTGTGCAACTGCTTCTCTTATGGTTGTGCCCCGTTTTTCTCGGTCACGGACTGGGGGTGGGTCCTTTTCCGTGGCTGCTGACGAGGTATTGAATAGGCTCCACCCTTTAGTGTGCTACTGAAAACCATTTCTTATTTCGACGATTGTTGAAAACGTTCCTGTTTTAGGTTCGTCCTCGTCTTTTTATTCTTCCGGGTTTGCCATAGCCGAGATACCCTTTTCGTGAATGACTGCGCTCAATACATGTGTAAAACATAACATAACATAACTGTCTGGGCAAGTGCCAATGAAGGCCAACCGTAGCAACTAAAGAATTTTTATTTTTAAGTTTTTACATTATGCCATTTTGTCTTTTTACACATTTTTTTTTTTTTTAAACGGACAATTGTAAAACGGTCCTGGAGTTTGAGTAACAACATACCTTATGTGAAAGCAGTAAACACTGTTCCCTCTGCTTACATGATGAATTGGGATATGGTACGTGGGACGAGTGAGTGACTTAACAGCGCAGTTTCACAGAAGTTGTTTTTGGCTAAGCCGACTTATCGTTACAATGAAACAGCCCTACGCGCTCTCTTGTAAATCGATGCAGCTGGAGCATAGACCTTTGATTATGGTGCATTATGCACAGGAACAAGTAAGTACTGCAAACTATGCTTGTGCTTTTTAACTGAGGGCGAATCATCTGGGCAGGTGTAACACTCATTCATATTTTATTGCTGTTTTTTTGCACCCCTTATAAAACACACATGAGAAGCCTTAGGGCCAAATTCATGGAACGTTTAGCGTAGAGCAAAGTCACTTTGCACTGCAAAAATACCTTTTGCACTGCTCTCGGAATTTGGCCCGGTGGAGCGTGCTTACTGGCGGTGCAAAGTCACTTTGCTCCACGCCAAACGTGCCATGAATCGGGCCCTAAGTCTCTCAGATGGAGAACTGACATGGAGTCCGCCCACACTGGAAATGCTGATATTATAATGGTCATGAGACATTGGAAATACATATAGGATGTACTAAGATGTGCTTTCCTGCAATAATGCCTTTACCTTGGGGAAAATGCAGCAATTACCTTGTTATCCAAAATTCATGTTTTATCTTTAATTAGTGATTTTCTTTTATGCTTCTAAAATGAAAAGAGGTTTTGTTAAACCAAGGTAATTTGTATGGCTTAAATCTAAACCTGCGATCAAGTATTCAGTAAATATGCTCCATCATCACAAGACATTCCCTTAAGGGGAACCTTTACTGCTCGGGGCTGGATGGATTTAGAGAGAGTTTAGTCACGTTACTATTTTGTGTCACCCGCTGCGTTTCTGCTCTGGCCCTCTTCTCTTCTCTCCTCCCTTCCTCTAGAGAAGTCACACCCCTTGGGGTGGTGTATGGGGGTGGCAGCCTGCACTGATGTGTCCGATGAAGCGGTCATCGTAGAAGCCTCACTCTGCAATCTGCGGCTCATGATATACTTGCTGTGGCCCCTTTTCAGTTTCTGTGAAATCATCAATGACTGAGCATTACCAGCTTCAAGGAGTATCCCTTCATTTCTTGATAGATGTCACATGCACAGTCAATCTTCTAGTGAAACTTGTACCACCATGTCCTCTGCCTTTCCATGACCAGTAGCATAGGTGTGATTCACTTGGGAAGAGATGTGGAGGGCACAGACATTATGAAGAGGATCTCTGGGCAGAGGCGTAGCCAGGATTGTCTAACAAGTGGGGCTTAAAGCTAATGTAGTCGGGCCCACCACAGTGACATTAACATCTGTAAAGTCCAACAAAGGGCTGCTGATTGGGCAGTTACAGATTGTGGGTGGGCTTTGCCCGCTCAGGCCCTACCCTGTTTACGCCTTTGCCTCTGGGGTCTCCAATACTTCGGGAGGAGCTGGTCGGGGATCACCAAATTGTGGAGACTACCAACAGTGATCCAAGGAAGGGACCTATTCAAATATGCACGCAAGAGTCGACGAGCCCTTTAAGACTGTACTCACTCTGACAGATCACTGCAGAAAGTATATCAGACTGTGCATAAGTGACACCAGATTGCACCAGAAAAGAAAGCCCAGTGAAGATTATACACTGATGCCTCTTACTGCTGCCATAGTGAGTGATGCACAAAAGGATTATGCAATTGGAGAGATCCTTGCTCCCACTGCGGACCCAGCAGCTGTGCCTCACCATGCATTCACCGTCAAAACAGGTCAAAGATGGCGGCCCAACCGGTCAAAGAAGATGCTGTCCACAATCGGAGAGAGCTGTCCAGTAACTTGATCACACACATCTGTTGAGAAATGTCCACTACAGAAACGCAAAACCATAAGAGGCAACAATTACGAATCCCAGCTGGAGCCCCTTTTGCGAGACCCAGCCCCAAGAGTGGGAGTAAGGGAGTATATAAACCAGCAATTTCGACAGGCTAGAAAAGAGAGTTGGAGTGGTGGAATGTCGAGAACTGTGGGGGTGCAATGAGTACAGATGGTGCAGGAAGAGGCGGGGGTGCATATGGAGCTGGAGGCCTCAGAGGAGGAGGAGGGGGAGCTGCTGAAAGACCTAGAATTGCAGCAGGAGGCAAAAGTACATGGAGAGCTCGAAGTCCAAGAGAGGGACACGTGGCATAGTGAGTGAAGGGGCAGATTGAGGACGCATATAGAAGGCTAGAGGAGCAGGAGGAGAGAGAAAAGAGTGAGCAGAACAGGTTAGTAGGGGTGAAGCCCAGCGAGGATTGGAAAGAGCAGAGAAGAATGAGAGAGATGAAGACTTTGGGACAGAAGAAAATGCAGAGCAGTAGGGATGAGGTGCAATTCAAGGAACAGAGGAGAGAGAGCTGTTACATTTGGAAAAGAAGTATAGATGGGGAGGAGGTGCATTGTAGAGAAAGACACATTTCCCGTAAGGACGAAGGCCAACACCCACCAATCAGTTGTCTTGATAGAGTGGGAGCAGCAAAAAGCTTGTGGTAGAACGTCAAGGGTGTTAACCAAAAGTCAGTGTTGGGATCATAGCCTAGGTCCATGGCCAGCCCTCTGGGCATGAATGAGCAGGTAAGCCATGAGTTGGTGAGAGTGAGATGGGGTTGTGCCCAGAGTCAGGGAAATCAGCTGAATCCTCATCAGGTACCTAACATCAGTCTATGCACATCTAACCACTCAAAGATGTCATACACCATCCTTCAAATGGTCCTAGAACAGCAACAAGTACCCCTACACCCCTTGAGAAGTTTTTGACGTGACTTTCTCCCATTCCAGTAAAGCCCACCAGCAACTGGATTTTACCTAATGAAGCTACTTTGAGTTTAAAGACTGTGAGTGACGCTTGAAAAAGACCCAGGGAAACTTTTGGAGGAAATCGTTTTGAAGCAGTAAGACCTTGTGTCTTTGTGTTTGCCATCCCGACCCAACCTGAGTCACTTACCTATGTAAAGAGACACACATGAATCTGTTTTGAAAATCACCTGAGAGGTGTGTCCTCTTTGGAGCTGTCTTTGTTAAATGTCTAAACTATTTGTTCTAAATGTCCTGTTGTCATTTTTCCAATGTAGAATTCTCCTGTGAAATGACTTCATCCAAACGTTCAGATTCCATTTGAACCCTTAAATTGTTCTTCAAATAGATTACTTCATTGTGTAATTTTGTTAAAATGAGTTAGCTAATTACACAATAGCTGTACATTTTGACCAAGGGAAAACATTTTCCGGACACAACTACTGGTGACGGAAATACCACCATACACTTGTGAACAAGACACCATTAAAGACGTGTGGAGGCTGTTTCATTATTGAACACATATGACATTCATTATCAATGCCTTTATAATACGTGGGAGCTCTGAGATAAACGATTGCATAAGCATATTAAATATCTTGTATTCTGAGAAACTTACATCGTCAACATATTTGGAATGCTGTTGTTTAATCTTTTTTGGTGTTTCAGATCTTTATGAATAATGCCATTGCACCATTATATTAACCATGGCCGCAGGGCGTACTTACATGTACTGGTTACATCTTCAAGTTCTACTACAAACAATTTGCCAAATTATTACACAGTTCTATGTAAATTGCCTGACAGCAATGGTCCACTTGAGGTAATTAGTTTGTGTCTCTGGTTGATCTAGTAGTCAACTGTTATGTGTTCGGAGTCCAATTCAGAAAGGGACGCAGTGAATAAAAAGGAGGTTTTAGGAAAAGGGTTATCCATATAATTTATTATAAGATGCTTGGCTAAAAGAGCAAAAATTATTATTATTGGCTTTTACCAAATACCAAAGTTGGCAGTATTTTACCAAAAAACACAGCTATTAAATATACAATTGTGACATGTTGCAGTATCTCCTAATTAGACAAACACATTTCTGCTTAATTTAACGAAATTTCTACAATTCCTTATAGATGATCAACATATTTGAAAGATCTATTAATTAAAAACAGATGTTGATTTATCAGGGAGATAATTGGCATTAGCAACAGCATGCAAGGGAAAATCCCCTTGTTTATCCAGTCAGAAGTGCAATAACATTATGAAGGAGTTGAAAACCCGACTTAAGCAATGGTCAGACAATTTCATAATAAGATTATTGAGCACAGGTCATTACCAATACGATCCATAGCCTGAATTCTTTTTAGACCATTTAATGTGGCTTAGGCTTCACTAGCATCTTAGGCAAGCTTGGCAGACCATAAATCCATAAATGGCATTTAAATCCCCTTGGCACTTTAATAAACCTCAATAAATCATGGCCCAGTTGTGCCTCCAGAATTTAAGGTGATGCTTCCACTGAATCGTTTGCATGACATCGGTGGGCGGCTCTTACAGAGAAAATATTTTTAGA
The DNA here is from genome assembly GCF_040938575.1 of Ambystoma mexicanum. Lineage (NCBI taxonomy): Eukaryota > Metazoa > Chordata > Amphibia > Caudata > Ambystomatidae > Ambystoma > Ambystoma mexicanum. Next base: position 419,842,279 of record NC_090931.1, read on the forward strand.
AAAAATTGAAAATGCAGATTGAAGTGTCTGAATGCGATCAAAGGCATGTATCGCTTTCTGTCGGAGTATATTATTCTCAATTTAGAAGTATTCCAGCTGTTTTTTTTTATTTTCTAAATGAATCTTTTTAATGATTCTACATTAACTTTAGTTTCCAATGAGCAAATAGATTGAGGAGAATGCTTTGTGCATTACGTATCTTAAAGATAAACACAGCTTAAACACTTCTGCACATTGCCTTGTCTATGAACTGTCTGAACTTGAGGGAGTTGGTTTTGTATTTACTGTGGTGACTGGCAGAGGTCCTCAACACTAAAAAGCCTCTTAAGAGGATCAAATACATTAGGACTGCATGTCAGTTTGAAGAAGGCTTATTGCTGTGTTCGTTGTTATAAACTTGGTAATCTTTTAATTACTTTACTTGTGTCTAACTTTACATGCTCTTTATCTTTTAATTATGTAAGTGTATATGCCCTGTGTTCCTATTTTATTTTATTTTAGTCTCTTATTTTACTTACGCATATCGCATTTTAATCAAGTTAGGAAATACGCTGCAGAAGAAAAACCTAGTGATAACAATTTGATACTGGACCTTTTGGGATTTATCGTAATGTTGATAAGTGCATTAGTGCATTTGAACAAATAATATAAAAACAATGAGCTATTCTAGAATGTGTGTGCATGTTGGATATTTATTTCAAAGTCTACATTTTCTTTTAAGTTGTGTGTTTCATAATTCAATTCTGCACGGTGTTTTATGTTTCGATAGTTTATACTAGAGATAGTGATACAAATGGTGTTTTCTAATTCATGCTAATAGTGCTGTTCTGCATGTGCAGATACGCTCAATGGAATTCTGTATTCAATGCGTTATGTGTTTGTTTGGTCAGGATTACTAATGAATATAGTTATTCGAAAAGGGTTTGTGGTGAAATAATGCCATGCTAGGGCTTGGATGTCTATATGTCATGCCAGTTTAGAATAGTCCAGAAGGATTGCATTTTCATTAGTGAAGAGGGAGATACAATATTGTCAATGTCAAGTTATCAAGATGGGTGTGATTCTGGCCAAAACCACCCAACCCCTTCATCAGATGGTAAACATGGTTTGGGTATCGTGTCGTGGAAACGGCTATTTTCTGATTAAACAGAAAAGGTGTTTGATTGGATGACAAGTATGTGAAAAATAGGTTAAAAAGAGGTGAGGTGAATCCAAGAAAAGCATTGATGGTTATGCAGTAATAAATAAGCAATATGCACCGAGCGGCGGGGGCATTACCGACTCAGGTAATGCCCCGGGGCCTGTAGTTATCGGCCCTAGAGAAGCAAGGGCCTTAACGAAGGCCCGTGGCATTACCGAAGTCCGTAATGCCCCCACCGCAAGGGGCATATAGCTATAAGTACCCCGGCCCGCAAGATCTGCGTGACAGGGGAACTAAAAACATTTATTTTGTCCTGAAACACTGCAGCATTTCGGGACAGAAAAAAGAAAAAAAAATCAACCAAGAAAATGGCTGCCGGGAAAGGGAAAATGGAGTCCGTTTTCCCTTTCCATGGCGGCCATCGGGAGCGGACGCACTGGGAACAGAAGCGTTCCCAGCGCGTGTGCTCCCGAAAAAAAAGCAGGTAAGTGGGATTGAAAGGGAGGGAGAAAAAAAACAACAAAAAAAACAACGTACCTGAGTCCCTGGTGGGGGACAATGGAAGCCTCCAGCCGTGTGGAGACTCGGAGCGGGATGGGTGAGAAGGGATTACAAAATAAAACCTACCTGAGTCCCCGTCGGGGGGCGAAGGCAGCTTCTTTGCCGGGGGGAGGCTCAGAGCGGGGATGGCCCCGCTTCAAGCCTCCTCATTGGCTGAGGGGCTGCAGCGCCCCCCACCGTGGAAAAGGCAGCTGGAATCCCGGCCGAGAATCGAGGGATTCTCGGCTGGGTAAAGCCCCGGCGAGGTCCAAGCAGAATGCTGATTTTATTCTGATTGCGCCCTCGCTGGGTAATAATACTGGGTATTTAACACAAATGTGTAACGAATAAAAGCATTAGACCTAGTTCTTGTTATACAGTTATAAATGATTATGAGTAGCACCTAACGCCCTATTGGGTTCACAAACATATTTGTGGTCAAAATGAAACAGTATGTTGTCTTGAAATGTTTTCATGAACTATTTCTCTAGATTGTGTTTGGCCCGTGTGATTGAGGGGCTTCCTGTGTGAGATGAATGCCTTGTGAGCACTGTGCTGCTTACGTGTGCTACTTCATTTGAGGGAGTGCCTTTTTTCTTACTGGTCATTTGCAATGCCCCTCGGACCTCAAAAACAGCAATAAAAACAGAGCATGAGCAGCTTTTCTTACCAATCGGTAGTCAAATCTCTTGGAACGAGCCCAGTGGATCCATCAACTTCTCAACCAGGAAAGGCGTCAAAGTGTTCCTCTCACAAACCCTATCCATTATCCATTTCTGCAAAAGCCTCTTTCTCCTCCCCTCTGACCCCATTAACGATTCATAGCACAGGGACGCTTTTCTACAGAGGTCACCCATGCTAACTTGTGAGCTATGGTCAAACGGGACATTTGTTTTCAAATTAAAGACATTATAAAACTACGCACAGCGCCATCATTTGCTCCTTGCCTCTCCCGCAAGTCGTTCATCTAGGAGGCCTTCTTTGAAAGAATTGGGCAAACGCTTGTCTGTCATTTCATCTGCTGGAACCTGACAATGACCTTTTCTACTTACCCTGACGCCATCAGTCCCCAACGTTCCACGGTTCTCTTGGCAGACCATGGAGGTGGCCTTTGCTTCTGAGCAAACCCACAGAACCTCTTTCACTGCAAATGAGACAAAGCATCTTTGATGTTATTGTACAATCCTCAGAAACGCCTTGCCCTTAAAATGAAGTTCAGTGGCACATTGGGTGGTTCAAAGTCTTCTGTACCTTCACTTCTTTGGCATACATTCTGCTCTCAAGGGCTCTTGCAGATTCGTCATAACATGAAAATGGATATTTGGCCCCTAGACTGGTGACCATAAAAAACCAACCACCAGAAAGAAACATATTATTTTAGGGTGGACTCTAATCCTCCCTGCAAGTGTTTCTTTCGTACACCCAAGTCCTCCCAATATGCTGCTAACTCTGCCACATCCGAGAACAGGTTAACTGCCGATGCCACGGCCATCGCAAGTATATGGCCAAACCATTACAGCCTTTCCAAAAATGGCTACATCACTAAACCCTAAGTAAAAACCACTCAAATGTCTCCACTCTGCTGCTCCTTTGATTCATACACAATTGACAAACCGTGTTCCTGCAAAACGTCCTTTCAGGCAACACCAACCTACAGGTGAAAATGAGGCGCCAACTCCATATGTTTCACTCTAACACTTCCTCAACACGTCTTCTCAACAACGCCCCATTGACCTTTGTCAGTCATGACTGCATTGTAAGCAAATCCAGTTCTGTTGGAAAATCCATTCTCTTGAGCCTTCAGCCAGTGGCACGCTGAGATCCTTTGATCACTCCTCAAATGTAGTAAGTAGCCTGTATAGCCGAGTTCTGTAATCTATGGCTCTCCGGATCCTTGGCCTATGGATCCCATCATCTCCAGCCATTCGCTATGATGACATGGGTGGATGAGAGTTGTATTCCCAAACATCTGGAGAGCCAAAGTTTGCAGACCTCTGTAATATGATCTTGTCCAGACAGTAATGACTTCTGGCAATCAGGTGTCAGGTTCTGACACGTCTAGCCAGTGGGTGGGAGGAGGGAGGTCTGAATCCTCCAGTTAAAACAAAACATCTGTGAAGGATTCGTGATTATTACAAATTCTACTTTTTACTTATTTTACATTTCATGGTGCCGCTACTCTATTTAGCATTTTAACTGACCATCTAGAGAAATGGAGAGATAATTTCTCAAAGAGAATCAAAGGCAAATGCACTGATAAACAAACGTAGCTCTCATACAGTGATCCAAGCTCCAAATATTTGTATTTCATTGCATAAATAACCAGCCTTTATATCAATATTGCATATATATATATAATTAGGCGTGACACCGTGTTTTCTAAAAAGGCTGCTGTTAATAATACATCAGCACTATTAATGCACAGCGATGGTTCTGAAAAGAATCCCATCAAGTAAACAGATGTTGTAAATAAATGTAGGGCTTTGGACAACCTCACGTCTCCAGAACCAGACCTTCGTAATTGACTCTAACAGTCTAGGCTGTGTTAGAAGGAGCTCTGCCCCATACCCAGGGAAACATTGAAGTACATTATACATCTATATCAAGGACATCATATCCTCTTATATACGCGCTACACAGGCCATCAGAGAAACATTGATTAATCATCCTCATCTAAGGATTTCCCCTTACTGTCCTATACGGGGGTGGGCGGGGGGTGGTGAGGGGTGACAGGACAATGCCAAGTCACCTGCCAGCCCTGTCATGTCACCGCCACTAAGGCTTGGTCTTCAGTGGTCCCCATGCTTCTTTACGACTGCAAAGATAGCTAATGCCATGGGCGAGTCCTCAAGCAGGGCTCCATGCAGGGTGCCAGCATCAGGCAGCCATCCATCAAACCTATCAGCGTGAGCTCCACAGACTAAGGGAGCAAGAAGTAGTCAAGAGCAGCTGAGATTGCATCTGCAATACAGGGTCGTCCTCTCCCGTAGGTTTGGGATGCAGGGTTGCACCTGCTGTCTAACAGGTGGTTGGTTGCCTGCAGAGCTCCCAATAACGTTAGGGCAGGGTGGGCTGGCATCGCTTTGGAGTGAGATACTCCTCACTGTCCATAGCTCCCAAGCAAAGCCTGAAACAGAAATTGGAGTAGTGTGCTCCATGTGTAGTGTTTATTAATAAGTCCCGCAGCTGAGCCACACAGGGTGAAAGCTAAGGAATCCTTGACCTCTGGCGGTCTAAAGCGGATGAACATCCTCAAAAGTGACCAGAAAATATTCACTAGAGTCAAATGTTTTATGACCCGTGCATTTATTTTCATGGGCCACTTTTTGGAGTCTTCCCCAGGCCCTTCCACTCCCACTGTAGGAACACCTTATCTGCCGCCACTGCTCCTCCGCATGACCAATCTCTCCACCACTCCCAGCACCCCAGGAATAGTTTAAAGGTATTTTCTATTAAGTTCTATGAAGTTTCTACTCTAACATACCCTTTTACCCCACCCAGGTCTCCACGACCCCGTAGGGTATTCTATAGAGCCCTGGGGCAGATGGCAGCATCCCGCTCCCTCTTGCAGGTCCCGAATTATTGACCCCAGGGTGATCATAAACATTTCTGAATGAATCTCTTGAAAAGATAAAAAAGATTGCGCGCCCACAAACCACCCAATGTTCAGGGGGGTTAGCAAATATTTAAGCCAGTTTTCCAAGCGCAATTCATTGGAGAGGGTTCTCGGAATTCACTTTCCCTGTGCATTGAATGGGGAGAGAAGAAGGAGATCTGATCATATGCAGAGTCCTTCTGGTCATCTTTCTTTACAAATGACCTCTCGCCCCAGGTCACCCATTCAGCCATAAGATTCAGAGCCTGAAAGTTACTTCTTTAGGGATAACTCTTACCTAAGTAAATAAAGCTATGTCTGCATGGTCGCCAAGGTCATTGCAAGCTATATCAATGTGATGTTACCAGGAAGGGAGAGGGCACATTCTGTGGTGCTCTGCCATGGACTGATTGTCCAGAGGTAATTTTCCCTTACACTGATAGGCTGGCTGTCCAGTCAGTGATCAGGTGAAGAGAAGGAGCTGACCACAGTGAAGAAAACAATGGTCAGACGAGGTGAGGAAAGGTTGCACAAGAGTGAAGCCTCTCCTCACTGAAAGGCTTTGGGCCTACCCTCAAAGTTTTCCCTCATAGAAGAAGTTGCAAGCCCTTCGTCATGAATTCAGCAAGGAGGACAGTGTCACAGTCGTCTTTACCTAGCATCTGCTGTCAGCACAAGGTGTCCCTGTATTTGTCTGCTGACTGCAATTGCTACAAACAGATATCCCCTTCAGGCAGTAGTTAATGCTCCTATTCTATTCCACTAAGTCACAGGGAGGTTCTGGAAAGGTAGTGCCAGTGCTCTCTCAGGGGGGAGAGGAGGACTGTAAGAGAACCATGCTTCAGGGAGAGTTGCACTGCCTGGCCCCTTATAAAGCACAGTTCACAAATTTGTGTATAGCATAACATGAATGTGTAAAGCGCATGTTCACCCCATTGGGGTATCTTGGTGCAATACACCACACGCTTATTGTTACACACCTCAATGGGATTCATTTTTATCAACCACGAAACAATGAAGGGCTAAGTGGACCTGCCACGATTTAAGTCTGTGATCATGCAGTCCACCGCAGACCTCTGTAGAGGATGCATGAGACCGCTGACCCTGAGACTCAGTGGTGCTTATTTTGTTGGGAGAGGTTGACTCACTTCGACAGGAACTGCTTCCCAGTGTTAACACTGAGTAGGGGGAGAGACTGCGTCACCCAAGCGGTGCACTGGTCTCCTGGAAGAAAGTAGAAGCCTGAATGCCCTAGTTGTCAACTCCCTGATTTGGAGAGTCCTGCCACGGGCCTGCAAGTTCTTCTTTATCGACATGCTCCACCTGTGTACCCCCCAACCTGCCCATAATCATTTGATTAGGGTTTGGGGAGTGATCAACCCGGCTATATCAACTGCACGAGGCAGCTACTGCAGGTTTTAACTGTATCATCTTGCCCCCCCCCCGGGCCCAGGACCCGCACACCCCTGCAGTGCAGCCTATTGTGGTGCCCCCATCCCATCGCCGGGTGTCATACAATCACAGAAGGACTCCTGTGATTGTGTGATTGGAACAGATATGGCACTGCTGCGGGTGGAAAGATGAAGGTACTGATGGACCCGAGATGTACCTCCTGCCTGAGGGAACCCTCAACAGGTGTGAATTCTGCATGTAGGTTATGATAACGCGTAGCCACCCGTCCTTTACAGGTGAGGGACCCATACTGTTGAGCACATTTTATATGCAGACACGAATATTCCCTGTTATGTTTTCCTTCACATTGATATTCAAATCTGAGAGCAAAGTGTCTTCCATGCCAAGTATCTGCCCAGTCTGTTACCTGGTTCATTCTGTCCGTGTTGTCCTTAAGGATCTCTGGATATCAGATGAGACGTGCTCACCTATCACAGACATGCATCCGAGGCATTGTCCTTGCACACGCTGCCCTGGAGGCCCCATATTATGCACTTACCTCCCCTAAATTATCGGGTTGCTCAAACGTCTCTGCACCCATCATTCCAGAAAGGTCGGGCTCCTGTTTGCACCCAGTGAGCTCTACTGAGCTCACCACCTGCTTCAATAACATACATGTTCATTCCCAACTGATGCAGCTCTATGACATGCCTCCATCATACCTGCAACCTAGGCGTCTCCCAATTGGATTGACTGAAAATCGTGGTATCTTGGAGAACAAGGAATAACTTGGTGCCAGCCTCTGAGTGTGATGAGTGGTGCGATTCAAACTCTTCCTCCCCCACAAGCACACTCTCCTCACCTGAGCTGTCCGAGTTGATGGTTTCTTGTAGACGTTGTCGTGCAAGGTAGTCTCTTTCCTTCTGTTGATGATTGTGCTTGTCACGGAGGGAAGCCACAGTGACCGCTGGATAAACAGCTGTCCCGTGACTCCCTTTCTGGAACCAAGCCGGAAACAGAGAAAAACCCAAAAGGGAAAAAACCCTGCGGAGCAGTGTTGACTCTTCAATCCCAGAAGAGTCGCTGAAGAGAGCAATGGAGCGAGGCTGAGTGTTGAGTAGAAGAAGTCCAATCGTCGTGTCAGGAGAGACAAAGGCTCCTTGTGGCAGTTAGAATAAATGGCAATGGTTCCAGAAAGAGGAAAAAATAGTTGCGTAGCTAGCCAGCTCGGAGGAGCCAACAGAAAGAGAGAAACAGGAAGAATTCCCAGAAATCAGAAGAGAGAGAGAGATTGAAAATATGAACACCAGAGTACTGCCCGGAGTAGCGGAAGGAAATGGAGGCGTTCCGAGGAAGGGAACAGGAAACACAGGAACAAACAGGAAACCCTCTGGCAGATCTGGCAGAGGATCGGAGCGAGGAAACCCGGAAACAGGAAATGTCCAACGTGGGTTGCAACGCAGCGACTACTCGGAGGCGGGGAGTTTAAATACTTCCAGCGGCGCTGCGTCACGTAACTGGGACTGGTGACAAGAACACAGAGAAAGGACTAAAACACTCTACCTCTGTGTCTCCAGCTCCAACGCAGATACAACCGCCAATTACGGCAATGGCCGTGACGGCGGTTGACACTGAGCCCTTGAGCCATCATAGAAGTTGACATGAATCATGGAATGAGGATGCAACACGCACTGGGCCTCTCTTTTGAGAGAATCCAGAGGGGAGGCAGGATAGAGCTCAAGTATAAGTAAACTTCAGCAGAAGTATCTGCTGCCATCACGGATCCACTTGGCAGTTCTAATACCAACATCCTCTCTCTCTCATCAGGCAATAATGACTCACAGCATTCTATAGCCACACAGGCCATTTAACTCCTTGCCCATTTATTCATCAACTAATCATCATCAGTTACATAACTTCACTTACCCCAGAGGTACGGCAGGTAAAACCTTCCAATGCAACCAAATGTCACTAATGTGTCCTCTACACCTTCAATACGGAGATCACACATTTGACCACACTAACTAGCCCGAAGAAAACCTAGTCATGGGTGTTACACTCACAACCTCTTACGACAAAAATGAAATCATCTAGAGAATGTAACATGCTGTTTGGGCAAGGTATTTTGTGAAAAAAAGAACTTCCTGCGATATTGCTGAACCATTCAATTAGAGACTAGTTCAGTGAGAAATCCAATGGTAAACTCTACCAACCTACATCTGAACTTCAAATGGCATCCCCAAAAATTGCTATCCATCGGGATAAACTGGCAAAGGTTGATTGACTGACCTGGAATTGCATTGGTGATATTCGTCCCTGGGACAGGTTTTCTCATTATGCAATTTGCTTGGTCAATATTTCAAAATGCCATGGTACAAGCAACTTGATTGATAAAACTCATCCTCTAACAGGGATGTGTTGTCCGTCCATTTTAATAAACGTATTTATGTGTGTTTGTACTCCATCTGTGCCTCCATTTTTACAATCGGATTTAGGGCTGTTTGTACTCCATCTGTGAACCACCTGCATTTCACTGTGTTGTGCTTTCATTTTTTTAATTCGGATTTAGGTGTGCTTTTACTCCATATGTGCCTTTTTTACATTCGGATTTATGGGTGTTTGTATTCATCTGTGAACCTCTGGCATTTCATTGGGCCTCATTACATGGATGGCGGTAAGGGTTTACCGGTACCGGTTAGGGCACCGGTACCGGTAAACCCTTACTGCCTTACTACGAGGTCCCTTTGCGGGTTGGTACTTTAACGCCTGCTATTTAGCAGGAGTTAAATACCAACCCGCAAAGGGACCAGGGTGCTAATTACGGTACCGCAATTTGCGGCACCGTAATTAGCGCCTTCCCCATTCCCATAGAGCCCTATGGGGCAAAAATGGGAATGGGGAAGGGCAATGGGGGAAGGGGGAATTACCGCCCCGCCAACCTTGGAATAGGGCAGTAATTTCCCTTTCCTCCAAGGCGGTGCCGGTATTTTACCGGCATGGACCAAGGTGCTCATAGCACCTTGGTCCTCCGCCTACCGTGTAATGAGGCCCATTGTGTTGTGCCTCCTTTTTTGAAATCCGAGTTATGTATGTTTGTATTCCATCTGTGAACCTCCTGCATTTCCTCTGTGCTGTACCTCCATTTATTTTAAAAATTGGATTTAGTTGTGCTTGTACTCCATCTGTGCTTCCATTTATTTTAAAAAATGGATTTAGTTGTGTTTGTATTCCATCTGTGAACCACTTGCATTTCACTGTGTTGTGCCTCCATACTGCATTTTTAAAATCTGATTTAGGTGTGTTTGTATTCCATCTGTGAACCTTCTGCATTTCTCTCTGCTGTGCCTCTATTATGACATCTCCCACTAGGCCTCCTGGTGAGTTTGTTAGAACTGAACTGTGCAGAAACTCCTCTCCTCTATCTTTACTGTCCAAACCTCTGCCATCCTATGGATCTCTCTATTTCTCCTATATTCTCTACCTGCTACACTATCACCTGTCCAGTACAAAAAAGCACAAAAAAAGACATCTTGGATGCAATTCCCATCACAGACACTTATGTCAGTGCATCCTCTAGAGAAGCTTTCACTGATATCCTTTTCTCTGTCCCCTATCCAGATCTATGGACCCCCTCATCTCATCTCTACACTCTCTCCCTCCAGATGATCTACAATTAACGGTGGCACCAAGTGGGAAGTCCTCTTGGCCGGCTTCTCATCCTTCGCTGCTTAGTTAATGTATATCACATTGGCACTATCCTGGTTCAGGGTCCACAACACAACCTCCTCCTCTTTGACCGGATCCTGCCTTCTCTCATTAACTTCCTTCTTTCTCCTGCATTTCTGCCTTCTACTCTCTCTCCCGCTTCTCTGACTGATGTACCATGCCATTGTACACCCCCTGAGAAAACCTTCAAAGGTACAGACCAACTCCACCTGGCAACTCTTAGCGCCCGCTCAGCCAACAAACACGCCGCTGACATCTGTCTCCTTCTTGAAGATATTGACCTCGACATTCTCACACTTTTCGAGACATGGTTCAATGCCAGCTCAGTCACTGCTTTTGACTCCCTTCTCCCTGAAGGCTTCACTATCATCTCCAAGCCGCAACCTCACCGCACTGCCAGGGTAGTTGCCCTAATCTTCCCTGCGTGGGTTCCTGTTTCCATCTTAACTACCCAGTTCTACTCTTCCTTTGAAAGCCTGGTTTGTAAATTGGTCATCTCTCCCATCTCCACCCTGACCATTGCCACTATTTACCAGCCACCACCCGTCTTCCTCTCAGAATCGGCTGAATTCTGCTCTTCCTTACTCTCATCCATATCCAATCTCCTCCTACTGGGTAACGTCAACATCCAATTGGACTCCCCAGGCTCTGCATCCATGCTCTTCACTGACCTCTGCATCTCGCATTCTCTCTCCAGTCTCCCTTCTGGGCCTACCCACTCAGCTGGAAACACTCTGGATGCCTTCATACTCTCTGAGCTCTCTCTCCCTCCCCCCAATAGTCACCCATCTCTGCTGGTCTGACCATTCTTTCATCTCCTCCCATTTGAGTCCCCTTGGCCCCCTGACCACCCCCCCTAAAGTCCCTCCAACCTTGTTTGCTAACATCCACCCGATGAAATGTGAGTCTGTGGCTGACTTCGCTTCCACCTTCATCCCACCTCTCCCCCCACCTCTGACTCTACCTCTGCCTCTGCCTCAGAAACCACCACCTTTGCATCTCCAATACTCTTGACATGTGTGCACTAGTCATGAGGATCTGCCTGAAACCTACCTCTAAGAGTAACACCTGGTACAGCACCACACCTCTGTCCCTGAAACGTACGTGCTGGGACAGCAGAACGGAAGTGGCAAACCTCAGGCTTATCCTCTGACAAACTGGCCTGCCACCTGATCCAAAGGCAATACAGACATCCATCCGTTCCAAGGAAAGAGCCCACATTCAGGCACAGGTTTCCGGTGCATCCTATAACACGACTGAATTTTTCAAGATCAGCAGGGAACTAGCCAAACTCTCCTAAATCACCTCCTCCTCTTCTCCCTCCCAGACCCTCTGCAATGCACTGGCCTCACACTTTGCCTCCAAAACCCAGGACATCCTCGCCATCCTTGCTACTCTCCCTCACAACCCTTACCACACCCCCTCACTTCCATCCCCTCCCTCCTCCATCCTGCTTCTCCTCCTTCACCCCTGTCACACCTGAAGAAGTTACCAGAGTTGTCCGCTTCATGAAGGCATGTTCTAAGCAGGTTTCCCCCTGCTCATCCAGGACCATCAAGGATAACAATGTCACTCTTGCCCTTGCCCTCGCTGATTTCTACAATCACTCTTTCGTCACAGGATCTTTCCTCTCCTCCCTTAAGCACTCCCTTTTGCACCCACTCCTGAAAAAACCTTCGACAGATCCTACCTGCCCTGTCAACTACCATCCTGTTTCCATAACCCCCATTCTAGGGAAACTGCTGGAGAAGTTGATTTTGCCCAACTCAAGTCACACACTGAACTTGTTGGTGGTCTCCATGACCATCAATCTGGATTCCGAGCATTCAGAGGCATGGGCACTGCTCTACTGAACACCTGTGAATTACTGCTTGCATCTCTGTACTCCAACTCGCCAGCTGTCCTTGTCCTTCTCGATCTCTCCTCTGCCTTTGACACAGTCAACCATTCCATCCTTGGTATCGCGGAATGGACAGTGGTCTGGTTAACATCCTACCTTACTGACCGCTCTTCCCAAGTGCTCCTGAGCACTTTCTGCTCTCCTTCTTTGATCTCCACCTGAGGTGTCCCCAGGGTTCTATCCTCTCCCCCTGGCTCTTCAACATCTACCTTGCTCTGCTTGCATGTCTAATCTCCTCCTTCTCTCACAACTTCCAGTGTTACACAGATGACACACCGCTCTTTTTCAAACTCCCTGCTGACCCTCTTGCACCCTCATCTTCCCTGGCAGCCTATCTGCCATCCAGTCCTGTTGCACCGCCAATGACCTCTACACCTGTAAAACTGAGATCCTTCCCATTGGCACACCTGCTCCCTCCTTCTTCCATTAACTCTGGCCTTCCTTTTTTGGCTCTCCCCCTGCGCCCTACTCTGAAGCCAGACACTTTGGAGTCATCTTTGACTCCTCTCTCTCCTTCCTCCCTCACACTCAGGACATTGCCAAGAAGTTCACTTTTAGCTCTTCCTTCTCAAAGACATTATCCCTTTTCTCACTTTTGCTAGAGGCTCAATATGACCCAAGCCCTGGGTCACTCTAGGCTTGACTTTTGCAATACCCTCCTCCTGAATGTACCATCTTCCACTCTGCGACCCTTTTCCAGCTAATCCAGAATAGGGCAGAAAGACTTATCCTTGGCCTTAAGCTCAGGTACTGCATCTCTCATGCACTAAAAAGTCTTCACTGGGTCTCGGTTGCTGAACAGATCAAATTCAAATCCCTCTGCATCATCCTCTAAATACCGCCCCTATAGACCACTACGATCCTCTGGCTCTAACTCTCTCTGTGTAAAGCGTTTTGCTAAACAGAGGGCAGGTGGTCATTCATTTCCACTGCTGGCTCCCTCCTGTGGAACAGCCTCCCACTCCCTCTGCGCCTTGAGCAATATCTTCTTAAATTTAGGAAGCTCCTTAAAACGCTCCTCTTTACCTCTTCCTTCCCTTCTTCTCTCCCCTGCTAATCCCACAGTTGTTGTGATTGGTGTCCTGGGCCCTTACGCATCCTCGGGGCCCTGACCTCCCACACCCAATCAGCCCAGCTCCTGTCTATCTGCACTTGCACTTGCACCCACTGCCCTGGTGGCTCGCCCTTAGACCCCTCGTGGCTCCAGGATGTGTAGCACTCAACATTCCCAGCACTTATTCTCTGGCACACCCATGCAGACTCCACAGCACTGAACCCCTGCCTTCTACCTTGCTGCACTTGCACGTTCTGAATACTCAAAAGACATAGTAGGTTTGTCCTGTTTTCCTCTTCCCCCCACTGCTCTTATATATTGTGATTTAATGTATTTTCTTATTGTATAAACTCCTAATAAGCAAACAATAAATAAATAAATAAATACATAAATAAATAAATAAATGCATGTCGTAATGGCTGCTTGGCAACCATCCTGCTGATGAAATGAAAAGGTTTTGCATGGGGCAGTAATTGAACTTCTGGTCCATCCTCAATTCACCCACTCGCATTGTCACTTCCCCCACTCTATGCCTAATAGGTTTTTGATTGAGGGCCATTGTGCATCAATCAAAATCCTACCTCAACCATGTCTCCCATTATTGCTGTGTCCTTTTGGTCAACCATTCCGACATCTTTTCTTTCCTAAAAGAGCAGGAGTCCTTCCCAAAACCCTGCAGTGTTACCCTTGCCCGGACACTGCACCCTTCCTCTAACTTTCCAAAGCATGAAATAAAGGCATGTTGCTCATAGGACCATATGCACACACGGTGACTTATGTGAAAAATGACAGCAAGCGTTCACAGAAAACTGCTCATTCTGAATCATGATTTCCCCAACGCTCCTAGCTGTGAGAGTGGGCAACGCAGGCATGGTTGATATAGCAAAGGAACTACCGGAGATGTCCACCTCCACAGCCATTGCAGACATACCTCTGAATACAACTCTCTGCACATGATATCACCGTCTTCCCCTCCTCTGGTCCGAAACTCTTGGTGTTGTGTCCATCATGCCAGGCTGTACCTCCATAGGTTACTTGGTTTTCTTTAATGCTGCCCAAGCCGACAAAGGCGCACAATTAAAACTGGCATTTATCCAAACAGTCCCGGTTGTTTTAGGAATCCTTATTCTTCTTATTATTGCCCCTCTTTGCACCTCACGTCCCACTGCAAAATTGTAAACACCTTCCCTTACAGATGTTCTCTTTCCTAGTAATGGTCCTGCTGTGGAATTTGTGATCTCAATGTATATGATTTGTTCAATCCACCGCTTCTCCAGCGTCCTTGGCCCTGTTGCTCTTTGCATTCCTGTCTGCTCATATGTACACATGGAAGCCGTTTTACCCTGCCTACAGATTCCTGCTGCCACGCTCTGGGTATCTGGTGATCTCCTCGCTCCTACTGATTTGTATCCGTCTCCAATCTTTATCGCCGCTGACTTACTCCTTACGGTGCCATGATGTAACTCTTTACCAAACATGCACTAAATGCCGCCATTAAAACACTTTGTAAATACATTAATTGGACACATCAATCAAGCTACTTGTTTTAAAAATGATTTCCCCAACTGCTCTCTTAAATGGTGTTATGGTGTGTTGCTCAGCAGCACTTCCTAGACTCGAAACATATGCTTTAATTCTCGTTCCAATTAAGAACTTGCACATTGAGACTATTCCATTTCCCCTATTGGGGAAGAAGGTTCTGG
Organism: Ambystoma mexicanum; assembly: GCF_040938575.1. Classification (NCBI taxonomy): domain Eukaryota; kingdom Metazoa; phylum Chordata; class Amphibia; order Caudata; family Ambystomatidae; genus Ambystoma; species Ambystoma mexicanum. The sequence goes on from NC_090931.1 coordinate 419,857,330, forward strand.
CATCTTATTTACTAGAGACTTCTAAAGTTAATCACTAATCTTCAGGTAATAACTTTAACTCCCGTTTTAATGCACAGAGCCAACGGGTAATGTGATTCCCTTTTGACTGTATCAATTTGCCAGTTTCTTGAATTGCTACCAAGAATATATTTCTTTTCTACCTGTCTGGCCTCAACGTATCCTTTAATGCACATACAGGGTAATTCATGGAATTAATGTGCACCGAAAACGGGGGCACAAGCGTGAAAAAGCGTGAAAATCGCAGCGCACGCGTGTGAAACCCGCGCAAGCGCATGTTTGCCGATTCATAGAAGGCGATGCGCGTGGCTTACCTGGGACCTGCGCCGAATCCGCGTGCGCGAGATGCCAAGTGAAGGCGTACACCGCCCAGTGCACACACCTAAAAAGGGGGCGGATCACACGGAATGGGGAACAACTCGTGAAAATGTCGGCGTTATGGGGGAAGTACCACTGCGAAGTCCTCGCAATGCCCACACGCGCGCTAACAACATGTATTCATGGAATCTAACAGGGGAAACCGGCGCGCCCCAAAAGACGCGCTAAGATGGAAACACGTACGCCAGGTGAAAGCTGGCGTAAGCGCCCCTGCGCAGCATAATAGTGCACGTAAACAACAAACAAGCTCATACCGCTACGATGAATGTATCGTTCCACGCAGCAGTGGTCGCTGGACACCACAGGAGGAGGAGGATAGCCAGGCCCTGCATGTTTTTACCCAGAACCAGCCTTTTTGGGATGCCTGAAGACCAGGTGTATGGCAGGTGCAGGTTTCCACCTCATATCATCCTAGACCTGCTTGCTGTGTGGGAGGATGACCTCACATCACCCACCCTGTGCTCCCAAGCACTGAGCCCCTTGTTGAAAAAGGTGCTCAATTTACTGCATTTTTTGGCCACTGGGTCATTTCAGCGGACAACTGCCATAGTTGGGGGCCTTCTCACAGCCCACGCAGTCAAGCTGCCTACACCAGGTGTTGGCAATCATGACTGCACGGCCCTCAGTGCGCAGGCACATATACATGCCCAGAATACCCGCAGAAAGGCAGGCCATGGTCCAGGACTTTTACGGGGTGGCACACTTCCCCAAAGTGTTGGTGCCATTGATTGCACCCATGTGGCTCTACGTCCACCTAGGTCCACTGAGCACATCTATCGCAACCGCAAGCACTGGCATTCCATCAACATGCAGGTTGTATGCGATGGCAAGGGAATAATCACCTCTGTCTATGCAAACTATCCAGGGTCCACCCATGATAGTTTCATATTCAGAATGTCACCCCCAAACCGGGACCTGGAAGCTGGGAGGCATGGCGACACACGGCTCATTGGTGAGTAGAAATGCCTGTGCACAGGCATGCATGCCACACTCAGAGAAATGGCAAAACCCAACTGATCACAACCATTATCACCTCCCCAGGGGACAGTGCCTACCGTCTGAGCACCTAAATGATGATGCCAATATGGAACCCCACCACACCACCCAAGGTAAGATACAACGCAGCCCATATTGCAAACCGGGGCATAGTGGAGCGCTCATTCGGAGTGCTCAATTCACGTCTCCGCTCCCTTGACCGCTCTGGTGGTCAGCTGTGCCCCCAGTAGTGTGCAGGATCATTGTGGCAGCATGTGTCCTGCACAACGTTGCAACCCGGCGGGGCGTACCGGTGGACATGGTGGTGCCCCTACATCCACAACTACACACCCGTACCCGTATTTTTCACCTAAAATCCTTTCCCGGCTGAGTGCACACAGGCCTGGCACATACCAGGTGACAATCGATGATGAGAAAGTGACAGTCAACTGTCACAAATTTACCACCCTGGAAGTGCTACATTGTGTGCATCCCTAGCTACTTAAAGAAACCCAATGCCGTGCAACCAAAAACCACACATTCAAGCTGCATAATGGACTACTCCCTTGCAAAACAGCACACCCAAATACTGGTATGTCACCTAACCCCTCCCAAACCCCATGTCACCCACCGACACACCATGGCATGGCATGCAATGTGAAAGCAACCAAATAAATGCACAACACATGACAACACTGTCACAAAGTGAAATGTCACAAATGGAAACAGGCCACAGACAATTCCCTCTCACATATGAAAATGAAACTGCACACATGAACATTCCTTACCAGCATGACTAATCATGAATACAGGACCCAACAGTGGCAACGTCAGATAGTGACCAATCACAATAGCCCAAGTGTCACAATATGACAAAGCCACCACATGGACCCCTGCCATCTTCAGTGTGTTGCTGGTAGGTAAATGTGGAAGGGTACTGCATACTGAATACAGCATGAACTGCATCTGCAATGGAGACTGGCAAGGTAACACATGATGAATCAAGATGTAAATATGCATAATGAGCAATATTAAAAACAATATGCAGTGGAGAAACCATCATGAATCCCCACTAGGGATGTATACACTGTTTGGACTACAGACTTGCCACACAACTGATGGAAGCCCAATACCTCTGTGTAAGTTACTGTCACACTGTGCTACCCTTGCAAGCCGATCGAAAGGGGAAGCAGGAGTGGCATATGTCTCTGGACCCCAAGCCATAATCATAAGACAAGCCTATATGGGCCCAGTTGGAACACACAGTGGATACCTTTGGATGCCACATGAAGCAAATGCACAATAGACAGAAAAAGTGAAAAAAAAAGAAAATACAAAAATCAAAAATGGACATGTTCGACCGGGTGGTGGGGGGGCGAGGGGGGCGTCCATGGACTCATGACCTGCACGGCTAGCCGATAGTGAGAGAACTGCCGTCGCTATCGTCACCCGCTGGTGCAATATAATAAGGTGTGCGTAGTATGGCATGCTGACTACACATAGCCCTGGCATGCTCCTCCATGGCATCAAGCATACGGGTTTGAAAGGTTTGGTTCTGCAGAATGATGTCCAGAGCTCCCCATGCAGCACCTCACGTGTAGCACAGAGTTATTCCTGCAAGGCCTCACGTGATGCACGGATCTCCTCATGGGTTGCCTGGAGCTCAGCCAAGCTGTTGTGTGTTAGCTGCTCCAGCTGCTGTTCTGACCATCTACCCCGGGCCTTCTCAAGTGCACCCAGAGTACCTCTGAGGAAGCTATTATCTTCCCTCAGGGCATGCGTTATGGGCCTGTGCCTCTGCAGATATGGCTGTGCGCAGCGACCCCAGTTCAGCCCGTCGGTCCCTGTGTGAGCAGCACGTGGACCGCGTTGCCTGCTGCTGGTGCTCCACCTGCCTTTCAGGGGGGAGAATGTAAGTGGCCACCCTCTCCACGGCCTGAGCCATCATCTCACATGATGCCCCCTGTTGCTGTGCAATTGGATAAATGGAGTTTTCCCACAAAGTATTGCCCAGTGGCGCACGGCCACCGCGTTGCTAGACACAATACCTGTCAGGCCCAAGGAGACGTGCACCTTGCTGTGCTGGCGCTGTCTGTGGCTGCAGGACTGCATTCCTTCTTTTATCTGCTGCCCCAGGAACAGGAGCAAATAGTGTGGAGCGTGACCCTGCATCCATAAACGCCACAGGCGGACATTCCATCACTGAATGGGCCATTGAGGGGTCTACCCCCAGTGCAGGTGTGTTGGACAGAACAGTATCCCTGCCAGAAACACTCACCTGCGACAGGATATATGTGTCAATGTCCGATTCAGCACCTGAGCCGTAGAGATCCTCAGAGGTGTACTCAGAGACACCCGTGGACAGGATGGTCTGTAAGAGCAATGGATTCTTGTGCGGCACCACCTCACATCCTCAACTGGTGCCTGGTTGGGGGTCTGAGTACTCCAGCCCCTGTGCCATCTCCTCATCCTCCATGATGCAACTACGCCAGTGTGTTCAAATACAGTGATGGGAGGCACATGGATACATCAATGGTAGGTCACTTTCACATGACACAAGTCAATTGGCATGTTTAAGTTTGAAACATGCCTCATAAGGTAGCAGGTGCAGTACATGTGTAGGTCCTCAGTAGTCAATAAAGATACAAAAACCGTAATTACAATGTCGTGTCATGATGACAGTTTAAGGGCAAGTGCAGTCATCATGTGCAAAGTGTTTGCAGTGGTTAGTAGGGATACAGTGAACCCCAAACCAAAGGGCGGCGGATGGCTTGGAGGCACTACATGGGTCACATATGGCAGTTATGACTACATAGCCTAACCTGGCACTCAATCACAACACATCACCCAAGCAACATACACATGATCTGGAAACACACGCATGCAAACTCACCGGACATTGTATCAAGATGTGGGAGGTCTCCCATGCCTTGGATCTGATCCTCTGTGATTAAATCTCCATCAATTGCCTCATGTTCTGTGAGTTCATTGTCCTCTGGTGGTGTCCCACTGCCAGTCACCAGAGTAGAGGCGTAATTAGAAGCCAGCTTGTTTTTAGCTCGACGTTTGAGGTAATTCCAATGCTTCGAGCAATCATCAGCTGTGCGCTTGACAAATCCCAAGGACCTAATGTGGTCCGCGATGCACTGCCAGTGGGTCATATGCTGAGCAGGCGTAGTTTGCACCCTGCCGTCACCAGCATGTTGCGGCCTTGTTCCGACACATAACCCACAAGTGCGTTCAGTTCCACATTATTTAAACTCTGCTTCCTTGACGTGCCGATCCGTGTCTTGGGTCGCAGCCTGTTTCACAAGAGCATGCTTCTTCCTCTTGAGAGGTGGTGCGGACCCCGAGTGGCTTATGCCACTCCGGTCTGTAGGGGCTGAAGCGCAGGTGGACTGGCCACTGGAAGCAGGCAATGGCATGATGGCCAAAGGTCTCACTGCAGGCATTGGCTGCTGGGTGCTGTTGTCAGGACCAAGTGCCACAACTGCCTCGGTGTGAGGGGCCAGGACCAACACTGTCCCGGCTGGGTGACTCACAGCCGGGGTGGTGTCAGCTGCAGCTGAACCTGCAGCCTTCACAACCTGGCTGCTCGGGGCTGCAGAATGCATTGCTGCTCCAAATACACGTGGCCTGGTGACAGAAACTTTCACCGCCACACGTGGCTTGGACTTTGTGAAATGGAAGTCAGCCTGTGAGTCATGCCGTGCCTGTTTTGTGACCAATACGGGGCCGGGCTAGCAGGGCCTGAGTTGGGATGGTGTCAGCTGCATCTCCCTGACTCACTGGGGGGGGGCATAGCTGTCCCTGAATACTCCTGGACCCATTGCCCTCTTCGGCCATCCTGCCCATGTCGCTCACCGTTGCCACCTTGGCCACTCTGGACATCCTAGCCACGTCCCCTACCGCAGACACCTGTGGGAGGGTGCCCATCTTTGCCTCCCTTACCACTTGGTGGCCTCCCAACCAATGCACTGATGTACTTGTGTGAATGGGAGGCAAGAAAACAATTGTCCTGGGCAATTGGGGTGAAGGAGGCAGGGTACTAAACGGAATAGGTACCCTTGTGCTCCTGCAAGGCTGTCTGTGACCCCAGGGGAAAAATGACAGGTCATACAATGCTCAGGCACCCCAAAAACATACATGCACATGACCCCTCAATCGCCCACGTGCGTGGAATTAACGTCCCACAGTACTCTGTGGCACCCAGAAACACCAAAAATGCATACACGTGGAACATGCAGGCAATTATGACCTTGTGAATGGGGTACGTGACACACGGGGGCAACCACAGTGGGAATAATATGTGCGCAACTCACTGTCTGCCTGGAAAAAGTACAAAAAAAACACGCGCGTTGGCAACTGCCCTGCCAAAACAGCAAGTGAGCTCTGGCGTAGTAAATAAGAAGTATGCACTGCAACCGTTGTGAAGTAATCACGTTTGAACCCACAAGAAGAAGAAGAATCACACGCTCGCTCTCCACAATAAGCTCATACAGCAAAATGGCGTCCTACACGGACCTTTAACCCATGCCGAAAGCAATGCCTACGCGCATCACGTCACTTATGCGCTTACGCGTTAAGGGCCGTTCCTGTTTATTCACGTGCAGACTCACTTTGCATCAAGCTGGCCATGCGACAACACACGGAAGACCACACTCCTGCCCAGAAGGCCATTTACCTGCCCCCCAGAGCTCCAAGCAGTCTCCCAGAACCATCTGCTGCTGCCAGCCTGCCTGCTGCCAACATGCCCTGCTATTTGGTGCCTGCAGAGAAGCCACTGCCAGGGATACTGTTCCTGAGGCCACCTCTGCTGACCCAGAAGACTCCCGACTGGTGTACCATTGCTCCACAGCCCAGCCTCAGGACCCAGTAGCCCAGCCACACCTGCCTCTGGAGTTGCCATGTCAGACCAAACACCATCCGGGGCCAGTGGCAACCCCCCGGCAGACAGGCAGAGAACTGTCAGCTTCACTTCAAATGAAGTTGGCATCCAGGTGGAGCAAGTCCTGGGGCATTATAATGCCCTCTACTCAACAACATCGCACCTCAACAAGGAAGGACGGAGGAGAATCTGGTCGGACATCGTGGATGCCATCAACAAGGAGGGGGTGGCATCCCGCAACTACCAACACGTCCTGAAGCGCTGGGAGGACTTCAGGTACAGGAACCACAGCAAGGCACGGTGCCTCATTGCAGCTCATGGAGAAGTGGGCACCCGGACCTGTTGACCAACATCCAGATGCAGGTTCTGGAGCGCACACGCCCAGCGCTTCACTACCAGGTCCTCGAGTTGCAGACCCATCTGGAGTCGAGTGGTAAGTGTCCATGTGTTCTTGTCCAGCGTACTGCATGTTGAGGTGTGGCAGGAGTATGCACCTTGGCCTCATTTCTTCCATGTCCCATGTATGTATGCCTGTGTGGCGGGCCATGACAATGCTGCATGAGAGTTCACTAAAGCCTGTTCCACGTCAATGGTGTCTGTTTTGTAATGCATGATGTGCACCAGCATGTGACGACGCAGACATGTTTGCATGCCTGTGTCTGGACTTGCCCATGTTTTGGGTGTGAGACATGGATGTTGATGTCACCGTCATGGTCATGCATGGTGTACACGTGTGTGTGTTTAAGTAGTGTGTGTGTGTGACTGGGAAATACCATGGATCAATGACAAATGACCTTCACAGTGCGTGAAATCACTGATGCCGCCTGGTTGTCCATGAAATTAACTGTGACGGGGGTAGACATGGCCAGATGCATGACAGTCCTATTTTGTGTGTGACTGCGATCAGCATGTCCCATGACGTATGTCATGTTCAGCCCCCCATCCGATGTTCCAACGGTGCCTTGGACATGGGTGCAAATGACTGTTGCACGTGCCATGCTTGTTTCTGCATGTGTTTTGCTTGCACTGACCCGTGTGTTGTGGAGGGTGATGATGGAACTAACGTTTGACAGTGGCACTCATGTGCAATTGCTTTGTGTCTAGCAGACTATAGTTTGTGTTCAAATTCTCCATATCTACAGCGGCGACTGAGGAAGAGGGCGGAGACGGCACTGTGGAGCAGAGCAGTGGGGATGCCTCCACCAGGCGGAACGCATGGCCTGGTCACCCTTTCAGGACATGTCATCTTCCGGTAGCGAGGGGACTGGTGCCGCATCCATGGCCGGGCCAGCCGAGGGGATGCCCAAGGGGCGGAGGTTGGAAGTGGGCTCCTCGGCAGCGGTACTGGCAGCTGGGCCCCCACAGGGGCTGTCCAGAGTGGAAAACGGTATGGAGGCATCCAGGTTGGTGGTGGGTGAGTAGGAGGAAGAGGCCGCATTAGACCCACACATGGGCCAGGTGGGGGTCATTCCACTGGTACAAGTGGTGCGGACCAGGGGCAGGAGGCAGCATAGGTTGCCACGGAGGGGCATGTGCTTAATCCTGTCCCTGATACTGAGACTGCATCACCATGCACCGGCATGGAAGCACCATCCCAGGCCTGTCCGCAGGTAGGAGGGAGGTCAACGTCAACTGACACTCCTCTACCTGCGGACGTGGCAATCTGTGACAGGGTTGAGCCCATCCTCATCGGTATCGCATTGCGCACACGCATGATTTGTGATGATGTGCATGCTTCCAGGGGGGACCACGCACGTCTTCACAAGCAGGTGTGTCCCAACATGAACCGGTTAGGAGGGTTCATTGACGGGGGTTTCCACCATGTGCTGGGCTCTCTTGGGACCCTTTCCTCCTCTTTACATGCTATGCGTCATGCTGTCTTCCGGCCCACATGCCACCAGGGCCCCCTGTGGACCTGCCCAAGCCACAACAGCCAGGCTGGTGGAGATCCCATCCCTGCCACAGTCGAGAGTTGGAGGCCCAGCAGAGGTGGTCACCCAAGCAACTGAAACCCTGGCAATGGAGGTTGTGCAGGCACCATCAAGCAGGGCACGTGCACGAAGGCCCCGGGTGTTGCCATCTTCCCGGAGGCAGTCGTGGTGGCACAGGCAGATGGCATCAAGGCGGCAACAGGCTTGACATGGGAGGTTTCCTGACTCGGGGCTGACTACATCACGGGGGCAGGCATTGGCCGAAGGGCAAGAGGACCCTGGACAAAGTGTGTCTTCCGTGTGGCAGCGGTTGGACAAGCGGATAGGTGCAGAGCAGCGGCAGGCAGAGAGGGTACGGCTCACCATGGTCAGGGCAGAGAACTTCATGCGGCGAGCCTTGAGTCGGGCAGAGTTACTCGTGGAGACTCGCAGGGAGTTGCAGGAAAGCATGGCGGCGTACCTCGAGGATAGAGCGCTGTCCCACCTCCGGGCAATAGACTCAGAGTTCTATGATGCCCTGGCCAAGACTCTTGGGAAGAACGTTGAGCCGTAGGACTAGCCCGCCGCCATTGTAAATAGTTATTTAGGGTTAGGTTTCCTCTCGTATTATTCTTTTTTTTGGAGTCCACTGACATTGCTGCACTTGTTGTATATAGTTGTGTTTTGTAGGATTTTTGGTAAGTTTCATTTTCTTTTGGGATCATGGACCCTCAAATTTCCTTGTACATCTTTCTGGTACTGTGGATTGTTTTCATCTATTTTTTGACACCCATGAAGGAATGTTTTTTTTTTTTTTTTGCCCTTTGAATTCTGATTTGTGAACTCTGGACATGGCCACTTTGAGGATTCTTTTTTCTTTTGTGATCACATTTTTTTTGGCATTTGCATTTCAGGTAAGTTCATATTCATTTATTTTTCATTCTCATGGTTCCTTTGCGTTTGGTATATTTCTGTTTTTTAATAAATTTTCATCTGTTCAGATATTTGTGTTGTCTGCTCTCATTTGTTTGGTGCATGTGTCAGTCATCATTGCCTCAGTCATGTGTCGCTGTTGTGTAGCCATGTGGGGCATGTCTTTGGGTGCATGCATGTGTGCTTCTGTGAATGACATGCCATTGACATGCCATGAATCCTATCCTGGGAAGTGGGGGCAATGGATGGGTGTGGAGTTGCACTGTGGAGGGGCAGCGTGGGGTGGCATTTTGTGTGGACATTTGCTACATGCATGTATGTTTTGACAATGTGTTGGATGGGAGGACATGAGTCGGGGCCTGCTAGCAGGTGGCCGTTACTGGTGGGGGTCATGAGTTGGGGCCTGCTTGCATGTGCCCATCAGTAGTGGGGTGACATGAGTCAGGGCCTGCTGGCAGGTGCCCTCCATTGATGGGGGTCATGAGTCAGGGCCTGCTGGAAGGTGCCCATCACTGGTTGGGTCATGAGTCGGGCCTGCTTGCAGGTTCCCATTACTGGTGGGGGGACCTGAGTCAGGGCCTATTGGCAGGTGCCCGTCACTGGTCAGGGTCATGAGTCGGTGCCTGCTTGCAGGTGCCCATCACTGGTGGAGGGACATAAGTCAGGGCCTGCTGGCAGGTGCCCGTCACTGGTGGGGGTCATGAGTCGGGGCTTTCAGGTGCATGGTGCCATGTGGGCTGCCTGCAGGGCATGGACAGGGGTGTAGGGGGGTCCCTTGTGGTGTGGGCTACCTGTGGGGCTTGGACAGGGGTGATGGGCTGCCTGCGGGGCATGGTCAGGGGTGATGGGTCGTCCCCCGTGGTGTGGGCTGCCTGCGTGGCATAGACAGGGGTCTAGGGGGGTCCCCTGAGATGTGGGCTGCCTGTGGGGCAGTGTGACTAGTGCAGGGTGGTCCCCTGTGGTGTGGGCTGTCTGCGGGGCATGGACAGGGGTGTAGGGGGGTCCTCTGTGGTGTGGGCTGCCTGCGGGGCATGGTCAGGTGTGATGGGCTGCCTGCGGGGCATGGTCAGGGTTCATGGGTGGTCCCCTGTGTTGTGGGCTGCTTGTGGGGCATGGTCACGGGTGTAGGGTGGTCCCCTGTGGTGTGGGCTGCCTGCAGGGCATGGACAGGATGGACAGGGGTGATGGGCTGCTTGTGGGCATGGTCAGGGGTGATGGGTGGTCCCCTGTGGTGTGGGCTGCCTCCAGGGCATGGTCAGGGGTGATGGGTGGTCCCCTGTGGTGTGGGCTGCCTGCAGGGCATGGACAGGGGTGTAGGGGGATCCTCTGTAGTGTAGGCTGCCTACGGGGCATGGTCAGGGGTGATGGGTAGTCCCCTGTGCTGTGGGCTGCCTGCGGAGCATGGACAGGGATGATGGGCTGCCTGCGGGGCATGGGGAGGGGCCACCCACAGCCAAATTATGTGAAAAGCGCACTCGCGTACCCCGGAATACAAGTACCCCACTTGCGCCAGCCAAATCGTGTGATGGTTGCCGCCGGTATTTTACCGTGTCTGCCTTGGTGGATGGCGGAATTACCGTCCTACTCCAAGGTGAGCGGGGGCGGTAATTCCCCATTCACCAAGGCACTTCCCCATTCCCATTTTTGCCCCCATAGGGCTCAATGGGAATGGGGAAGGAGCTAATTACGGTACCGCAAATTGTGGTACCGTAATTAGCACCAAGGTCCCTTTGCGGGCCCGTTCCTTAACGGCTGCTAAAACCAGCTGTTGAGGTCGGGTCCAGCAAAGGGACCTCTTAGTAAGGCGGTAAGGGTTTACCATTACCGGTGCCCTTACCGGTACCGGTAAACCCTTACTGCATTCCGTGTAATGAGGCCCAATGTGTTTTATAAACAAAACAAATAAAATAAATTCAAAAGGCAGGCCGATGACATCTCTACTGTACTTCAGACTCTGTTGATTGCCGCCAATCCCTCAATACACCCAGGCTTATCTCATTGAATGACAAAGGGCACACTAGAGGAAAGGTGTAGTTAGTGAAAAGTTAATCCTGTTTGGGAGTAACGTTAAAATATGTTTTGAAATAAGGGTTGCTTATTAATAAAGTTTTAGAACAAGAAACCACTTCCCAGGATGGGGTTACAATCGTTTAAAGAGTGTAGAGTAGGTGTACTTTGGCAATCATTTCAATACCAAATTAGTGGCCCTGCTGATATATGGATTGGAATTGCAGCGTGAAGTGTTTAACAAACAATGAGAATAGTTGAGAACAGCTATATCATCAGGCCTTTGAAGAGGCCTCTTTCAAGCAAGCTATGGCAACGAAAATTGAACCAGACCTAAATGTCCCCTATTTTTTGTTCTCAGGTTTATTTAAATTTTTAGGCTTATGTAATGCACTAAACAAGTGTTTCTAAAGTGCAGGAAACAGATGAAAAGGAAGGGAGTCAGGGAAATTCGCAGCGAATCCCTAAGGCTGCATTCCAAATTCGGATGCGGGCGGGGACAGCGCAGGCTAATGTGTCACTACAGAAGCCAACAGAATATCAGTGAATGGATATGCCGTGTCAGGTTGCCTGTCCATGCATGGAAAGCCATACCTTCGATGTGGAACGCCTCTGGCTAAATGTGGATAGCGTAACAGTACATCAAATAAAGGGAATTTAACAATCCCCTCTGACGGCGCTATCTGTAAGGATGCCTTTGATGTTACAAGCAAAAGATCACTTAGACAGCGCAGAAGTAGCGTGAAGCTGCAACAGGGACCAAACCCGCATATAACCCTGCTGCTTTCTTAGAAGTTATGATAACTCCAACTATCTTATGAGCAAGACTGAGAAATTGCCATTGTTCTGAGAGGCATGGTGGAGACACTGTACGTAAATGTGTGGGAATAGATAGATTTTGGATTTGCACGTGTATTTCTTGCATATAAGGGGTCTCATTTCGAACAGAAGGGACGTGGATAGGTGGTAATGCAGCCCTTGTGTAGGTTGTCTTTGCAACTGAGGATTGATATCGGGGTGAGTGCAGGGCCATCTTAAGCACTTTTGGGGCCCTGGGCACGGACATCTTTGGGGCCCCCCCTCCACCAAACCAAAGGAATTAAAGGCATACTCTAGTAAAAAATGTTATTGTCCCTATGGGTCGGCCATGTTTTTTTAAGGCTAAGTGGCTCGATTTTAGAAAACTTTCCTATGGACCTTACCCGAGTTTTCGTCCATTAAACGCACGCGAAAACAAGCACCGGGGAGCCGCCATTTTCTGATAATCCTATCTTTTCCCCGATCGCCCTGGCTCACCTGCTTTTGCGGCACTAAATCAATTCCCCCGCCCCTGAGCCTGTCATCAGCAGACTCGTACCGCCCATTTCCCAACGCCAAAGCACGTCTCGTGTCAACATTCGCTTCGCTTCAGCTAATGACGTGTCGCCATGGAAATGGCAGGACGCCTCTTTCCTCAATAAGTATAAACAGACCGTTTCACAACACACAGCAGCAGATTTTCGATTCCATTCCTCTCTCTGTGTTACTTTGAGTATTCTGTGACTCGTTTCAGTGCTCTGGTCAGCTACCTTCTCCGCTTGTAGCCCGTGTGAACACCTGTACCATCTCGGTAAATTATTTTACTCAGTTTACCACACAATGGCTACAATAATGCCCTACATGTACGAGCCTGAGTATACAGAGGAGGAACTACTGGAAAGGGAAGCACGTGAAAGCGATGGGGATTCGGACGGCAGTTGGGAGGACGATTCAACAGATGAAGAGCCTGGGCCTAGTCGCATGGACGGCGTCTCCACCTGGTGCACATGCAATCGGTGCGAGCTAATGCCAACCGAGGACGAGAACTGCTGCTGCCAAGAAAACTCGGGATGCCTGGCCTACATTTCGGAAGGCGAGCCACGACCGCAATGCATCACCGAGCTGCCAGACTTCAGGGCAGCCTGCCTCACACGGGCCTTGTTGAGAATCTTGATGGTGCTTATGCACGAACTTCGAGCAACTGTTCGTCCTCGTAATCCGAGTAACGAGTAAGTATACTCTGCTTGTCATGCCACTCCTATTTCATGTTCTTCTACTATATCCAAAATTACATCTACATATCATTGTAACGCATGTAAGGCGTTGAATAGTGTGCATTGTCTAGATAGCATTTGTCCGCGTAAAATGCCATTAGTTACAAGAATTGTCATTGACAACAAACGTTTATTAAACTTATCTGGGTCATTTAAAAACAGTTTGTTTCATTCCTTTTCACAGGTGGTACAGGCTGGTGGCCTATCGTTCCTATACATGGTGGCTTCACGGCAGGCTTGGACACCACGTTCGAAGAGTGATACCCGCCTGTGCCGTTCGTGCCATTAGAGAAACGTTCCCGAGTGACAGCGGTCAGTACAGGGGATTTTCTCTCGCTGTGCTGCAACCTGACCTGTATAATCTTTAAAGTCTTGTATTTTTGTGTCATGAAAATAAGATACAAAATAAAACACCACATTTATTTTAACAACGTTTGTCTCAATTTTTTAAATGAATCACATATATCTATACTATCAATTACCATTGGATTATACAGACCTTCGGGTCTTGGGCCACTATAATACACTGGTTGAAGTGTGGGTCTGTGCTCACAAGAATCTGCGGTATGTGGCATTTGTTATTGATAAGCAACGATATAATATCATTCATATAAAGGCGATATACTGTATATTGATATAAAGGCGGTTCGCGCCGGTGGATGCTCGCTGGCATGGGGGGTGCTGTCCGGGGCGCGAAAGGCCAAGGTGCCAAACAACATGTACACTTCAAACGGTGTCCCACGCCAAGGGGCCATCGGTCACATGGCCTCCTCAGACCCCGTGTCTCCAGCCAGGCCTCCCCTTGAAGCAGGCCGCCCCCCTGCAATCCACATAAGTGTGTCTCTATTCAGCATTCTTCCTGTGCCTTATCTGCACGCCCCAGGCCCATCCATCCCACCCCCCTGTATCAAAGGCGGTTCGCGCCGGTGGATGCTCGCTGGCATGGGGGGGTGCTGTCCGGGGCGCGAAAGGCCAAGGTGCCAAACAACATGTACACTTCAAAAGGTGTCCCACGCCAAGGGGCCATCGGTCACATGGCCTCCTCAGACCCCGTGTCTCCAGCCAGGCCTCCCCTTGAAGCAGGCCGCCCCCCTGCAATCCACATAAGTGTGTCTCCATTCAGCAGTCTTCCTGTGCCTTATCTGCACGCCCCAGGCCCATCCATCCCACCCCCCTGTATCAAAGGCAGTTCGCGCCGGTGGATGCTCGCTGGCATGGGGGGGTGCTGTCCGGGGCGCGAAAGGCCAAGGTGCCAAACAACATGTACACTTCAAAAGGTGTCCCACGCCAAGGGGCCATCGGTCACATGGCCTCCCCAGACCCCGTGTCTCCAGCCAGGCCTCCCCTTGAAGCAGGCCGCCCCCCTAAGACCACGACATACATACGTCATTCATTCACAAACACACCCCTGTTCCAAATACTTTATAAACCACTTGATATGTCTCATGAGAACATCTTTGTGCTTTGCAAGTCAACTCCTGAACGTGTTACCTGGCAACCAAAGAGATCTACGCTAATCTGGTCGTCGTCGTGCTATCCGTGAACTTCTGTGACCGCTTAGAGCAAACCCATCAGTGTGCTACCTGTGGCCACCCACCTATTCTCCTGCAACATACTGCTCTGCTTGCTGAATCCGACTGTTTGTTGGTCAAGGTAAGGCCATGTATCCTAGTCATATTTCGCAGATTTTTAAATTTCTATCTATTTGCGAGTAGAGTACACAATAGTGCTATGTTCATTGGTCTCATTGCTATTGACTAGAGTTTCCATTGCTATGCTATCAATAGATCTATTTATTTTCATCTGTGTCTATTGTCATCGAATTGCATCCTTCGGGGCTCCAGTCTATGATGTAAGCATGTTTCCTTCTCGTGCAATACAGAACATCCAAGGGATGAGTCACATGTTCAGATTTTAGTCACATCATTTATACATTTCTGCAATTTATGCAAATACTAAGCTGCACATAATGAACTGGTACAGTTCCTGCGACCCAAACAAACCTTGCATTGATCATTGTATGATTCATTTACTTTTGTATCAAATCTTTATTCTTGAAGATTGTATAATAATGTCGATATTTACTTTTCAGATTTATCAACAATGCCTGCCTGTTCGATTAGCGGTTGCCCTTCGAAGACCCATGCGAAATCTGAAGGAACTACAATGCATGTATTCCCGAAAACTGTCGATCGAATAAGAGAATGGGTCAGACATTGCGGATATCCACTGGATGAGCTGGAAAGTAGAGTCCAACAAGTCTTAGAGGACAAGAGGGGCGATCGATACCGCATCTGCAGCCGGCACTTTTCCTTGGACATGTACACAACTTCTTGGGTAACAAAGAAGAATAAATGGCGAACTACACGGAAATTGCTCGAAAACGCTATTCCCACTCTATTCGTCCACATTCCGCCACCGGTGAGTCAAGTGTCCGGATTTAGCTTTAGGCCTTGCGGTAGTGTGTAGCCGAATGGATTAATTTATATTGAAGGTGTTCTATCCCTTGTAATAATTTCGATATTGATATGAGTGTATAGTTTTTTGAATAATGACATTTATCAATATATTCTTTTTCGATTTCATAACCCACAAACGCAATGTATATATATATGGGGACAGGGAACTGTGCTGTATTGAGCATTTTTCAAGTATTCTGTCGGCTTACATGGCTATTTTCAATATTGGCATTTCATTATCAATCATTAATTGACCTTTACAACTTCTTGACTATCCCTTGAATCTCAAGCAAGAACATTCTACATCCTTGACGTGGTCGCAGTTATCAACCACTTCTAGCGCGTATCAGGTAATCTTATTAGGCTAATCCGCTACATACTTGTTTTATGCATGTCAAGTAATAGTTTTATTCTATCGTGTAATTATTTTACCGAATGTTTGGTTACTGCTTTCCAATTGATATACACCTTAGTTATCGTCCACTGGTGTTTGTTTTCAGTTCTAATTAGTGTTATCCATACTAATGCAAGTACTGTCTTTCAGGGAGATGCTGAAGCGTCTGCCACATCTACAACATTTCTAGATGTTTTTCAACATCAGGAGGTATGGATACTGACAGCTCCATCGAGCATCATCATCAGAGCTGGAATTCTTGTCATTTGATTGTTCTACACAATGTTTCATTCGTGGTTAGCCGTTGATATGTACCTGTGCTGTCGACCCCAGGTGTATGTTATGTTTTCACAATTGTAATCCTCACTAATGCAAGTACTATGTTTCAGGCAGTCGATGGAGCGTCAACCCCTACACTTGATGCAGAGCCTGACATTCAAGTATACGAATCGGCGCAACAGCTTTCGGAAGTGCGCACTACATTTGCAACATCCATAGATATTCTTCAGCAGCACGAGGTATGGATACTGACAGCTCCATCATGCGTGATCATATAACGTGATTCCATTTGCTATACTTTCTTCCCTATAAACGCAAGTGCTGTGTTTCAGGGAGACGACGGAGCTTCCACCCCAATCACAACATCTCATTTAGATGATGCAGATGTAAAGGAATCGTTGAAATAAGTCGATGAAATGTGATCATATTTGGATTTTCCTTGATTCTTTTGGACAATGCATCTTTCGCGGTTATCTCTTTATATGTACCTGTGCGTTCGACCCCAAGTGTGTGTTATGTTTCCAATATTGAAAACCATACTAATCCAAGTACTGTGTTTCAGGGAGACGACGGAGCTTCCACCCCAATCACAACATCTCATTTAGATGATGCAGATGTAAAGGAATCGTTGAAATAAGTCGATGAAATGTGATCATATATGGATTTTCCTTGATTCTTTTGGACAATGCATCTTTCGCGTTTATCTCTTTATATGTACCTGTGCGTTCGACCCCAAGTGTGTGTTATGTTTCCAATATTGAAAACCATACTAATCCAAGTACTGTGTTTCAGGGAGACGACGGAGCTTCTACCACAATCACAACATCTCATTGAGATGATGCAGATGTAAAGGAATCGTTGAAATAAGTCGATGAAATGTGATCATATTTGGATTTTCCTTGATTCTTTTGGACAATGCATCATTTGCAGTTATCTCTTTATATGTACCTGTGCCGTCGACCCCAAGTGTGTGTTATGTTTCCAATATTGAAAAGCATACTAATGCAAGTATTGTGTTTCAGGGAGATGCGGATGCCTCCTCTCCAATATAACCATTCATGGCTGCCCATGCAGAGCCGGAGGTATGGATACTGACAGTTCCATCGAAATAGATCATCACTGGTCGAATACTTGTCGTTTGATTGTTGCACACAATGTTTAAATCGTATTTGGCTATTGAGATGTACCTGTGTGTTCGTCCTCACGTGTTTTATGCTAACAATATTTTGATACATAGTAATGAAAGTACTATGTTTCAGGGAGACGATGGAGCCTCATTCCTTGCTGTCTATGCGGATACAGAAAATATACTCGTTGCAGCGCAAGAGGAAGGGAGGACATGCGGAAACGAATCGGAGCTACAGCGTGCAGATGTTGAAGGTCGAGTCAAAAAAGTTGCAAAGAAAAAAAAACAAAAAAAGGTTAGTTACAAACAGTTAATAACTTCAAAAAAATTTTTGCGGTGGGGACTATTTTATGTTTTTTTCTAGTCAATTCTACTACACTCCATCTTGTGTTCAAACTGAACATCCCTTTTCCAATCTCTCCTCCAGTTACCCGTGGGCATCAGAACTATACACACACAGACATTGAAGCGAATGAGAGATGTGGCTTGCCAGACCATGTACACTATGGAGGAACTATTAATTGAGGCGAGGCGTGTTCAGGCTCGAGATGCTCATGTCCAATGGCCATAACATGAATTAGCTCTGTTTGGAGACTACAGCAAAGTTGCATTGGACCATAGCTACTGTGCGACCGGACCACTACAAGAAGATGTTATTGAATGTATTGGAGATAGCTCTGAAGTAGTTGCAGATCAATTTACACAATCTACACCAGCCAAAAAATTGCCACCAAAAACATGTCGACATTGTTGTGTTCTCCCATCAATGTTGAATTAGCAGATGTTGAATGAGAGAATGAACCAGCCGCAGCATCCATAGACGCAACAATACTTGATAGCAGCGATATTACTTTCCAATGTGTTGACATCTCCACAGCGTCAAAAGCTGAAACAACGTTGACGCAGGATGACAGTCTAATGAAAGAGAGCAAATACATTGTATTCGACAGTTGCTTGATGGAAATTATAAGTATGCTGAAATGTGTGCATTCCGTTAGAGGGAAAGTATGTGGGAAGCCATTGATTAATGTGACTCGTAAAATGAAAGGCACTAACGTCAAAATAAAAGCCGCCTGTAGATTAAATCATAGGTTCTCATGGTCTGCACAACCGATGCTGGGGAAACTGCCAGCAGGCAATCTACTGTGTGCAGCTGCATCACTTTTTAGTGGCTCCAGTTTTAGAAAGTTAGAGGCTTTTTTCAGTTTGTGGGACTCCATTTCATTTCTAGTGCGCTGTACTACACATACC
This sequence comes from Ambystoma mexicanum, assembly GCF_040938575.1. Classification (NCBI taxonomy): domain Eukaryota; kingdom Metazoa; phylum Chordata; class Amphibia; order Caudata; family Ambystomatidae; genus Ambystoma; species Ambystoma mexicanum. The sequence continues at coordinate 419,876,020 of NC_090931.1, forward strand.
AACGTGATTATCTGTTTCCGGCCATTAGTGATGCTTGGAGAATTGAACAATTGTCTCTAGCAAGTATATTCGAAGGCAAACGATTCAGGCTAGCCGGCGATGGACAGTGCGATAGCCCTGGGTTTTCTGCCAAGTACTGCACTTACCACTTTCAGGACATGGATAGTAAGAAAATTGTGAGTTCGGAGGTCGTGCAGGTAACACAATGTACATCCTCAGTGGCCATGGAGAAACTAGGATTTATAAAATCAGTGGAACATCTACAATCGAGGGGGATGGACATCGAGCTCATAGCCACGGATAGACACGTTTCAATTGCCAAGACAATGAGAGAGCAGTTCCCACATCTTAAACATCAATTTGACGTATGGCATCTTGCTAAATCAATCAATAAGAAAATCTCGGCTGCAGGAAAAAAAAAAGGTTTTGAAAGTATTTTGCAGTGGTCACATTCTATCACCAACCATCTTTGGTGGAGCTCAAAAACTTGCGAGGGGTCAGTGGAAATACTACTTGAAAAATGGCGGTCACTGATGCACCACTGTACCAATGTTCACCGCTGGACAGCAAATGAACATTTCCACCAATGTGAACATGGCCCTTTGTCCCCAGAGGAGGCACGGAAGAAGAAGTGGTTGATTCCATCATCACCGACACACAAAGCCATTGAGAAGATTGTTTTCGACAAAACTCTATCAAGAGATTTGAGAGGACTGACAGAATTCTGTCACACAGGAGATTTGGAGGTGTTCCACAATATGTGCCTAAAGTACAGGCCAAATCGCTTGCATTTTAGCTTTCGGGGCATGAAACATCGCACTCTACTAGCCGTCTTGGCCCATAACAGCAATGTCGGACGTGAACAATCTAGGACTAGGGGCAAAGTAAGGATGCCTCGCTACACCAAGGTGTTTTCAAAATGAAGTAAGCAATGGGTGATCAAATCAGTCTATGATGAAATGCAGTTCGACTTTGTGAAAGGCCTTATTGTTGCTGTGTTAGAGAAGCACAGATATGGAATTGTGGACGTTTCTGTACAGAGCAGTGATCCATTGCCACCAAACATTGCGACTGTGTCATGCCCACCCGATGCACAGCTGATTGTAAAGTACAAATCGCGGTTTAAATAATTGCAATAGGATTGTATTTTTGTAAATAAATGTTATTGTACAGTGTACCAGTAAACCTAACCCCCAACTTCACCATCATGGGTGGCGAAGAAGCTGGGTGTCATCTTTGAATTCTCTCTATTCACCTCACATATGTGTATGTATATATTTTTCTCATGTCTCATCTCATGTAAATGTAAATGCTGCGCACTGTTAAAGGAGGGGAGGCTTGCGTATTGCAAAAAATAAAACAAACAAACAAACAATAAATCTCACTTTTAACTCAACTCCTGTGGTACTTTATACTTTCCCTGACCTTCCGCAAAAAATTAAATGTTTCAATTTAGGCTGCAAAGCTCGCAGACAACGGGGACAAAATTGGGGCACTTAGAACGCGCCAGCCAAGCAGGCCGTGGCATTTGGGAGAGAAGCCAGTTCGCATTTGCACATTGAGGCGCACTACATAGACGGATTCTAAACTTCAAGTTCTCACAGATGCCTATACTACGTGATGTTGCAAATAAAGAATGCGAAGGACAGTGCACAGATGAGGCCCACAAGTCGCACTGGAAGTATAAGGGTCTATTGTTTTTTGACCTTGAGACAGGGACCATGCAGAAAGAACTACATTTGAAGGGAGTGTGCAATAACGTAAGAGACGATAAGGCAGAAAATTCAGAAACTAGACCGAGTTTCAGTTTTAGGTCAGTATACGAAAAATCATTGTCAAGAGCATGGTCCGTTTTACAGACTGCATTACGAAGAGACACAATGGAAATTTCAAATATAATGTAAGTAAATCTTTACACGCTTTTATACCGGAATGAAGATTTAGTGAATGGATGCATGAATAAATGAATGAATGATGACTGTAAAAGATGTTAAAACTGTTCGTAGTGGGCACATGGGCATGCAGGTTCACTGGTGTCACCGATCTCCCTCCTTGGCCCAGCCACTTTTCCCTGCACTACGGGACTGTCTCTGTATCCTTCAGCTCCTTGTCCCGGCATTTACCTTGCACTTGCCACCAGCTGGCCCTATTATTTCATTTGTATTCAACTATCCTTGTACAGCCCATCCCCATGCGCGATCAGAAAAAAACACCTGGCCTAGTAGGATCGTTGTCTGTCTGCCCTTGTTCCCCACCTGCCTCGTCACGCCTAGAAACACTTGAGTATACGCGCGTTACAAATGCCATATCATATATCATATCATTCCTCATGCATGTAGAGTGTCGTTTGTCATTGTGTGTTGCCCTAGATTTATCTCGTTACTTTTCGCATTTATGTTAGAGAAGAACATACTCCATTGAACTACCCTTGCAAGCAAATAGTTTCTGATCGGCCGTAATGAATGAAATGAGTAATATTAATGAAGTTCGGCTAGTGAGACTAATTATCATTTATTTGTTTTCTTAACAGGTATTTGATCCCGTTCTGCAACTGCCACCTGTTTGAGACACCGGCGGACGGATTCTTCAGCAGACACCTGCAGCTTCGTGTCAACAACTGGAGCACGATCACCATATTATGGGACGATCGCCAAGGGCCCACATGCCCTTACGCTGTACTAGTGGCTAGAAGTAACATAATAAACTTTAGGCTGGACTAGTGCCTAGTTGATGGAACAGCCTTGCGGTTCACCGTGCTTCCAAAGTGATTCTTTTTACGAAAATGAACACCCTGTGTGCCATAATGGAACAGCGCGTGACCCAAGATGAAACGGAACAGTTATTGCGGATACAGATAAAAGAAAATAAATGTCTTCCGGAGTTCATATGAATATTCTCTAAACATTTGATGCCAAATAAATGTACTTTACCAAATGTACCGTGTTGCTGTTTCATTGTAAAGTACAGTTTCATATTACGAATTGTGGCGCGCTGTGTTGTGAGTTGATCTGTGTTGGTTTCCGGGTTCTGTGTGGAGTCGCGCAGAAGACGACTGGGCGCGTTTGCCTATGCAGCACAGTAACGTCACGGGGAGAGGCGGGGAATATGAATGTTTTGATAATGTCAGGCTCAGGGGCGGGGGAATTGATTTAGTGCCGCAAAAGCAGGTGAGCCAGGGCGATCGGGGAAAAGATAGGATTATCAGAAAATGGCGGCTCCCAGGTGCTTGTTTTCGCGTGCGTTTAATGGACGAAAACTCGGGTAAGGTCCATAGGAAAGTTTTCTAAAATCGAGCCAGTAAGCCTTAAAAAAACATGGCCGACCCATAGGGACAATAAAATTTTTTACTAGAGTATGCCTTTAAGGGATCAAGAATACTGGTTGCGCCCCCCCCCAGCCGTCACGCTCACAACCTATAGGTTGATATGCTGTCTATTAGCATAATAAGCACTTTTACTCCCTTTAATTCCTCCCCTGCCATCTTCATTCTTGCTCTAATCAGAATGATAAACAAGTAGCATTTGAAGACCAACATTAGCAGTCTACAAAGGGGTTACTGTTCTAGTGCATACAGGATCATTTTTATCAATAACATCCAGGAAGGTAGATATAGTATTAATGCAGGACCGAATGTAAAAGGTACATGTAATCCATAATAGAGAGATAACTCACATTAGCTGCCTCACAGAATGCAAAAGTGCTCATGCATGTATAGAGACCACCAATTGGAAGGAAGGAGAACACTGCACAAACCGTAGCATGGATAGTGCAGGCAGATCAGCAGCTACCAGGAAGGTGTCATTATCCAGACAGATTGAGATTAGAAGTGGGCTATGGTTTTCAAATAGTCTTGCCATTAGATATCGAAGCAACAAATGCCTGTGGTGTGTGATATAAATATGCTCACTATTAATACAGTGAAACCATGAATAAGGCTTTTATGAAGATCATGCCATGAGAAGGAAATCACTCGGAAGGGCTGACAATTTTGAACGGTTTAGGGACTGGCAATATTGAGAGGTTAGGCAATATAAGATTAAATGAGATGCCCAGGATCACACATTGGTTACGGGGTGAAGAGTGAAGCTGGAATTTGTGGCAACTCTGCAATCTCTGCATTTGAACACTTTCTTTTCCAGTTCTTACCATGATCTAAAATAATCTCATTTTATTTAAAAAAAACGGACTTGGAAAGTACACAAAACACATTACCAAACATGACAATTTTTAAACAAAATGTTATAGAAAGGTGTTATGCAAAATGGGAATTATTCTAGCTTCTATTCTTCTCTCCATCATCAAGGCAAGTATATAAGAATCAGCATACCAATCGATGTGATTTAACAAATTTAATCTGAGTTTGTCATTTGTATTTTAAAGCTTTAAATACTTCCAAAACAATGGCTTGTGACGTTTTCATTTATAAACGTGCACAAAAACCTTTGACTTTTACCGAAAAGCAAAACTGCTTTTTGCGACAAACAAGAAGACCTTAAAATATGCCTGCCTGAGGGCTGCAACATATGGTCCACTCTCTTCTGTCTACCAACCCTTCCACCCAAATAGCCTACATAAGAAGAAAGATCAAGTAATTGGCTAAACGATACCAGCAGCATGCAAGAAAGCAAACCCCACAGAAGACAGCACAGTAATGTAAGATATATTAGATGATTTGACCAGGATCACTGTATCGTCTGCTGGCAAATCCAGTATACAAACATGAACGGGTTACCAGACATTTGGTCGAAAAAAATTGGTCGACCAGACAAATGGTCGAACCAATTTGGTCGAAAACCAAATGGTCGATTTTTTTTTTTTTATATTTTAACCCTTTTTTTTTATTTTTTTGGGGGGGTGTGGGGGGGTCCCCCCAACCCCCTTTTTTTCTCTAAAAACCCCTTTTTTTACAAAACGAAAACCCGAAAAATAAATATATAAATAAAATAAAAATTCGACCATTTGGTTTTCGACCAAATTGCGTCGACCAAATGTCATTCGACCAGTTTTCAGTCGACCAAATGACTGGACACCACATGAACGCTGTCGTTCCATAGTCTTGAATTTGGATATTTAGTCACCTCTTGGACTAAGAGTTTATACCATCGTTGGAGGTGATTGCCTAGGTTTTACAACACCCTGTGTGAAAAAAACAATGGGCCTCATCACGAGTTTGGTGGTAACCATTAAATACGGCGGTAGCGCTATTACCGCCACATTTAAGGGTCCGCCAGATCATGACTTTGGCGGATTTCCCCCCAGCTCAGAGCTGGGGGGAAATCCACAGCAAATTTGCCGATTATTGGCGCGTTTACCGCCAGCGGGAAATCCGCCGGCGGTAATAGCGCAAATTTTCCCCATTGGCCCCAATGGGGAATGAGGAATTCCCGAATGGGCCCAATGGGGAATGGACAATAACCGTTCCGCCAAACCCGTGATCCAGCGCTAATAGCGGCAGGGGGTTTGGCGGAAGGGCTATTAGCGCCGGCATTACCGCCCAACTCGTGATGAGGCCCAATGTCTAGACCTTCACCATACAGATGATATGTTCATTTATATAGCAACACCTATCTGGTACAGGTACATTGCTGATAATAGCAGATGTTGTTCTGAAAAACCAAGTATATATGCGGCAGGTTTACATAGGAAAGGCTTAGCCAGCCTTGCTGGAATGTGATATTCTAGTTTTGCATATTAAAACATATCTCTGCAATGGGTGCTTCACACACTGAGCTAACTTCTGAACCACTGTGGCTCTCAATTTATCAATATGCATTTCACCATTGCCTATTGCACATGATCAACATAATTTCCACAGGAAGGAAAGAATGCTACAAAGTTGTGCCATAAGGAACACACACACTATGTATACGACAGTGAACACAGAAAGCAATACATGATGAATTGATCAAGGCAGAATGCACTTGCCAAAACAGAAAGGCAATGGAATTAGAGCCTCAGCAGCACCCATTAAAATATTGTGACGTGTGCTGTTTAAGACTGGTGAACAATGGAATCTTACTTCTTCAGACCAGCTAGCCTTGTGGGGCCCCCTCCAAGGTGGGGGCCCTGGGCAAGTACCCCTTTTGCCCTCCCATAAAAACATCTCTGGGTGAGTGTAAAGCAGGTGATGTGAGGCATTGACAAGGGACTAGGGCAAACAGCATATATACATGGGACTAATAGCTAATCCTAAAGCCATAGAATACAAGCAAAATCTATGTCTGTTGACATCAGTTATGGATGAGAAAGACATTTTCAGGGGGGCAGGCTGGACCAGACAATGAGGGATAGTTTGGCAGTGGAAGATGCCCCTTCCTGGGCTAATAGGTGAAGCTTGAGTCTTGTTTTGGATAGCTCTGCAGTTGGGCAGGCTTTAATGCCACGGGGAAGGGCGTATAAGGAGAGGGGACAAGTACACGAAGGAGAGTAATCAGTGGGATGCTCAGAGGGGTGGGGACAGGCAGGTTCATGGGAGAGGAGTGTAACAGAGTAGTGATTTAAAGAGAGAACGATTTATGGAAAAACCACCCAGCGTGGTGTTAGTTTGCAGAGGGGGAAGGGGGATCACGGTAGGTTATAGAAGGTGTGTGTGGCAATGTTGATATCTCTGCTTAATGGAGAGAAGAAGCAGAGGAAAGGCAGAGGAGTAGGCTAGAAAAATAGTCCAGTTTGCAAAGGATAAAGGTAGAGTTAAGAGTTTTGGCCGAATGGTGTGTGAGGCGAAGTCTTATGTCACTGTCCACGCCAACTCAAAGGTGGTGAGAAATTCACTGAACACATTTCAGTTGAATGCTTGTTATGGTTGTGTACTAAACAAAACACGAATTCACAATTTCTGGTACTTTAAACAACCATAATTTAGCAATGTTAGTAATATAGGTTAGTGCACATAATAAGCATATTCACCCAAGAAAGGTACGAACACTAAATGAATTGTGCTACAGTGAATGCACATACTGATTGCAAAACAGTGAAGAAGGCACGTATCACAGAATATATTAATTAGATTGAAACATAGTTTTTAACACCAGTCAGGCAGCCCACCATACAATATCAAAAAGTCTTATTTGGAAAAATAATGTGCACTGACGTTGCATCAGGAAGACAATGATACCCTTCCTACTAGGGGGTGGGAGGGCTTTTAACTCAGGAATGTGAGGGAGATAAATAGTGTTGTTTCTATTCCATTCTAGACTGTAGGGAGGATTTCCCCTGGTCTCTTCTGCTTCCGACACCTCTATCTGGGGCAAAGATTTGTGGGTATGCACATTAACTGAAAAGCACACATGTTTTGCTATAGAGCATAGGCCATCACATTTTTAAGCATAACTTTATTAACCCAATGATGCAAACAACCATATGCAAGATTTACCCTCATTGGAGACAGTGTGCAGAGCTCATCACAAGTTTGCTGAATTACCGGGGGGATAGGCGCAAATTGCCCCTACCGTTTCCATTGCCTGATATCCCGATATTACTGGCATATTCCATGCAGTAGAAATGTGGATAAATCCCCATTCCATGGAGTCCTATGGTAAACCATAGGGCTCCATGGAGAGGATTGCCGCAATTACTGGCACCGGTAATACCAGTCCTGGTAATTAAATGACAGCATTTATTTGACGGTGAGAGGGCCTGATTTACCAGCAGGTCAGCCCTGGAGGTAGATCTGTTGTACCCACTGGCAAACTCAGGTTTTCCCAGTAGCAAAAATATGCTGCTGCAGGAAATACTGGCAGTTATCATCAGTGTGAAGTAGTACAAAACAAGTGATTGGACCATTGAAAAATGCTTACCAAATCACATCAAAGGTATGGTGGGTTTAGAAAAGGCATACAAAAACATTTACCTGAAACATGACATTAGAATAGTCAATTTTAGTCACCAATTAAAAATGCCACATTGACACAATGTAGCCACCCCAGAAGTTCACAGCCAGAGCAATGCATTGTGGTTCTGCAAATTAGCTGCAAACAATCAATTTTTCGTTCCATTTGAGGAATGTGTCTTTGTTATATAGTGCATCATAATTGTATACACATATTTAACAACCCAAAGTAAACAGCTCTCAGGCATACAGACAACTAGTGGTGGAGTGTGACATCCTTGTGATTGGAGCACCAGGGCATGTTTACCAAACAGCATTGAAGGACATGTGGGCTTGCAAAATGAATGACATCCAACTGTCAAGGGTTTTGACCCATGTTGAATCAATAGACTGGGTAGATGTGGGGATGAGCTGTCGCCGCCCATTATTCTATCCCAGAACAAACTAAATCAATAGACTGGGTGGATGCGGGGATGAGCTACCGCCGCCCACATTCACGCCAGAATAGGAGAACTGCGCAGTTGGCACGAGACCACTCCAAAGATACAACCTTCTTGTGGGGGGTTCCACAACACCACTCTACTGTAAGGATGCCATCAAAACAATGTTAAGCAAGGGTCCTATACTATCAAGCAAAAGACCACTCTATTGAAATGCAGTAATTCAAGACACCTCAAAAATGGATGCAGTACCGACAAATTCCCCAAGGTGGCACTAGCGGTCTAAACTCTGACAGGGAAACTGTATTTAAGAATTGCAAGAGGGGTAGGGACTTCAAATCTTGTTGGTTAATTGGAAACCTTAGCCACCTGCTGTTCCCAGAGGCCAAGAGGCTGGGAAACCTTAACACCTCAGATATTCCCACCCCAGGAGGCAGGATATCACATGACCCTGTTGATTGATTGAGGAGAGACTTCCAGGCAGCCTGCTGGAGCCCACACAAAAGGCTCTTTCTGTTGAATGGAGTATGTTAATGTTGAGTGTTTCCTGTCAACAGCCCTCTGCCAGCAAGGAGAGACATGTGATCACTGACCCACCCAGACTCCTGGAGGCGGACCCAAACACTTGGGGGAGTTGAATTGCAACAAATATATATTTTATAGAAACAGTGATAATTTATTGTAAACAAATGACAGGAATGTACAACTTTGAGAGTCTTAGTTTGAAAAATGCCCTCACGATTTGAGTCCAAACTCCAATTTGTACCATGTTCTGGGGCAAAACCCCGCTAATTATGAATATTGTAGACAATTTGTTTAAGCTAGAGACATGGAAAGTTACTGGGATATATGTGGAAGGAAAATGTACCTTTGTATAATTTTTGATGAAAAACCAATGGTGCAAAACCCACTAAAATCGAAAATAAGTTGCCATTTTTGAATGCAAGCTCCTAGAAATGCCAGAGTTGGGACAGGGACTATCTTTAGTAATATATGATGTGTGTATGCAATGTCAACAACTGTGTACCTGGGAAATATGTATTTGAATCAAATATAGATTTGTGGGCAAATTGACCAGGGGAGGATCCTCTGACCCATAAACAGACCTCATCACTCTGACTCACAACCCAATTCCCCAATTATGGGAGAGGGGAGAATTGGGCCAATGACAAGTAGAGAGGGGCAGGCTCAGTTATGCCACACACACACCCACTTCCAAAACACATAAAAAGAGACTGCTGGGACAGGTAGAGACATGCAATTCCATTTTCTGCGGGACGCTCTGCCGTTAGACTCCAGACTTCACATCCATCAATCTCCAAAGACCAGAACTTTACTTCAGAACTTAAAGCAAGGGCCTAAAACCACAAACTGAGAACTCTTCTCAGCAGGCCTCAACATCCTTAAAATCATTTGCAAACTATTCCACAGCCAGGCGAGCTGTTTGAACTCTTTGCCAAGAACCATTGCCAGAGACCAGACCAGAGATCCAGAGAGACCAAGACCGCTGTGAGCAGAACCGGTGCCTGATTGACCCGCTGAGCAGAGAGAACCGAAGTACAGTCCAATTGACCAGATCCGTGACGAGGCCCATTCATTTCAAAATTAGGAGTGAGTGTCTGCCAGAACTGTGCAGAACCCAATCTCTTAGTTAAAATAATCTAATTCAAGCTATTTTAACTTAATTAGAACAGCCTCCTAGAAATCGTGTCATCTGTCATTTTTAAAGCTGCACAACTGTCACCTGTCAATTCTGCAGCTGCAAGCTGTCACCTGTCATTTTGAGTTTTACTTTAAATCTGAAAATCTACCTTTATTAAATCATCCGTATCTCCGGATCTCCCTATACTTTTTCTGTAATCGCGAGACACGCACTCGCGAAATTTACCGCGATTTGCGATTTGGCCAGATTTCTTCATCTGTGGAAATCAGCAGCTTTTTGGTTCTCTTTGCTAAAATTCGTTTGCAATCTGCTAATCATTCATAGAGTATTGTTAAAGTGAGCCTGAACTAATATAAAGTAGCCATCACCTACCCTGAACCTCTCGAGGGAATTAAAAGCAATTTTAGCACCTTTTCACTTCCTTGCAAACCACATTAACGTAATTCGCCTGTGTTTAAAACTCATCACATTTTTCTCTAAGCTTGCTGGGCGAACTGGAACTGTGTATTGCATTATAAAGTGTGATTTGTTGGGATTCTTGAAGACTGTGTGCTCTCCTTCCATTTCTTGTATTGCATAGGGGGGGAGTGAATTGTCAAAAGAAAAAGTGATCATATTACCTTTTGCTAAAATCATAACAAGTTATTTCTGTACTGCATTTTATTCCACCTTGCATTTCCTTGAACCATATAAAGCATTCTTTCCCACCTTATTCTTCTGTTCCTATTCATAAGTTACCTCTTGCTGACTACTGCTCATAATCACAAGTGTAATATCCATTATCAACTTATTTATAGAAGTGTGATATATATATATATATTGTTTAAATTTTCAAATAAACATTTTAATTTGCAAAACAAACCTACTTCTTGGCTCAGTGGGATCAGGGGGATTCTAAGAGGGGGGTGTTATACAAGGGTTGTCATCCAGATTACTGAACTGGATATAAAAATACATCAATAAGGGTTTTCCTCAGAATCCCAGACTAGGCATTGACTTAGCTGTAGTGTTGATTGAATATCGCTTACAGAAGTGGGGGCTCGGAGCTGGGATATTCTGGGTTAGAATTACCACTTGTGCAGATTAATACAGTGTGCCAACTGACCAGATACACATATCCGGTTAGATCACCACGCTGTTTTACACTGTGAAAGCATCCCTCAAAGGAATGCTCTAAGGAAACGGTCTGTTTTGCAAAATAAAATACAAACTTCTGTAAGTCAGGAAGGAACTCAAATTCCAGAATGACGACCTTGGTAGATATGAAAATAGCCAGAGAGCACTTATTACATAAGCTATTTGTGAGAGGTGAGTGGACTCATCAGGTCAAACGGTCTGGTTGCAGGCAATCGCGCAACAGGTCACTGAAACAGGGTCAAATACATGGAGAGATCAGGGTCCATTACATGTGGCCCTGAGTGAATTATACATGGCTCCTGAAGTTAAAGATGAACACGACAAGATGGTTAGGATAGCGGCATATTTGTATCTATATATGGGAGCCATGCAGGACAAATGTGCTGAAGGCCAAGATCTGGCAAATAGGCAACAGATGGCGTTAGAAAAGGCCCAATCTGACCTGGTCTCTTCTGAGCAGAGGCTGCAGAGGAGCCAGGAGTCAGAAAATGATAGTAGGCAGTATATCAATAAAATAAAAGAGGATATGGATATACTGCAACAGGAAAAGACAGACCAGGATACCAGAATTCTGGCTTTGCAGAAGGAGCACCAAGACAGTTTAGACTCCTTACTGCAGAGCCAGAAAAAGCTGGAGCAACAGATCAATTTCAACAGGGCATGCACAGAGCAGGTAGCCACCCTGCAAATCCAACTAGACAGAGAGAAAGAGGAAAGCAATAAATTGATTTTGAAAGACCTGGATACCCAGGCAGAGTTTGATGAAGAACACCAGAAAGCTGGTGCCTTCCAAAGGCAAAGGGACGACCTGGCGGCACAGATGCAGGCTCTTAGTCAGGAAAGGGATACCTTAGGCCAGGAAGTCTGCCACTTAAAAAGGAAAATGGAAGAAAATCACCTGGCCCTCCAGGGACTGGGTGACCTCCAAAAAGAACACCAGAACTTGTTAGAGCACACCAGGCGGGTGGAGGATGCTCTGGCAAGAAAGGAGCAGGCCAATAGGGACACAGCTCAGGAGGTAACCCTCCTGCAGCAGAGACTGGCCCAGTACTCCAGGACCAATCAGGAGGCACAGAGAGAAAATGAGGCTCTCTGTCAGCACAATGATAGGCTCCAGCAACAGGTAGCCATGCAGGAGAGACTGAAAGAGTCTAGTAAGGCCTTAACTGAGGAACTGAAAGCGCAGGCTCTTGCATTGCAACAGGAAGCAGGGGCGGATAGAGATGAGGTTCGCTGGGAAAGAGAAACTCCTGAGCATAACCTCAGGAGCCCTAGTACCAGAGGCCTTCATCTCTCCCAGTCCCTGGACTCTGCCACCCCCATGTCCCCTCGCGCACATGAGCCCAGGGCCACGGGGATGGCAGATTACTATCCAGCTAGAAGTATGGGGCTCATAGCCCAGTGCCTCCCAGGAATGGATGGGCGGGCATCTGGGTATGGGCACCCAAGCACAGTGCAATTTAGTGGGGAACCCCAGGAGAGTAGGCCCATTAAGGGCATCCTGAAAACCTCTGCCCAGTTAGGTCAGTGGGGGGGGGGGGTACCCATCAAATCCTGGCAGCAAGGAGGGATCTGAAGACTCCTCTGAGCATTACAGGACACAGGAGACCAGGTCCCCACATTCTGCCAGCCATTCCCAGGCTCGCAGAATCCGTGAAAACCTGGAAGATCAGACGGGCACCTCTGGGAGCAGTGCTTCTGAGTCAGAGGATGAATGGACCAGGGTTACCCGAATCAAAAAGCCAATAAGGCAAAAAGGGCCTTGCTTAAGGACCCATTGAAACAAATAAATGCAATAAGAAGTGTCATCACGCCTTATCATAAGAACGCCAAGTATTCTGTTTGGGAACACTAGGAGCTCTATGAGCAAATGATGGAGACTTTCCATTTGAAGGACAGCAGTAGCTGCATCCAGTACGTCAAATGGACCTTCTCACCAGAATACTCAAGTTTCTTTGCAGGGCTGGAGGATCAAAACCATTCAAGGTGGTCCACATACAGGGCGGCCATCTTGAAACATGTTTCTGTGCACAGAAATCCTCAAGAGGCTCGCAAGGCAGCCTACAATTTGCAATGTGGGGAGGATCAGGCACCACAAGAGTTTGTGCAAGAATTAAAGTGTGCTTTTGCGCAGACCACCAGAAGGGTGCGCACGGATAGCAGAGAATTTATCAATACGTTTTTCCATGCCTTACCCAAATACATAATGACCCAGCTCGTGAGAGATTTTCATGAGAAAAGATCTTTAGACTGGGTCATTGAACAGGCTACCCGGATCTATGAGGTGCAGAAGCCCATCGAAAATAAAAATAATGCGCAGAAAAACCCCAAAACCAACAGCACCCCTGCTGCTGCCAAGGTGGCAGAGGTAAAGGTCACCCCTGTTTTGGATTTGGAGATGGGGGGCCTAAAAACCTACCTGCACCTAATAATTCACAGCCCAGAAGGCCCTCGGGCCAGTCAAAGACAGGGAGTCGAGGAGGTAGTCCCACAAATGGGGTCCCCCGCTCCCCTGACTATGTAAGTCCCCGCTACAAGGGAAACCGACCAATCCTGGGTTATGTGTGGACTCCTCCAGCCCAATAGGGGGGGGGGTCCAGCCAAGCACCTGACACGGGGAACTTCCCTCCTAACTTCCCCCAGGAGGGCAGAAATTCACCAAATCCTGGGCAGAAATTTTTCCCCAAGTATCCACCCAATTTCCAGCCCCAAAATCATCCATCCTTCTTTCCCCAATTCCCTGAGCCCAGGCAACCTAATCCGGGAGAGGGGAGGCCAAGGGGGGAGGGGTACCCAAATCTTCCCAATCCGGGGTATTACCAGAGAAGGGATAGCTACCCTTCCTGGGATCAGCCCAGGGGAGAAAATAGAGCCCCGTATCAGCCTGAGCGGGTTTCACAACTTGACCGCCAGGTCCAAAATATGGCATGAGATCTGGGTCACATACTGAGGGCTCAACAGAACCCTCAGATGAGTATGCCACCGCAGAATGCCCCAAACTCTGGACCTGGTGCTCCAGAACAATGACGGGGGCAGCACCCCGATAACCCACCGGTTCCCAGGGAGGAGGCACAAGGGGAAGGGGGGTGTAAAGCCTTGGAGGAAGCTTCCTTCCCAACTTGTAAACAGCCCCTGGAAAACCAGGAACTGGAAACAAAATCTCCTGCCCCTGAAAGCCTGCCTCCCAAGGAGCAGAGGGGGGGTAGGAGAAACAAAGGACCCAAACAGACCCACTTTGTAGAGGAGGTACAGGTCTTCCAATTTGAGGGAGAGGGATCCTCAGAAGATCCTGGGAAAAGGATCTTCTCCTTCAGAGATGGGGGAACTCCTCCCAAGGAAAAATGGGTCCCAAGGGATGCCAATTCAGACTGGGGGGATGTGGAGACTGAGCTACCGCCGCCCATCATCTCATCCCAGAACCCACAATACCGAAATCCACTGGTTCAAACCCATCCTGGTGACTGCCTCCAAAAAGGAGGGGGCGGCCCAGTACCGGAACCAGGGGAACCCACAATGGCTCTGATCTCCAGTTGCCAACTTTTTCTTTCAGATTGACCAGGCTCTCCACAGAATTCTGCCCAAATCTCTTCGCTAGCAATGTCCAAAACCAGAAAGTTAGCCCACCAGTTGTCCAAAAATGTGCATTATCTGTGCCCCCTTCAGGAGAAGGAGGGAAGATATTATGCCCCGGTACAAGTACATGGGCAGGGTACAATTTCGGCACTGGTGGACACTGGATCTCAAGCTGCCCTTCTGTCCAAAAGGGCCTTTGGTGAACTAAATGCAGGAAGGGGGGAGAATTACGGTATTCCTCTCACCTCTCTTCCTGGACAACTGCAGAACTTTGACGGGAAGGAAATTCCTGTCGAGGGGACTGCAGATTTGGACATCAAAATTGGGCGACACAAGGTGAAACACCCGGTCATAGTAGTAACTCCAGAGGGCACCCATTGTTTACTAGGGAATGACCTCCTGAGAAGGTTGTCACCCCTAATAGATTGCGTAAACAAGGTCCTCTGGACCCAGACTAGCCGACCAATAAAATTAAAACAGAGTGTCAACCATGTTAGTTTAAATGGCACCTGCCACATGGTTGAACAAAAATCTGACCAAGTCGAATTTCACTTCCAGAATAGCCAGATTCCAGATGTGACAGTAATAGCAGTAGGACAACGGACTGGTGATGGGGGGTCCTCTCTATTTCTGAAAATCGACCTTCCTTCCAGTTTAAGGTGGTATTCCACACTGGAAGGAAACACCCTGAAATTCTTTACTAATCCACAATCAGAAACTCCCACTCCTATAGTCCAGAAAGATGTGAAATCAGCTCAGAGCCTGGCTGATATTCAGCAAATTGGAGAGCAGTTGTTCATCCCTGTTCAGTTAAATGATGGGAAGGACTCTGTTCTCGCTCTAGTGTGTGTGAACAACGGTAAGAGCTTCATCAGCGAAGCCATGTTCCGCCAACTCCCAAAAGATCCAGCCATTCCCACATTCAAACTGATAGACAAATGGGAAATGGACCTGGAAGCACCCAATTCCAAACATCTCCTGCCAAGCAGGTGCATGCTCAAAATCTCCATTGGCAACAAGAGCATAGTCCATAATTGTTGGGTCGTGCGAGGCGTCACTGCCGCCTTTTACTTAGGCAGTGACATTCTCAATCGCTTTGCCATTAGTTTGGACCTAATAAACTTCAAAGCTTGGTCCCAATTAGCGGATAATCCCATGGGCTTTGATGATCCGGAAAAAGCATTTAGGTCAGCTCAATTGCTACCTTATGCAGTTGAAATTCAGATTAAAGAGGAAGTCACCATCCCAGAAAGGACCCGACAATTCTCCCTGGAAGTGAAAGTTAAAAGAGGACAAAAATTGAAAAACCCTGATGCTTATATACATCTAAATGCTTCTCTCCAACAGCAAGGGTTTTGGGTAAACCCAACACCATTAGTCAACATAGAACATGACACCATTCCAATAGAGGTGGATAACAGCGATTTACAGAGTATTACTCTAGCCGTAGGCACCATCATTGGAATGGCGGTTGATGACCGACATTTCTCCATTGATTTAGGAAATGAACTGTTAGGACAAATCCCCAAGGACTGTTTTGACAGTGACAGGGATGACAATGCAACACCAGACAGGATTTTCACCCGGCATGGGGGGAACTTCCTGGTGTACACTTCTTGCCCTTATGGTAAGGAAGATGTGACTTGTAACTTCAGAGGGGACGAGGTGATTTTCCAGGTCCAGGAGGGCTGCCTTTCCCACCTGAAGCCTCCAGTCCAAATCAGCACTCTGACCAGGGACTTCTCCACCCAGCTCGAGGAGGCCGCTGAGATAGCCAAACCAGAAGTCTTTCCAGGCTTCAGGCAGATGGTGGAAGAGAGAGTCAACCTAGCTGATGCCTGTGTGACTCTGGAACAGAAGCAAAAGTTGAAACAAGTTTTCTTGGACTTCCAAGATCTCTTTGCGGTAGACTCATATGACTGTGGTCGCACCGACATACCACAACAACAATTCCCACGGACCGTGGAATGACTCCAGTGTTTGTGAAGCAATATCGTTTGCCTCTCGCATCCATGGAGTCCCTTACTGAAATAATTAAGAACCTTGAGTCCCGGGGAATAATTTGTCCAGTACACAGCACCTTCAATAATCCGGTGCTGGGAATATTGAAGCCAAACGGCCAGTGGAGAATCTGCGCCGACCTTAGGGAGCTCAACAAACGGGTCCATACTTCCCGATGGCCTCTTCCTTACATTGACCAAGGGCTGGCCCAGATTCAGGGGTCACAGGTATTCACTGCAATAGACCTGACCAATGGGTACTGGACCGTGCCTGTCAGTAGGGAGGACAAATACAAACTGGCTTTTACCTTTGGGGGCCAGCAGTACACATGGACCGAGAATCCCTTCGGATACCTCAACTCCGGCAATGAATTCAACATTTTCCTACATAAGGCCATGCCCGACCTGGGTGCGAGGGGTAACCTGGCTTATGTAGATGATGTCCTCATCAAAAGATCATCTGTGGAAGAACACATAGCGGAGATCCGTTATGTTCTGACACAGTTGAGGGCCACCGGAGCAAAACTTTCCTTCCAGAAAGCACAGTGCTGTAGAACCCGTGTTAATTTCTTGGGGGATAAGATTACTCCTCAGGGTCTCTGTCCCCAAGAAAAGAAAGTGGAAGCACTTCAGAAGCTGAAAGACCCCACAACTCTGCGGGAACTAAGGAGCCTCCTTGGACTGACTAATTAGAGCAGAAAGTTCATTTTGGGCTACGCAGAGATCACTAGACCCCTGATTCATCTCCTGAAGGGGGGGTCAAGTGAGAATGGGGTCCAGAACAATCCGAGGCAGTAAGACAACTCAAAAGAAGCCTCTCACAAGCGCCTTGCCTAGCTAACCCTGTCAGAAACAAGGAGTTCTTCCTGGAGACAGGGTTCTCTAATACGTGCTTGACGGCAGTATTATACCAAAAGCATGGAAAGAGAAGTGACAGACTGACTACCCCTCTCTTTAAGGTCTTGCGACACAACAGATACAGGTGCTGGAATACTGATATGTAAATTTACAGCAGGAACCTTATGGGAGAGACAATTGTTGAGCAGAGACCGTTGAAAGTATATAAATAACTTTAATAGTTAATAATAAAATTACATATATTGCAAAAACCATGTAATAATAGGCTTTTTCATATCTCACTCATACCATTCATACCATTAGTTGTTGGTAATATGTATGACATTGGGAAAAAACAAGCATGGATTTTCTATAGGTCGACATATGTTTCGGCCCCTTTCAGTAGTACCATCGTTGTCTACGGTGGTCTGAATAGTCAATGTTGGGCCATCTTCAGGACAGTGATGATTTAGTAAAAGCTTACAGTCTTCACCCTTATTCGTATGAAAAGCCAAAGCTAAAAAACACAAATTAAACATATATTACATTGTATAACGGTCTGATCTCTTTTGGTTAGTCTCAAGGTAATGGCTTAATTACTATGCCAGAGAAGCTGCACCAACCTGTGGCCGGAAAAATTGTTATGGACCACAGAGAAAAGATTTGATTGTAGGGTATCTTCTATATTCCCTTTATCTATAGCCCTAGAAAAAAAGGACAAAAACAAGGGAGATTACTGCCTTGTTTGATTGCTGAAAAAACATTTTGTTGTCGTATGGCATTTCAGAGCAAGCTTACAGTTCCCCCTTGGAGGTGGGTGGAGCTTCAGATTTCTGTAACTCAGTATCGCATCGTGAGATGTCTTCAAGATGAGGCTGATTGCATCAGCATTTAAACACGTTGTGTCTGAAAAAAAGAGAAAGGTGTTCAATGAACTACCCTTCTGTAATCATATCGCAACAGCTCCAATTTTTGGATAGAAAATCATTTGTTTGCAGTGGTTGTGACCGGGCTTCAAATGAGGATGCAGTGTTATTGAAACTGAAACCTGGAGGTGGTATTAATGTTACAACCTTTCTATTGCATGCCTATAAAGTACCTAAGCTACCCTTAAGGCAGCGCGGTGACATCTTGTACACCCGGGTGCTGTGCACAGTATAACGGAGAGTTGTTGCAGTTATCGATGACGCGCGCGCCGGGCCGTGTTAACCCCTACCCACGGGGTTAGTGCCTAGCCTTTCATTCGCTGCTCTTTCGAGAGAGCTGTTCCTCACCGATGTTGTTCGTTAGAGCGATACAGCGTTATTGCTCAGACGGCGTCTCCTAGCGTGTGAATGAATCGCACTGGCTAGTGGGAGGGGCTGGATCTTTTTAAAAAGGGTCACGTGTTGCCGGATGAGGCTAATTGTATCGGCATTTAAACACGTTGTGTCTGTAATAAGGGATAGGTGTTCAGTGAACTACCCTTCTATAATCATATCGTAACAACTCCAATTTTTGAATAAAAAGTGCCATTTATTTACAATGGTTGTAAACGGGCTTTAGATGAGGATGCAGTGTAATCGAAACTGAAGCCTGAAGGTGGTGTTAATGTTACAACCTTTCTATTACATACCTACAAGGTGCCTAAACTACCCGTGAGTAAGCGCGATGACAAATTGCACACCCGGGCGCTGTGCACGGTATAACGGAGAGTAGTTGCAGTTATTGGTGCTGGGGATCGCGTAACTAGACGAACACGCCGG
This sequence comes from Ambystoma mexicanum, assembly GCF_040938575.1. Classification (NCBI taxonomy): domain Eukaryota; kingdom Metazoa; phylum Chordata; class Amphibia; order Caudata; family Ambystomatidae; genus Ambystoma; species Ambystoma mexicanum. The sequence continues at coordinate 419,895,243 of NC_090931.1, forward strand.
GCCGTGTTATCCCCTGCCCACGGGGTTAGTGCCTAGCCTTTAACTCACTACTTTTTCAAGAGAGCACTGCTCCTCACCTGTATTGTTCGTTAGAGCAATGCAGCGTTGTTGCTCGGACGGCGTCTCCTGGCTTGTGAATGAATCGCATTTGCAGAAGGGAGGGGCTGGATCTTTTTAAAGGATCACGTGTTGCCGGAAAGAATGTTGTTGACATGGGACTTCGGCGCTAATGAAGAGGCCATATGTAAATGTGCAGCATGTTGCTTGTTCGCTGCGTTTTCCAGAGGACCTGGAACAAGCCGGAAACATTTACACGGACTACAGTGTAACTTTTATTTGAAGTATCCGAAGCTGAATAATGTCTCTGTTTTAGACAGTGAATAAACACAACTCTAGTCTCGATTTTTGGGGACTAATTCGTCTTAGCTTCATGGCTGTACGTTCATGGAAGTCAAAAAAGGAATCTATTTTATTGTAACCGTCAGAATAAAAATGACGTGTTACAATATGTATCAAGAGATACAAATTTATTTTGTGCTTTAGTGTCACAGAGTATTGCGAATTTGAAAAAGATCTACAGTGAAGAAATTAAACATGTACCTAGATGACATTATAGAGTATAAATGTTGGAGGCTCTGGATATTAATGAAGGGGACTGCTTATATAATGCCAGGTGCTGCAAGTAGAAATATGGATAGGGCGTGCTCATGGTATTAACTATTTAGAGGAAGGCGCTCCATTCGACAGCTATATTTAGACCATTTTGAACTGTTCTCAGGTTATAGATCCATTTTTGTTCCGCTTGAGTTAAGATTTTATCTTTGTCTCCGTTGCGGCGGGACATTTTTATAACCTGGATGACACACCATAGAAAGTCTGTGCATTTGTGATGTTTTTCAGAGAAATGGGCCACTAATGGTTTATTTTCAACTGCATTACGAATACAAGATTTGTGCTCATTTATCCGTTTACGGACAGGTCTTTTTGTTTTGCCTATATATACCATATCACATGGGCATTTGATGGCATATACTACCCATGGTGTTAAACAATTAGTGAACTCTTTCAGTTGGATAGTGTAGTGACACAGAGTGATTTGTTTGAGAGTCGTTGTTTGTGCACACACTGAACAATGGCCACAACGATGGTGGCCCGTTAAAGACGGTAGGCCCCACAGAGAAGTTTGTACGAATTTCTTAGATTTGGCAGGTTGATACGAATGCACCAAATTGTCTTTTATGTTTGATTGTCTTTTAAAGGCAAACCTGGGGTTGGGGGATTAAAATCTTCTGTATAGATCATCTTCCAATGTTTGCGTATGATCTTTCTGTAGATGTTACTGATCGGACTATATATGCTTACGCAGGTTATCTTATCCTCTTGATGTTTTTGTACTGATTCTAGCGTACTGGTGCGATTTGTATGCAACACTCGTTTGTATGCTCTATGCATCGTTTTATGGGGGTAACCTCTCTCTTTGAGTCTTAACTTCAGACTCTTAGCGTGTATTTTATATTGTTGTACATCTGTGCAGTTTCTGCGGATACGCAGAAACTGACCATATGGTAAACCCTCTTTCAAACTAAGAGGATGAAAACTTGTGTAATTTAACAGAGTGTTTCTGTCGGTAGGTTTTCTGTAGAGGACCGTTTCAATAGAACCATCTGTGGTTTTGTGTATTTCCAAATCTAAAAACGGTATTTTGTATGGATCAGTGTGAATTGTAAATTGAATGTGAGAATTCTGAGAATTCAACCACTGATGAAGAAAACTACATCAAAAATTGGTTACGATATATTGACGATATTTGTCTAATATGGAGTGGCACCTCAGAGCAACTAACTTCGTTTCATCAGTGGTTGAATTCTCAAGCTTTTACTAAATCATCACTGTCCTGAAGATGGCCCAACATTGACTATTCAGACCACCGTAGACAACGATGGTACTACTGAAAGGGGCCGAAACATATGTCGACCTATAGAAAATCCATGCTTGTTTTTTCCCAATGTCATACATATTACCAACAACTAATATGTTAGAAGGAAATGTTAAATTTCTGAACCCGAATGTCACAGAATGAGTGAATTGGTATGAATGGTATGAGTGAGATATGAAAAAGCCTATTATTACATGGTTTTTGCAATATATGTAATTTTATTATTAACTATTAAAGTGATTTATATACTTTCAACGGTCTCTGCTCAACAATTGTCTCTCCCATAAGGTTCCTGCTGTAAATTTACATATCAGTATTCCAGCACCTGTATCTGTTGTGTCGCAAGACCTTAAAGAGAGGGGTAGTCAGTCTGTCACTTCTCTTTCCTTCCTTCATTCTCCCTGTTTACAGACCTGACCCCCCGAAAACAAAAAAATTGGGAGTACCCATCACTATATCATCCCTCTTATACCAAAAGCATGACAAGGTCAATAAAGTAATCTCCTATACGAGCAAAACTTTATCCTCTGTGGAGGAAAAATTCAACGATTGTGAGAAGGCACTCCTGGCAACGGTGTGGGCATTGAAGAATTACCGCCCGTTCATCCAGGGGGAACACATCATAGTGGAGACTCCACTCCAGCCTCTGCAATATCTCCAAAGTGACAGGATCCGGGCCGGAAATGTGAGTAATTCCCGAATTACTTCCTGGATTCTGTCAATGCAAGGCTTTCCTGTGTAGGTCAGATATGGCTAAAACAAGAAGAGTCCCCTCGCGCAAGGTCTGGCTGACTTGCATGATTGTGCCAGAGAAAACTGTCTCGAGGACGAAAGTCTAAAAATCAAAGACAACATGGAGGCATACCTTAATTCCCCACACAAAGTCTTTGAAGAAGACAATTGTGAGGGAATGCCCACTGTCTATGTGGATGGATGCTCCTACCATGTTGACGACAACAGGGAGAAAGAACTGGTGGCCGGCGTAGGGAATGCATGGGTGAATGAGACACCAAAACCCTCCGCTGGATACAAAATTGGTCCCCGAAGTAGTCAGGTGGCAGAATTGATGGCTGTGCATCAGGCCATCCTCACTGCTGTCCAACATCAACTCCACGAACTGGTCATAATCACAGATTCGGATTATGTACGGAACGGGTTCGTGGAGCACCTGGTTAATTGGAAAACCAGAGGCATGTTTTGTGCTAATAACAAACCCCTGAAACATGGGAAGCTAATCCAAAATATTGATGATCTGGTCACATCGAATGGGATGACCATCTACTGGAAAAAGATCAAGGGTCATTCCAAAGTAGAGGGACCAGACAAAACTGGAAATGACTTAGCTGATCAGCTGGCCAAAACCGGGGCCATCCAAGGGGAATTAATAGAAATAGAGTCCCTATTGGGGGAAATCCAGGTCACTGCTATCACTAGGTCCCAGACAAATGCTCACAATGATCTTTCAACTGCACAATGGAGTAAGGAGACCCCTGATGCTGATTTGATTACAGCTCAGAAGGGGGATCCAATTATTGGTAAGTTTTACCAACACCTTGAGGACCCTGAGAACTTTCGCCTGACGGATACCGATTACATTGGGAAAAAGGACCTAAGAGTGTTGATGAAATGTCCAAAAAGGTTCCGAATCCAAGACGGTTTGTTGGTAAGGAAATCCCAAGCTGGCCATCATCAGTGGGTGGGCCCTACCTCATTCCGAAGCCTGATGTTAAGTCACGCCCATGATGCGGCCACCGCTGGTCATAGGGGGTTTCACACAACACTGGAAATCTTAAGAGAGGTTGCATACTGGCCACACATGGGGCAAGACCTCGACCAATACTTGAAGGGGTGTCTTGTGTGTGCACAAGTTCAGCCATCATCCCTCACACACCGTGCGCCTCTCCAAAAGAGGGGGATGACACTGCCATGGTCAGATTTGCAAATCGACTTTGTAGGCCCTGTAATCCGCTCGTCTAGAGGAAACAAGTACATGTTGACCGTTCCATGCTTGTTTACAAAGTGGGTGGAATGTCTCCCAGCCCCAAACTGCAAGGCAGAAACAGCAGCTGCCCTGATGATTAACCACATCTTTTCCCGTTTTGGTCTACCTCAAAGGATTGAGTCAGACAGGGGTAGCCACTTTACCAGTGAAGTAATGACAAAGATGTGGGAGATTCTGGGGGTCAAAAGGAAGTTACATATTGCTTACAGGCCAGCTTCTTCTGGAGCAGTAGAGAGATACAACCAAACCATTGTGAGCATATTAAAAACGTTTGTGGCGGATTCTGGGCCAAGTTGGGATATCCGATTACCTCTAGTCCTAATGGCCATCAGATCTACCCCTTCATCTGCAACTAAAATGTCACCATTTGAGTTGATGACTGGACGTAAGATGGTGCTTCCCCAGCATTTGCTCTCAGAAACCAAGAGCAAACGTTGATAAATGCCTCCACAACTCATGAGTATGTGGAGAATTTAAGGAAACACCTTCAGCATGCTTTTGCCTATGCTCAGCGGAATCTAGAAAGATCAGCCGAGAGCATGAAGACCCACTATGATTTAAAAACTACCCGAAAGGAATATAAGGTGGGTGATTGGGTCTATCTATACAATTTCCAAAGGAACCAGGCCAAACAGCGAAAATTCTTGCCTACATGGAAGGGACCGTTTGAAATTATAGACAAGATCTCCCCTGTTGCCTATAAGATCTGCATCCGCAAAGGCAGTTTGGCAGAAGGGGAAGATAAGTGGGTCCATATAAATCAGCTAAAGTGTTGCCATCCCAGGCACACTCTCAACAACTGGAGGAGTCCTCTGCAATACCAGAGGGGACCGCTCCAGAGTAATTCAATTCCAACCCTAAAATATCCCACATATAGTCTCTAAAATATTATGATTTGGAAAAAAAAAATGTCTTATAATTGTATCTTGTTTTTGTTAAAATAAGAACGCAAATGTTTTGACTATAAAATGTATATGCCACCCCACTATATCAATGGTGGGGAAGAAATGTCTACGAATAGGTATTGCCGCTTTCCTTTGTCGTCCTAGGAGAAAGAAAACCTGGAGACTGGCCAAGGAGGACGATCCGGGGACCCGGAGCAGAGACCCGAGGGGCCCAGGGTACCGCCCAATATTCCCATCAGGACTGGCGAGGAGAACCGATCGATCCAACTGGGTGGAGGAAAAGATGCTGAACTGTGCCATCCACAGAATTGGAAGAAGATAATGGGGACATACCAGCGCAAGGGCTCAAAACCTTCTTTGCACCCGACTTCCCCTCGAATTGAATCAAAGCGCAGTCGGGCGGGGGGATTTGTCAAGGGTTTTGACCCATGTTGAATCAATAGACTGGGTAGATGTAGGGATGAGCTGTCGCCGCCCATTATTCTATCCCAGAACAAACTAAATCAATAGACTGGGTGGATGTGGGGATGAGCTATCGCCGCCCACATTCACGCCAGAATAGGAGAACTGCGCAGTTGGCACGAGACCACTCCAAAAATACAACCTTCTTGTGGGGGGTTCCACATCACCACTCCACTGTAAGGATGCCATCAAAACAATGTTAAGCAAGGGTCCTATACTATCAAGCAAAAGGCCACTCTATTGAAATGCAGTAATTCAAGACAACTCAGAAATGGATACAGTACCAACAAATTCCCCAAGGTGGCGCTAGCGGTCTAAACTCTGACATGGAAACTGTATTTAGGAGTTGCAAGAGGGGCAGGGACTTCAAAGCTTGTTGGTTAATTGGAAACCTTAGCCACCTGCTGTTCCCAGAGGCCAAGAGGCTGGGAAACCTTAACACCTCAGAGATTCCCACCCCAGGAGGCAGGATATCACATGACCCTGTTGATTGATTGAGGAGAGACTTCCAGGCAGCCTGCTGGAGCCCACACAAAAGGCTCTTTCTGTTGAATGGGGTATGTTAATTTTGAGTGTTTCCTGTCAACAGCCCTCTGCCAGCAAGGAAAGACATGTCATCACTGACCCACCCAGACTCCTGGAGGCGGACCCAAACACTTGGTGGAGTTGAATTGCAACAAATATATATTTTATAGAAACAGTGATAATTTATTGTAACCAAATGTCAGGAATGTACAACTTTGAGAGTCTTAGTTTGAAAAATGCCCTCACGATTTGAGTCCAAACTCCAATTTATACCATGTTCTGGGGCAAAACCCCGCTAATTATGAATATTGTAGACAATGTGTTTAGGCTAGAGACATGGAAAGTTACTGGGATATATGTGGAAGGGAAATGTACCTTTGTATAATTTTTGATGAAAAACCAATGGTGCAAAACCCACTAAAATCGAAAATAAGTTGCCATTTTTGAATGCAAGCTCCTAGAAACGCCAGAGTCGGGACAGGGTCTATCTTTAGTAATATATGATGTGTGTATGTAATGTCAACAACTGTGTACCTGGGAAATATGTATTTGAATCAAATATAGATTTGTGGGCAAATTGACCAGGGGAGGATCCTCTGACCCATAAACAGACCTCATCACTCTGACTCACAACCCAATTCCCCAATCATGGGAGAGGGGAGAATTGGGCCGATGACAAGTAGAGAGGGGCAGGCTCAGTTATGCCACACACACACCCACTTCCAAAACACATAAAAAGAGACTGCTGGGACAGGTAGAGACATGCAATTCCATTTTCTGCGGGACGCTCTGCCGTTAGACTCCAGACTTCACATCCATCAATCTCCAAAGACCAGAACTTTACTTCAGAACTTAAAGCAAGGGCCTAAACCCACAAACTGAGAACTCTTCTCAGCAGGCCTCAGCATCCTTAAAATCATTTGCAAACTATTCCACAGCCGGGCGAGCTGTTTGAACTCTTTGCTAAGAACCATTGCCAGAGACCAGAGATCCAGAGAGACCAAGACCGCTGTGAGCAGAACCGGTGCCTGATTGACCCGCCGAGCAGAGAGAACCGAAGTCCAGTCCAGTTGACCAGATCCGTGACAACACCCATTCATTTCAAAATTAGGAGTGAGTATCCGCCAGAACTGTGCAGAACCCAATCTCTTAGTTAAAATAATCTAATTCAAGCTATTTTAACTTAATTAGAACAGCCTCCTAGAAATCGTGTCATCTGTCATTTTTAAAGCTGCACAACTGTCACCTGTCAATTCTGCAGCTGCAAGCTGTCACCTGTCATTTTGAGTTTTACTTTAAATCCGAAAATCTACCTTTATTAAATCATCCGTATCTATGGAACCGTCTGTGCTAGGAACTGGATTTAACTTTCATCTGAAGGCTTAGAATCTAGGCTTTCCAACGAACCTAGAACCGACTTCCTACTCCCTATACTTTTTCCGGAATCGTGAGACATGCACTCGCGAAATTTACCGCAATTTGCGATTTGGCCCGATTTCTTCATCTGTGGAAATCAGCAGCTTTTTGCGTCTCTTTGCTAAAATTTGTTTGCAATCTGCTAATCATTCATAGAGTATTGTTAAAGTGAGCATGAATTAATATAAAGTAGCCATCACCTACCCTGAACCTCTAGAGGGAATTAAAAGCAATTTTAGCACCTTTTCACTTCCTTACAAACCACATTAACGTAATTCGCCTGTGTTTAAAACTCATCCCTGTTTTCTCTAAGCTTGCTGGGGGAACTGGAACTGTGTATTGCATTATAAAGTGTGATTTGTTGGGATTCTTGAAGACTGTGTGCTCTCCTTCCATTTCTTGTATTGCATAGGGGGGGAGTGAATTGTCAAAAGAAAAAGTGATCATATTACCTTTTGCTAAAATCATAACAAGTTATTTCTGTACTGCATTTTATTCCACCTTGCGTTTCCTTGAACCATATAAAGCATTCTTTCCCACCTTATTCTTCTGTTCCTATTCATAAGTTACCTCTTGCTGACTACTGCTCATATTCACAAGTGTAATATCCATTATCAACTTATTTGTAGAAGTGTGATATATTTATATATATTCTTTAAATTTTCAAATAAACCTTTTAATTTGCAAAACAAACCTACTTCTTGGCTCAGTGGGGTCAGGGGGATTCTAAGAGGGTGGTGTTATACAAGGGTTGTCATCCAGAGTACTGAACTGGATATAAAAATACATCAATAAGGGTTTTCCTCAGCATCCCAGACTAGGCATTGACTTAGCTGTAGTGTTGATTGAATATCGCTTACACAGCCTACCTTAAACTAAAGAGTAGATTAGCCATCAAGCACATATGTCACAGTGCCACTCGCTACAGGTACCTGGGAATTTGCCTCCAGTTCAAAATCCAAACAACAGATCATAGGTATCCAGATAAACCAAAAAGCATCAATGTATGGTCCGTATAAAATTATTGTCTTTATTCGAGAGAACAAAACAGTTTAATTCCAGGTTTTTTTTTTTTTTTTAACCCACGACTGACAGCTCTCCAATGTATAAACAACCTCATAACCTTTGCAATATCAGCACCATCTTCTTTTTCCTTGGGACACCTTCCATTCTGTGATTGGAGAACTTGTACATGTTTACTAATCAACATTAATGTTATGGTGGGTTACGAAAATGCATGAAACACGATTCCCCCGAAATGTGATTCTAGAATAGGGCATTTTAGCCAACAAGCACACATACCACAGCACCATTAAGTATCCATTCCTGGTAGTTCATTTCCAGTTTGGAGGCAGGCCAACGCATTGTGTGTATGCAAATTAGGTGAACATCATTCATTTTTGCCGGTCTGAGAAAAGCGTCTTTATCTTATGAGGTATCACGTTTTTATACCAAGCTTAGCCAACCCAAGGAAGCCAACCCTCAAGGCGGATCTGTGTGTGTCCGCCAACCCCCCTTCTCCTTAATTTATCTTACTGCCACATTCCACGCATTGAACAACTTTCCAAGCAAAATGAATTTCCCTGAATCTGCACCCGTCCTTTCCCCCTACCACCACCGGCCTCCCTTCTCCCGCCTCCCTTCTCCCACCTCCTTTGCTTCATAATGAGGGGTGTAATCCCCTCAGCTATGCACCTCTTGTTTTCCACCAGACACACCCTCCGTATCCCTCGCCCAATGGTCCATTCAGACCTACCTCCCTTAATGGGGGGCACCACCACTGTGCCACCTCGCACATCCTACCTATGAAACTCCACACACCATGCTCTTCTTAACTCTTATTGGCGCTCCGCCCACTCCCTCAGTACAGTCCACAATCCAATGTCATCATAATCTACAGTAAACACTGGGAAAAGAAAGAAGACCATACTTTCTGCATCTTAGTATTCACACTGCAGTGTATTTTGTGGGCCACAAATCCAGGAACAAGCATACAGCCAAAAACACTCAGTACATACCTCTTCCACCAAAATGTGTAAAACCCTTAAGCGTACACGCATCTGCACATGGATCAAAACCTCATTGCAGACAATCCACATAGTGCAACATAACATTCTTCTGATTGGCTAATTGGGCATGTTTACCAAACGCCATCAACGTTATAGTAAGTTTATAAAATGCATGAAAACCACTTCTATCTGGAATGTGAGAGTGGAATAGTCCACTCAAGCCAACAAGCACACATGCCACACTGCCACCCACAAGATATCCTTGGATCTTCACCTCCAGTACAGAGCAATGCATTTTTGGTATTAAAATGAGCTGCAAAGAATCACATTGTACTCCATTTGAGAAGTGTCTTCTCCTTAGAATACATCACATGTTTATACATAGCTTTATCCACCCAAGGTTACTAACTCTAAAGAACTCAAACAACCACATACAAAGTTCAGCATCAATAAAGCCATGCAGTTCTACATAACATCCTTAAATCGGAACATTGGTTCATGTTTACCATACACCATCAAAATTATAGCTGGATTAAACAAGTATTGGCAACGCCAATAGTGTGGGTGTTTACTGATGTTCTTTGCATGTTGCATTTATAGGCACATGGGTGCAAGGAGGAGAGTGGCAAGTTTTAAAGGAGGATGAAATAAGAGGTGCAGAATGAGAAGGGGAATAAGAGCAAGGGAGGAAGCCATTGATAAGAGGGTGCCATTGTTATCTGATTTTAACGTCATTTATAGAGTGCACGTACACCCAAAGGCATCTTGGCACTAGGACAATAACAGAACAAGCAGGTAGCCAAGTAGCCTAGACTAAGAGAGCTTTCAGTAGTCACCGGAAAGAGAGATGCTTCTCAACGCTTCGAAGAATGGCTGGGAGGTCACTCCAGATCTTACCGGCTGCCACTGAGAAGGCCTGGCCTCCCAGCTGAGACCACTGATATTTTGGAATGACCACAAGGTTGGCCCAACTTGATTGGAGATTCCATTTCAGGGTATAGGGCAGTAAAAACCTGTAGGAATTCTGCTCTTTGCCCTTAGCACGCCTGGTGGACCAGACAGAGAGATTTAAATCTACTCCTTTCCACCACTGTGAGCCAGTGCAAAGAGCGGAGGATGGGGCTAATATGGGCACCATAGGGCGAAAGAATATCCATATTCTGAAGATGCTGCAGCCGATAAATGAGACCATTAGGCTGAGCAAGATAGAAGGCACTGCAGCAGTCAATGTGGCTGGTAATCAGGGAGGAGACCACCTGGGGGCGGAGTGCCACTGGCAAAAATGGTACGATCTTTCAGGGCACCTTCAGGGAATAAAAACCTGTATTGCAAATCGCCCCTTCGTGTAAGGCCATGGAAAGAGAAGAAGAAAGACATTTATTTATTTATTTATTAAATTTATATAGCGCGCAGGCAGCCCAGGGGCATTGTGGCACTGTTACTTGCAAGGAAGACTTAGTTACAATGTGTGCAGGTTGTGCCTTGGGTTACAGTGAGGCAATGACCTGTGATCAGATATACTACATAATACATCATACAATACAATTATGAGGGCTAGGCCATGTTATTTATTTATTTATTTATTAAGACAGACACCTAGATTCCTGACCATCGATACTGGGATATGAAAAGCTTTCAGTTCAGAAGAAAATTGCCATAGCCTTTCGGTGCTGAACTGCCGATGTGGGCGGGACAAAGACTGATATGTAAATGGATATTTCCATTCAGTGAAAGATACAGTGAGCTAAAGTGTGGCTGTACAATCTCGAGTGTGTACCTTCCCAAAGAACAGGCATTTAGCCATGTTCGTTCTCCCAAAAGGGTGCCTATGCCTACTGTTTGATTGTTTAAGGGACTTAGGTTTAGTAACCCTATGTTTACTAGTGTCATCCAGATGTGGACCCCTTGCTCACTGTGCTCAGAATGGCACAGCTCCACGTCACTGATGAAGCTCAACAAGGCTGAAACACGTGTCTGGGGTTGCTGTTGATACACTTGTTCAGATTAGAATTGCCATTGCATTTCGGTGCTGCACTGCCCATTTGGGCGGGACAAAGACTGTGATGCATATGGTATTTCCCTTCAGTGAAAGGTACAGTGAGCTAAAGTGTGGCTGCGGACTCTTGAGTGGGTACCTTCCTAAAGGACAGGTCATTTAGCCGTGTTCGTTCTCAAAGAGGTGCACCTATGGAATATTTGTTTTATTTAACTGTGCTTTAATTTTTGCCAATATGTTAAACTAGGCTGCATTTTGACTATAGAAACTGTGCTGCAGCTTTGAATTTGCCACTGTGTTAATTCTAGTTGTCCTCTGAGGGTAGCCCCTGCACTGAAACTAGCTGTATTTTGTGTGCAGCCACTGCTTATTTCTAGTGGTGCTTGAATTCTGACACTGTGTTGAACCTAGTTGCATTTGAACTGCATTGAAAGTAGCTGCATTCAGAGTGTAGTCACTTTTTAATTGTAGCTGTGATATGATATGATAGGTTACTTATAATGCACTTAAAACCCAGAGGTTTCTAAGCACGGACCCGAGGATCAAACCTGGGTTGCTCCATGTTGTGCTTTAAATGTAATGCTTCAATAATGCCAGCAGTGCTTTGAAGTTTGAATTTTGCCACTGTGTTAATTCTAGCTGCATTCTGAGTGTAGCCATTGCATTGCATCTCACTGTAGCTATAGGCCTGATTCCAGCTGCCCTTGAACACAGCCTCCTTCTCTAATCTAGTTTCCGTTTTAGTGCACTGATAGTGTTGCAGCCCCCCACCCCCCATTAACCAATCTAGCTGCTCGAGCAAACACAACAGACTCATTTTTTTGTATTTGTATTTATTTGTATAGCGCGCCAAGCCCTTAGGCATCTGGGCACATTTCTTAGAGTTACAAGCATAGTTAATTTACAGTTGCATATAGTAAATATTTACAAGTGACATAAGGCAAGTATTTACATGGTGTGAATACAATTAGCAGGTATATAGTAGGACACATAAACAGTTATAAGGTATGCAGGAGCTATAAAGAGGTTATAATTAGACTTACAATTAAGGAGAGGCAGAGTATACAAAAATACAATAAGATTAGCAAATAACAAGAGTGTACAGGTTTGTATCGCAGATGAGTAGTTGTAGCTATAGTACACATTTTCATGATCATTCAATGTGAGCCAGGTTTTTAAATTATTTCTAAATATGTGGCGGGAGGGTTCAGCTCTTATAGTTACAGGTAGGGAATTCCACATTTTTGCTGCTAAGACCGGGAAGCTACTGCCTGCTGCCTTTTGGAGCTTGAACCTGGGGATGATAAGGCAGTTGGAGTGTGAGGATCTAACAGGTCAATCCGAGTATTTACGTATGAATTTGTTGCACAGGTACTTAGGTGCCAGATTGTTTAGGCATTTGAAGGTGAGTGTCAAGGTGTTGAGTCTGATTCTTTGGTTAACTGAAATCCAGTGAACGCTACGTCTCATCTCTGAGATTTGATGAGATCTCGGGTGGTTAGTTGCTGATCTAAGTGCATTATTTGGAACGGTTGTAAGCTTTTTAGGTTGTATTAGTTGGTGCCTAGATAGAGGGTGTTACAATAGTCTATCTTAGATAGGACTAAAGCCCTAGCTAAGGCAAGGCAGTTGCCTGTAGTCGGAAGTGGTCTGCAAGCAGTAATTAGCTTGCTTGTGTAGGCACTGGTAGATGCATTCGCATTAATTTGTCTTGTCAGTGAGGTGGTCGAGTCAATGTAGATGCCTAAAGTTTTTACATCTTTGGAAACAATTATATTATTGCCGTCAATATTGAATGCATTGAATAGTTTGTCTCGTCTGTTGAGTCTAGCTTGGGTGTGTACGAGGAGCAACTCTGTCTTGTCGTCATTGAGGCATAGCCCATGTTTAGCCATCCAAACTTGAATGATGAGATAAATGTTATTAAGGCATTTGGACTCTATGCTGTAGTCGCCAGAGATCGGGATAAGGATTTGGGTGTCGTCCCTGTAGTTTGTGTAGGAGAAACCCAATTGATCGAAGTCGCCAAAGAGGGATTTAGTGAAAATGTTGTAGAGCATAGGGGAGACGCATGAACCCTGGGGGACTCCGCAGGTGACTAAGACTGGTATGGCGGACGCAGTAGGAGCAAATACTCTTGTGGTTCTATTGCTTTAGAACGACTGAATACAGGAGGTGGCTTTGTCAGAGAAGTGGGCTGCAGATCGGAGGTGGTTACATAGGAAATTGTGGTCCACCAAGTCGAAGGCCGCTGATAGATCTAGTAGCAGAACGAGTGGCAAGTTGCCTTTGTCTTTTATAATCTCCATTTCTGTAACTAGATCTACCGGGGCTGTTTCCGTGCCATATCTGGGAGAAAAACCTGATTGACGGAGGCCAAGTAAGGTTTTTTCTTTCCATGTGATGCTGACTCTGTAGATAAGCAGCCCTGTCCAGAATTTTAAGGAGGAAGGGCACAGTGGTGATAGGTCTATAATTCGATGGTATGTTAGGGTCAAGGGAAGGCTTCTTTAGGAGAGGCAAGACCCAAGCCTCCATCAAGTTAGTTGTTACTGTACAGGTAGTAAAGGAGGCATTGATAAATGATGTGATAAACGGTGCAAGATCCTTCGCTGTTTCTTTAATAATTGTTGCTGGGCAGGCATTGCCTAATCATCTAGATGCTTTCAGGCTCATAATTATGTTCTCAACATCCTTGTTATCGAGGGGGGTGAACTTGAACAGGTCATCTTTGTCCAGTGGGGGTACTTGGGTTTTGAGGGGCGGTACATTGATGACCAGAGTCGTTTTTTTTAGTGTCTATTTTAGATTGTAGGAGCTCAATTTTGTCAGAAAGAGCTTTCTGAATATTGATGCACCATGTGAAGTAGTTAGTGCAGGTTGAAGGTGGGGTAGTGGGGGATTCCAGCTCTCTGAGGATGCTGAATAGTTCTTTGGTATTAGATTTAGCTTTATTGATCCGGTCGTTGTAGGAGTCACTTTTGGCTTGGATGATTGTCTTTTTATAGTTGGCAGAGGCTATTAGGAAGTTAGTGTTATTAGATGTTGAAGGGAGGCTTTTCCATGAAGCTTCTGCAGCCCTTTTGCCTTTGCGCAAGGATCTGCGGTGTGGCATGAACCAAGTGTTCAAATGCGTGCACAGTTTAGCTTTCCGCATTTTTAACACAGCAATCTTGTTAATGGCATTAAGTATAGTGGTGTTGAGATGTCCACTAGAGAAGTTGGGTCAATATCTGTGGTGGTAAAATTAATGAGGGGTTGAAGGAGCGGGAGTTACTTTTGTGCAGTTACGTTGCACATGTTTCTAGAGTGTCTAGGACGTGCCAAAGGCCTATCCAGGGTGAAGTGGGAGCCGTCCTGCAAGGTGAAGATGATGCAAGGTGGTATGATGATCGGACCAGGCACATGGGTGGTTGGAAAGGATGCTAACATCACAGTTGATGTCAGTGATCTAATCTAGAAGTCTGCCTTTATTGTGGGTAGGTTTGGAGATACGTTGAGTAAAGCCTAGCTCTGAAAAGCTGTTGGCTATGGTTGATGCGTTGCTGTCTTTAGGGTTGTGTAGACCTAGGTTAAGGTCTCCAAGAAATATCACCGCAGGCCCTGGCTTGGTGGAGCCTGTCAAGAGTAGTATTGTATCTTCCTCAAATGAGGATAGGTTGCCTGGCGGCACATACATAAGGTGAGTAGTGATGGTTTGTGTAGGTGACATGGGTATCTTGATGGAAAGGAGATCTCCAGAGAGGAATGTTTGGTTAGGGATAGGTCTCAGTCCTAATGCTGTTTTAGCGATGAAGGTGATGCCTCCGCCTTCTACTGATGTCCTGTCTTGCCTGATAGTAGTGTAATTGTCGGGATGGCTAGTGAGAGTAGTGGGGCGGACGTAGTTTGGAGCCAGGTCTCTGTAATGGCTAGAAAGTCTAATTAAGTCATTTGAGGTTATCAGGTCGCAGATATCAAGGGCATGGGCTGTTAGGGATCTAGCATTAATGAGTTCTCCTTTGAGGGAGGTTATTCCCGTAGGAACTGATTTAGTTGTCAGAATATTGTTGCATGGTGGAACAGTCTTGTTAGGCATATTTGCTTGCTTTTGGGCAAGTGGGTGTAGTTTTGGAGGGAGTTGTGTTGATGCTCTTAGGTGGTGAGTGGTTGGTTCTAGGTAGTCTATATCCAAGTCTGGGTTTTCTGATGTCAGTGGGGCAGAGTTGGTTTGGCGTGGGTCTGGAGGCATATCATTTGATCCATTGGGTAGGCATTGGTAGAAGGGCGTAGGAGGGAGTGGGTGAGGTAGAATTGTCGAGTTTAGAAGCTGGTCAGTTTGTGGTAAGAAAGTAGTAAGCCTGATGCTGTCCGAAGGGGGCAGTCTGATGGCCATGCATACATTATAGGTATGTCTCCACGGTAGGGTGTGGGCGTTAGGTAGTGAGTTCTTGCTATGGTCGGATGCCATGGTACCAGCAATAGGAGCAGCCACAGAGCATAGAGCAAGTACCATGAGGGGGAGAGGTATACTCATGATACTTAGCGTGAGCTTGTACATGGCTTGGTTCTGGTTGCTAGAGCAGGTTGGGGTGAATGGTTAGAGGGCCAGTTGGTGGGAGCAGTAGATGCAGGAGTCAATTGGGTGCAGGCTTGATGCGAGAGACACAGTGTTGTAATCAGTGGATCACAGGCAAGTTATGGCAATAACAAGGGAAGTTTAGGTTAGTAGTCTAACCATCATACCAACCAACTCCTAGATCAGAGGGGCACTATGGCACACCCGAAACATGGCCAGCCCCTCTGCCTAAACCCTCCTTCCACTGCAAACTCCACATGTCCAGTCCTCTGGGGGAGTACTCCCCCGTCTGATACCTCCATCTGCCACTCAATAGACCTTGCCCCTAACCTTCCCATACAGCCCTTGCACTCTCCCCTTCCTTAACTCCATCCCTCCTCAATCTTTGCATCCCTAAGTGCTACTTAGGCTTCCCTCGCCAACACCCCTTCCTTGGCTGCCCTGCTCACCCTCACACACATGCCACAGGTACTCAAGAATCCCCTTAAACACAGAATCTGCAAAACCCACACCCTTTTATCTCTGCACACCCCACTCTATCTCCCCCAGATCCCTGCCTGCACTGCTCACTTACACCATCATGACACCCCCCTATTCCCCCAAACCAGTGAAATATTGCTGCAGTACTGCCTTCAACACCCTCAGCCCTCTCAACACTCCCCTGCAAATCAGCATCCCACTGTCATCTCTCTCTCCCCTTATTTCTACCTCCATTCATCAACAACCCCTCTCATTGACCCCATTCACTGACCTGCACCTTCTCTTACCCCCTACCAACCCTGACATCACACCAGCAATTTCCTCTTAAACCCTCCCACACTCTCCTCTACCACACCAGACCTCCCCTAAGAACAGTACTTCACAAGCACTCTTTTCACATACTCAAAGAGTGCTCAGAGCCTCTCCCCACCCTAACAGCAGAGACACCTTACCATCCCTTAACAATACCTCCCATCCTACGTACCCCCTCTCACCACCCTACACCCTGCCCCTTATTCCCACTACACCCCCCCCATGGGGCCTCCACCAAGGATCCCCTCCCCTGAAATCCTTCAGCACCTTTACCGTCACTCCGCTGCTCGTCTTTCCAGAGGCCAACAAGTCCCACCCTCCATTCCAACTCTCATGCTTCCTCATTAACGTCAGATCTGTTTCCAAAAACTGACACAACATATCCAAACTTATTTCCTTGGAAAGCCCAGACATTCTTTTCATAACAGAAACCTGGCTACACACTGATTGCACACAACAGAACTAGCAGAGCAGGCGGCATCGCCATCCTGCACAAATCACACCTCTCATACTTACACTTCGAGGAAAAAGCTGGCAACTTAGACTGCAAGTCCCTCCTAGTGAAATTTCTAATCAACCCCTCTCTTACCCATAGCTTCTTACTCATTTACAGACTTCCCTCCTACAACAGAAACTTTGATAATGCTCTCAGTGACTCCCTAGGCCCATCCTGGTCACCCACCCCTCCCTCACCATGCTAGGAGATTTCATGGGATTGTATGATGCCCTGCACATCCCCATGATACCACCACTCCTGGACAACCTGGAAGCCCTCAACATGACTCAACTGTTATCAGGTGACACACACAGTGCAGGACAAACCCTAGATGCAATTTTCAGCTCATCCATGCTTATCTCCACGCTCCCCCGACTACTCATTTGGACAGACCATGCAGCAGTCTTCTTCTTGCTTTTGACTTGTATCCCTCCTCCCTTCTTGACCAACAGTAGATTGTACAACCACTTCCCACTATGGAACAAGGTCATACTAACTACAGACTTCACCAACTCCCTGCGTTTCTCCCTGCCAAATCTGCCAGTCTAGGTAGGTCTGCCCTCTATCAGCCATTTCAATCTAGGGCTCTCCAACACCATCAACCCTCTCCCCCTCCCAGATTGGCCAGCCACAGACAAGGCCATTCACCTAGATATTTCACCACTTCTCTCAAAACCCTCCAAACATTCAACCACACCCTGGAGCGCAGATTGCAGACTGACCCTTCTCTCCAAAATATAGCTGCTTAGGCCAGTCAGATCCATTTCTACAAGGCAGAAATCCGATAAACCAAAGAATCCTTTTACTGGAACAGAATCGCTAATGCCCAGAGCAGCAGTAAAGAACTCCACAAAATTATCTCAGAATTCAAAACTCCTCACTGTACCCCCAAACCCTATCAAATCGCAAGCACTCTGTGGTGCCATCTCGGACCATTTCTACAACATTTCTGTAAAAAAAATAAAAACACTATCAGTGTAAAACTAGCAGCATGTCCCCGAACACCTACACCCTGTATGACCCCTCTAGACCTCCCACCCTGTCTTGTCCTCTTTCTCTCCCATCCCTCGACTTGAATTTCTGAAGCTACTTACTAGCTGCCGCCCATCCGGAACCCCAGGAGATCCATGCCCTCCCGCCCGTCTCAAGAAATCTTTTCTTCTACCTCTGTATGAGGCATCGCAAGATCTATCATTAACTTCTCCCTCACCTCGTGCATATTCCCAACAGCTTTCAAGACATCAAACATCAAACTCCTCCTCAAAAAACCCTCCCTTGACACCCTCCTTACATTCACGTAAAGACATATTTCTAACAACCGCTTCTTAGCCAAACTTATTGACTGAACAGCCTACTCCCAGCATTGCCTCTTCACTGAATCCAACCTCCTCCTTGACCCTGCCCAGCCCGGCTTCAGACCCCACAGTGGAACAGAATTGTTGATAGTCTCCATCTGGGGTGACCTCAAAAGTGTTGCAGACACAGAAGGCTGTGCCACACTTATCATCCTGGACCTCTCAGCAGCCTTTGACACCATCAACCACCTCACTATCAGACTCCACTCGCTCGACATAAGGGATGCAGCACTAAACTGGATTTGCTTATTCCTCACCAACAGATCACAAATCACCCTCCTTCCTCCCTTCACTGTGGCCCCCTGCCCTGTCCCCAAGGGGCTCCCACAGTGTGCCTTCCTATCTTCCCTACTCTTCAATCTCTATATGAGCCCCTTCACTGCCCTTATTTGCTGACATAACCTAACCTGCTAGAACTACGTAGACGACACCCAGATCATCTTCAAAAACCCTAATACTTCTTTCATCCCTCATCCCAATCTTGCATCTTACCTCACAGACATTGACCACTGGATGACGGCTAATCACCTCCTCTTCAACCCGAGAAAAAAAAATTATCTGTCGGTGGATGGCTCTCTTCCTCCAACAGACCCTTTCCCTAGGAACTCCCACCACCACATACAACTCAGTAGGAACCTGGGATGAACCATGGGCGCTGATCTGACTCTCCCAATTCACATCAAAACTGTGGCTATATCTTGCTGTATACACCTCCACACTCTCATACGCATCTATCCTTACCTCTCCTACCCTCATAGAGTCACTGCAATCATGGCCATCATCCCCATCTGGCTTTAGTATACCAATTCCTTTTACCTGGGTGCCCCCGCATATCAACTCAGAAACCTCCAAAGGGTCCAACACACATCAGCTAGGCTCCTCCTCAGCCTTGGCCCCAGAGAGCACACCGCCCTGCATGTCCTGCACTGGCCTCCTGTCGGGCGACAGGCTACTTTCAAAGCCATGTGCATCACCCACCATGCCCTCCCCAAGACAGGCCCAGAATACCTTGAGAAGAAACTCATCTGTTACTAACCCAACAGAAACATGCAATCAGGCACCACACCCCTTGTGATCCCTATCTTCAAATCTACAACAATAAACGGTTCCTCCTTCTCCGTTCTAGTCCCCTCGATCTGGAACACAATTCCCCCTAGCGTCCAATGCATAGAAGATCACCTTACGTTGTGGAGGGTCCTCACGACCTGCCACTCCCCGCACATCCTGATGAACCCATGCCACACTATATTTAACCACCTCTCAGTTAGGATGGGGCAGCAATGAACTTGCCATGAAATTTACCAAACAACAGAGAGAATCAACTCCAGCAGACCACATGACAGAATCAATGCCAAATCTGAGAAGCCAAGAAACCATCCAGAACATATGGGTACGCATCACATTCCATGCTTTTAGAAGATAGTTGATGGCAAAGCCACCCACCCGCTCGCATTTGCTATCATACACTATTTTTAAGACACATCGCAAAACACCTCTGCCATAAGAATGCAGCTATCCCTCACAATATAAATGTGTTCTAGCTGGACACATAACCAGTATACTGCACCAGCATACTCTCCAGACTACCTCACATCGCCCATCCACTTGCCAGCCCGATATGAGTAGCTAGCAGGGGCTTGGTCAACCCTACTCCCTTTCGTATTGGCTAAAATGCACACACATATTCTAAACAGCTCTGACAAATGTCCCATAGCTTGGACTAAGTGTTGAAGCCATACCAATGGGAAAAGGCGCCCTACAAATGACAAAATACATTACATTTTTCAACCTTGTTTAATTTTTGTGTATTTTTGTTCAATCTGCACAAGTTATAAATACATATTGTTTAGCATGTGATGTTTCCTTTCTTTTTGTGCAGAGTGGGTGTCATACAAGCATCAGGGGACCACTCCGGTGGTGACAGTGTGCGGTATAAAAATTATTTAACATTAACATGCTGAGGATATTGATGTGTTATTTATATAGCGCCTTAATCCAAAGCACTTTACAGAGCACATATTTACATACAATATCACCCAACCGAAATTGGTACTCATTTATCGATCTCGGAAGGATGAAAGGCTGAGTTGACCTTGCCGGGATTCAAACCTGCGACCTGCAGATCACGCTCAGATCGCAGCCGCGAGCCGTCAACCCGCTGAGCTATCTCATGTTGGTTATTGGTGACTCACTCAGCAGAATATGTGTTCATATGTTTCTTCCATGTGGGTAGTATGCCTCTTCCACAAAGTACATGCTGGTGACTATGACCTCACTCTACTGAGCGTGTGATGTCATCTGAGAGACAGGTTTCAGAGGACCATGAGGCTCAGTGGGGCTGGGGAAGCTACTGACAAAATGAAGTGACACCTGGGGGTGGTACAGGGTGGATCCCCACGATCCTATCTCCGTTCCACAGCCCCATATGTAAAGTACCCATGGTGGGCAGGAGACTACACATGCTGGAAAAACAGCGGGTATCCCGGCAGGCAGCCAGTGGTTCAAGGACTGCAACAGTCATAATAAATGAGGCGAGGGGCTTGACTTTACATGCTCACTGTCAGTGAAAGTGGAGAGAGATCACTTGGCTGGAAGCCACACCAGCACAAGAGCATTGAGGGGAAAAGACAGTAAGTGAAAGTCAAAAGACGCTTTATTTCGGCTCAGGGCCATAAAAGCGACATATGAAAATATACACAAAAAAAGATATACTTAATGTCATAAATATAACCTTACAGAACTGTAACACAGAATAAATTACCTGAGCTAAAATGATATACCATGAAACATAAACAAGATTCAACCCTAAGAATTAATTTAGAACATTAAAAAACACGCGTTTAAGCAAACAGGAGTTTACAACCCTGAAATGCTTTTCATAATTTGAATAACTTAAAACCATCATAATTTCATCAAATAAACGCATGATGGCACGAACAAATGTAGTTAACTGTACGTTTATATCTCAGCCTAAGTTTCAATGCGCTAGCGAGATCATTTGAAACTGCAAAAATGTCACGGCGAATCTGTACTTTCTAACATGCATAAAGTGCTTGACCTATTGTTTCTACCAGTGCACTGCACACAGTCGGAAATAACCACTCTCTTATAAGTGCATAACATGAGGGTATTTGAAGAATTATAGATTCAATGTCTGTTTACCAGTAGGAACAATATGCTGATGGAGTTGACAACTTGCAGCCTGAGGTAAACTCTGCCAGGGACCATGTTTAACCTAAATTTAATGAACACAGCTCTAACATAAGTAGACTCGATACTACTCAAGCACAATTTTAGATTGAAAGAGGCATTTAATAACAAAAACCCTATCGCCCTGACAGAATTACACCTTCTGTCCATCAGACTACAAAGAAGCAGACCTTCTAAAGCATCTTTAACTGCAGAAATATCCCAAGCTAAGGGGATACTTTAGTGTTGAAGCAGGTGGGCAAATGAAGGTGTTTTTCACATCTGTGAATCGCTGCCAGGAGTTGCCTCCACCTGTTCTTATTATGTAACAGAGAGCAATCGGTACATGTTTGAACTCATCATTTCTATACAAGCAGAGCGAATATAATACTGGTCTGTGTTGCGTTTCCAAAGGTATAGCACTATATCCTACCTCGAGTCATAATGTAGCAGATGGGGTGTTATTAGTCAGTCTGAAAAATATTTTAAAACCCTTTGAATTGATTGCATATTGGAAAACTGTCGGAATCCCCACAGTTCTCCCACTTATAGTGCAGCTGGCAATGCCTTGGCTTTACCAACATAGGCCACAATGCGGTGGGTGTTGTTACCTAATCTTCTATCCATTGTTAAAAGCAGCTTACTTGTTCCAAATGAGTTCCCCCACATTAGGTGTTAGAGTTTAAGTGATGAGTTCTACTTTGTGCCATACCACCTAGTGTAGATGCAATAACTCAAAGTCTTCTCTCAGCACAAAACTCAGAGATCACCTCAAGTTCTCTGTTAAACCCAAATGAAGTTTTCAAGATTACAGCTGCATTGTGAGCATATAAGAGAATGCCTATCTTCCTTCTATCAAGTATTGGTGCATTAGCATCCAGATTGAAAATCACATTAGCCAATATATGTTATGTTATGTAATGTTATGTTAAGATTGCTTATAAAGCGCACGGTCGCCCAAAGGCATCACGGCACTAGAGAGGGAGAAACTGGTCCTGAAAGAAAAACGAAATGCCATAATCATCCCATAAATTAGAACAAATGGGTTTTCAGAGCCTTCCTGAAGGTCAGATGGTTAGATTTTTTTTTCAGATTCATGGGCAGCTTGTTCCATAGCTGTGCTGCAGCAATAGAGAAAGCCTGTCCCCCAATCCGGGAACAACGATAAGATGGCACACAGAGCAGGCCAGCAGACTCAGACCTCAGGGAGCGCTTCGAACAATAGCTGACAAATTTGTCACAAAGCTATTCCACTTTGGAAGAGCACGATGCACAACACAAAGCGCCTTAAATTCAACGCGTTGATCAACCGGCAACCAATGCAACCGGCGCAGAGTGGTAAAAATAATATATATATATTTATATATACTATATACAAGTCATTTATATACAACAGTAACTAAAGGGGACACTACACATATCCCCGCCGTACACTGGTCAACGTCACAAATGGCTTAGTAGCTTCCTTCACATTCCCCCATCGCAACATAGCAGTATTATTTATATGCCACCCCTCAATAGCATTTAGCAGACATAGTGGTACCCCCATTTAGGCAAAAGTAACCCTCGGAATAGCTCAATCTACCTTATCAAATGCTGTTTGAAGGCCTATGAAAGCAATCTATATAAGTCCCTTCTTTAAATACGCAAACCTATATCAAATCCAATACAGATGAAAAACCCGGCACACAGTAAGCAACACCTCTCTGTATTCTGCTTACACGTCTGCTATAATATTGTGCTCTTACACCCAGCTTTCCAAAACATGTGTCTGGTCCTTGCCATATATTCTAGACGTACTGTCAATTAGGGAAATTGGTCTGTAGTTCTGCGGTTGAAGACTGTCTCCTTCTTTTTGTGTGCATGGGAATTATTACTACCTGACTTCAACTTGATGGAATACAAAGACAGTGGACCTCATTACGACCCTGGTGGTAGCCGTGCCTGTAATACGGCGCCCTGGAATGGGCAATTACCGGGGTATTACAACTTCAGCGGACCCGGTAATTGCCCATTCCAGGGCGCCGGCAAACATTCTTCCCCATTTCCATTTGAGCCCCACAGGGCTCAATGGGAATGGAGAAGCTGCATGCACCTGCACCATTTGTGAATGGTGCCGGTGCATGTGGCATGCTGTGCTCACGGGTGCCGCTCTGCCCGCCCGGTACGACCTGGTGGGAAGAAAGATACAGGCATGCTTACCGGTACCGTAGTTTCCAGACCGGCAAACCTATAATGAGGCGCAGTATAAATCAAGTGCTTCGTTTCTAAGAAGGAGGAGAGGCTGACTAATAGTTCTGATGTGTAAATGTTAACTTAAGAGATGTAATATACTGAACGATAAATCACATTATGGTCATAGAATAAGTGCTGCATAGAGGAGGCCTCGCATCATCTAAGATTATAAATGTTAGAAACATATTTACCAGACATTATGGTGCTTGAATGTGTGCGTCTATCACCTCCTAGTGAGACAGTCACAGGCAGGCCGACCTTAAATGGGCAAATATACCCATGTTAAGATATATTTTATGTCTTATGGTGACTACCCATGCATATAGTAAGGGGACCATCTTTGTTTTATTTTTTGCTTGAATACATTCAACATTTGATCACAAATGGCCTGCTCATTGTCCCAGAATTATGGGGGCACTAAATACTGTGTGACGTTAGATCAGTGACTGCCACTTAGTGAAAAGGAAATGTCAACAAATGTATCTCTACAAGCCCATCTCCTTACCAAGGCCACAGTACCTTGAAGGAGAGAGGATCTGATTGCAAGTTTGCTGGGTGCTATAGCAGAGATCTTGGCGAAGCCAAAGCATCATAAAGGGAAAAGATACCATCCGGACCCTGTTGCAGGCTTAAGGCCAGAAGGTGTACTCTTCATTGGTGGTTGAGAATGACGTCAGCCTATAAAGCATCCTGGCAGGGGGAGAACATTCTGCTGGTGATCATGTTTTGTACTTCATAATGCAAGCGTATTCCTGGAATCCCTGCACGGTATCTACACCCCATGAACCTAGGAGCCACGCTTAAACCAAGGAGCAATTGGAAAAGTAACAAAGAATGCCTGGTGCGATCTCTATAAACTGCCTGTGACTGAGTGATCTGAAGTTTACCACAGGGGGTACATCCCTCTATCTGTGTTTTGTAGTATAGGGCACTGGGTCTTCACTGGAATATTAGGTCCTATTAGATTGGACCCTCACATGTGTTGGTAACAGCGCCATCCTGACACAGTTAGATCAAGTTATAGCCTTCTCCTGCTTTAGTTACAGCCCTATACTGGCTGTAACTCAGCCAACCCATATTGGTGAGGTGTAAGCCACAGGTGAGGCTAACTCTTTGGGTGGAGTTGTGGATCCTTGCAAGGGTGGACCATGTGTGGGCGCAGGACGAAGACGCTCACTCCCCTTACTGATAATGTGTTCCTCTCTTTCCTGCCAACCATTGTTAATACGTGCAGCCAGTTAGATAATTCTGTTGTGTTATCAAAGCCTCTCTTCCCCTTAGGTGGTGTTCAAACCATTTGTGAGAAAATAATAAAGGTGCTGAACACTGGCTTGGGTACTCAGTTACCTCTCTCTAGTGGTATCTAGTTGCAGCTTCCCAACTGGCTACAAAATATCCACAGTCATGCCTATGCGAAATGCACCCACTCCTGACACCAGCAATTCCACATTACACCTCCATTTCTCCTACCCCACAACTCCAAAATCTTCGAGTGGGATCTCTGTATCCACATAGTAGACTTTCTTGAGACACACTCACTCTGCAACCCCCTTTAACCTCGAGTGCACTCCAAACATTGCCACGACACTGCTTGAAGCTATGTTTGTAACTTGTGAACTTCTGCCCTTTACTCTCACTTCTCCCCCTCCTCATCTTAATCAACCTATCCACTGCATTTTACACTGAGTACATTCCTCCTCTACAGCAAACTCTTTACCCCTTGGCTTCAAGGCCGTCATATTTGACCTTGTGGCCTCCCATCTCTTTGCCCTCTCCTTCCCCTTCTGATGGAACACCAGCTCCTACTACCCAGCACCACTCATTGCAGCTGTCCCCCAAGTATCAGTCATAAGCTCACTCCTCCATGGCTACACACATGTTTTCCTTTAGCTTCAAATATCACCTTTTCACTGTTGTTACCCTGGCCTTATTATCCTTCCCCTTCTTCAACACTGCAATCGCTGAACCTATAGCACACGGACTAACCCCCATCCACCGCTGCCTCTTGCTTAACTTCTTAAAGACAGAAATCTTATACCTTCCATCCTCTAAAGGCTCTAAGGCCAACCCATGGCTTCCTGGCTTTAACAAATACAAATATAAATTATACTTTATTTTTTGTATTACTGAGAGGTCTGTTCTCCTCCCATCACGGTTGTGCCAATGAGGTTGATCCATGTCATGGGAGGATAGGTCAGCGACAACGTGCTCCCTTGGGAGCAAGACGACACAGAGCAGCACAGGTTCGATCCCCGGGTCCGCGTTTAGAAACTACTGGGTATTACGTGCATTATAAATAATGTGTCATGCATATTGCCAAAAACGAATCACGGTAGATGGTGTGTAAAAAGTCAATGTTCCACAGTATTGGCTTTTTAACTTACCATGCTATAAATCAACATCTCTTTCGAATGGGTGCCCCAGAGTCCCTTTTGGTGTAAGTGCCCCTTTGCCCCTCCTTCACTGCCTTGTGAGATGTGCTTCGTCCAAGACATGTCATAAGCTAGTTGGCAGAACTATGTGGACCAATGTTGGTCGGTGTATGTATGTGGGCAGGCATGTCTCTTGTGCAATGCACATGTTGGTGACCGTGGACCACCTGCGCGGAGTGTGTGTTGAAGTGTTTATACAACGGTAGCTCTCACTGCATAATATTGTTCCTAGTTTACAGACCTTGTGGTGGGCGCACACATCTGTTCCATGAGGTCTGTTTGTGTTGATTTGCGGTCCCAAAATTGTGCTTTTGCTGATCTTTAATTAAGTGCCAAGGACGAGTATGCACGTCCTTTTTGCATAGATTTACCTAATAGCCTGGCATTGAAGAGCTCACTGTAAAAAACACAATTCTTTCAACATTGTTTTTCTGCCTAAAAGCGTTCATTACACCTAAGACAGTTTGTGAAATGTGTGATTGTGGCCGGAGGAGTTGCCTCCTAAATTTTGTGAACTTTCATGGGCAAGAGCAAAAGTTACTGAGGATACAATTTTTCATTTTAAGTTGCCTATGTAGAGTGTCATGTAGTGTTTACTACCAGAGTTACGGCTGCATGACAGTTAACATAGGAACATGAATACCCGTTTTCCTCTGTACAGTTTATTATCGTCAATGAAGGTTCACCAAATTCGGGATGAGGCAATCTTCGCACGGTAACACTTCTTCAGAGCACTCACTTTAAACATTAGTAACCGCCTTGCACGGCGAAAAAAGGATTTCACACATCCTCTATTGCACAGTATCCTTTCGGAAATCAGTGGAGAGTGAAAGGAGACACGTCAAACCGGGTCAGGGAGGGGGGGGGACCGACCAAGGGTGTGCGGTGAAGGAGGAGAGCAAAGTGCTGAGGGTTCTGGGGATGCCCCCTGGACTAAGCAAGCAGCGAGAGATGGTTGGTTGGCAGTTCGGAGGGTGAGGAGGCGAAGAGACAGGGGCAGGGGTTTGAGGGTGTCTGTCCGGAGACGTCAGAGAGGACAGGGAGATGGCGCCTGGAGACATATGCACAATGATCAATGCATCTCATTTCTAAATATGTTATTTGAATAAGAACACATGGTACCTTAATATTAGGTAGCTCACATGAAGGATATAGTACTGTAGTTTCAGTTAATGTTTAGTTTGTAGTGTCTGGACTTTGTATTAGGGAAATCATTTGTACTGAGCGCTTGTACCTCAATCATATATATATTTGTAGAAGACAAGAAAACGTTTCTCATCATTTACAGTTTAAAAACAAAAGTATTCTCCTGAACAGCAACGCTCTGAAGCTGTTGCGGTGCAACTCAATTATGTATTTGGGATGATATTTTACAGAGAGCAGCGACTTAAATTCAGCTTCACTGCTTGATTAGAAATGTAATATCGCAGCACCTGCTGCTGCTGTTGTCATCATTCACAACTCAATTCAAGGGAAAGCCGGGGAAGCAGGAGCTGTTACATCCCTCAGCATCTCAGCTGTTACATCCCTCAGCATCTCAGCTGTTACCTAGGAACAGCAGCAGGAAACTGTTTCACTTTTCAGGGAAGCACTTGATTACTACAGGGATGCAAAACCATTCCATAAAATTTAAGATCCTATGAAACATACATGTGCCATTCTTCCTTTTGCCAGATTTAAAAAAAAAAAAACATTTTGATGTTCACCAATTTTAAAAATATGTACTATATAAGAAATATATCGCATAATATATGGTGACACATACAACACAATGGGGTATTCATTGTTCTCATTGCTCTCACTGCTCTTTTGTCAAGGGCTTGAGATATGCAGTGCACTGATTGGCCAATGTGAGGTGACAGACCCTTTTGGGGTGCCCCATAGGGCGGGATGTTGGGGTGGATGTGAACTGTCCCAATTCTACCTCGAAGGAACTGTAACCGACGAATGAACCAGACCATTGAGGATGTCTCCACCAAAATGGAGGTCATGTTGAAGCCGGAGGAGGATAGTATTATCCACTGTGCCGTATTCTGCTGAGAGGTCGGATGTTATAAGGGCGGCTTGGTGGTTGTCATACAATGTTTGTAGGAGGTTTTCTGTGATCATGCTAAGTGTAGTTTCTTTGTTTCTACTGGTTCTGAGCCTGATTGATAATCATGAAAGAGGTGATTGTTTTAAATTTGGGATTGGACAACCCTTTCTAGAATCTATGCTTTGAAGGGTAGATTTGCACTGAGTCTGTTCTAAAGTAAAATGGTGGGGGTCCTCGTTTGGGAATGCATTGCCTAAAGAGTGGATGCCTAGGCAGAAACATGTAATCTGTTGAGGAAGGTGATTGAGTAAGGGTTGTTTTTGGTTCTCGAAGCTTTGTGGGAGTGGTGTCACAAGTCGCCATCAACAACACGACAAGGGCATGCGATTTATATAGTGCCAAGATCATTGGGGATGTTTAAAGTGTCCCTGACACTGTACAGGAATAGTTTCCTACTGGGATTAGTCCCCAGGTGAACCTTATCTTTAAATAACTTCTTTGCAACTGAGTTCTCAGGTGAGCTTGTCCTTCTCCTTCTCTTTGTTTGGGACTCTGCCTATTCTTCCTCTGCCTTGTCCTGAATACTTTCTCTTTCTCCTTACTGAGAGACTCAACCTGTTCTCTCAACAATCCCTCCTTATTTTGTTTCTCTCCTCATTCAGGGCCTCTCCCCTCTCCTTTATTCAGGGCCTCTGCTCTTTCTTTCTCTGCCCTTTGCTTGGGTTATTTCACTAACTCCTGGATTGGGGCCTCTGCCCTTTCTTTCTCTGTATGCTCCGTGGGCGTTATCTCTTTCTGTGGGTTCAGAACCCCCACCCTCTCTTTCTGTTGTCAGTGTCTCGGCCCTCGTTCTCTTCCATTCCCTTTTGATATTTACCTTCTTGCCGCAGGTCTCTGCCCTTATCTTCATTGCCCTCTCATTGACTTGGGCTTTGGCCACTAATTATTCATCTAATTTCTGGAAAGGTCTTCTGTTTTTTTATCCTGTCTCTCTTTTTGGCTGGTGCTTCTGTCTAATTTCTTTCAGAACCTTCTTTGGTCTGCTTTTCTGCATCTATTCTCCTTGGCTCACCCTGTGTCAGCTCTGCTCCTCTCCACTCCTCTGGGTTCAGCTCATTCAATTGTCTCTGATTTGCTTGTGCTAGCTCTCCTTCAATGCTGTGATGATCTCAACCTCCCCACCTCAGTCCTAGTGCGCTCTACAGCTATTCGGGACACTACTCTTCCACTCCTCTGAGGGTGTCTGCTTTCCTTGTTTAGTTCTGATATCCCTTGTCATTGTTTCCAGGACACAGATCCTTCACTCCTCTGAGGATGTCAATATCCAAAACTCAGACCTGGTGTCCCTTTTCAACTTTAGCAGAATATGGGTTCTCACTCCTCTGAGGATCTCCACTGCCTGCCGCTCCCCAATCATGTCTCCCACTCCAGGAAACTGTTCCATCACTCCTCTGAGGGTCTTCACATTCTCACTTCAGTCATGCTGGAAAATAAGTCCAAGAGACAAGTCCCCAGAACCCTGCTCTCTATCCAAACTGAGAGGAACTACATCTCCAACAATACCCTTCTCTCCAAACTGGAAAACATGGAATGGTTCAGGGGTATGGCCCGTATAGGTGAGTGCCACATCTTTAATAGGAAAGATAGGAAAGTCACTGATGGCCTACCCCGTTCTTCCATTTAACACCTGAAGGACTGACAAGTATACTTCTTCACAGTTCAGTAACAGGAGATCCAGAAATGACTGCACCTCTTTCCAACATCAAGGAGAAACATAGAGAAAAACGAATCCCCTCCCTATAGCTGCAGCCACAAACCTGAGAGGAGCTCTTACCCATCTCCCCACAGTCTTTAATTCTATTTGCTGGCACCAGTCTGAATTGTGCCTCTGTGTGGCAGGGAAATTACGTAGTTTACAGTTGTTGGCTTTATGAATGGGACAATTTGTCCATACCTGGGGATATAATTTAGGGATTACGGCTGGTGTTGTGCACCTGGAGATCTCATACTCAGGTCCATGTGACAATGATCATGTGTTCATGATTGTGTGAAAGAGACAGAGAGAGAGAATGATTTAGTTTGTGAGAGTGAGGGTGAGTCTGTGAGTGAGTATGTGCGTCGGTTTGTGTGAGTGTGAGGCAATGTGCATGTGTGTTTGCACATATGTGTCTGGTATGTGTGTGTGTTTGTAAGAGAGGAAAGAAAGAAAGAAAGGAAGAAAGAAAGAAAGAAAGAAAGAAAGAAAGAAAGAAAGAAAGAAAGAAAGAAAGAAAGAAAGAAAGAAAGAAAGAAAGAAAGAAAGAAAGAAAGAAAGAAAGAAAGAAAGAAACTGAAGTTGGTTCAAAGTGCTACATTGGAAGAAGTGAAAGGTGGTGCGGCAAAAAGAGAAGAATATAGGATTAAAGGAAAAAGGAGGCAGTGTTTAATTGTATTTGGTAGTGTCATGAAGCTGAGTGTCGATAAGTGAGATGCAAGTTCCAGAACTTAGGTTTGAAAGGGGTCTATTTTTGAACTAGCAGAATGACATCTTGTATCCTCTAATGAGCAAACTAAACTAAAGTTTCCTCCTTGAGTTTCAGCAAAGGCAACCCAAGAAGAAAGATCCCAGGATGTCAACAGTCACCACCCCAGGCCCTCTCCCAGCATTCCTTGCTGGGTTTTAGTCTTTCACAGACCGGGGAATTATTTAAATGCCCCAAAACCTTGTTTTGAGAATATTGATAGCCGTGGTTTCTCTTTTGTCACCTGCTTCATAGGATCCTGGTGTAGGGGTTGCATGTTGCGACAATCCAGATCTGTGTGGCGACTAGAAAGTGTCTTGGGGTGTCCTGGCTTAAGCGCCATTGATTCTTCTGGCCTTCAGTTGATTGGCTGAGTTGGAAGGATGGTCTTCTAGCTGTACCTTAGGGGTTTTGCTTTGCTCCTGATGCCCAGCACACCCCTGGATACCCTCCTTGTACTTCTGCAGCAATTTATTTCCTCAGGACCCACTTCTATTACCCTGTTCTCCCTTCCCCCTGCTACTCACTGTGAGCTCCGTGTATCTCCTTATCACGTTGACATGTGCTGTTTAGTTAGTACATCAGTCTGTCCACCACACTGCTCCAAAAGGTATATCATGATCTCAGGCTATGTCTGTACTTTACCATCTCAACACATGTCTGTGCTGCCTCCTCCTGATGCTGCTCAAGCTGCTGTCACCACCTCCTCCTGCTCTGATCTCACCACCTCCTCTTGCTCTCATCTCACTGCCTCCTTCTGCTCTGATCTCACCACCTTCTTCTGCTCTCATCTGTCTGCCTCCTCTCATTCCGAAATCCCTCCTGTTGGGGAACCCCGTTCTCCTGATGTCGTTCAACCTCCTCATGACAGTTCTCCTGCTGTTTAGCCACCTCCTCCTACTGCTTCCCTTCCTCCACCGCATGCCGCTACCTCCTCCTTCACCTGCTGTTTCCCCGCACTAGACTTCCTTGCATGTAGGACTCGCAAACTCCACTGTAACACTCTTAGTGTTGCACCTAAAAGTGCAAAGAGAACAGTTCAAAGACATCTCAACTCAACCACCCCTGCCACCCACGCCTCTGCACACTACACCCAGACCCAACTTGCTAATGTTCTCATGCCATTCGTCATTACTGATGGACCCACGCACACTATGCGCACAGTTCATTTTGGCAGATTTCACCAATTAAAGACACCCTTATCGACACTAAATCTGCGCTGATGACTTTAAAGGGCCATTTGGTCCCACTTCAGTACTTCTCTAGTTGATCATATAACCACTCCATCTACATCTAGTACCTAGCACCAGCCCTCACAGTAATATTACACGTCTATATTACACACACGTTCTATCATGTTGACTAATAACTGATCATATGCAAAATAAAACCATGTAACCACACTAAGACAATCACCATTACTTTCCCTTTCTCTTCATCCCTGTTGCCCGCCCCCCCA
This sequence comes from Ambystoma mexicanum, assembly GCF_040938575.1. Classification (NCBI taxonomy): domain Eukaryota; kingdom Metazoa; phylum Chordata; class Amphibia; order Caudata; family Ambystomatidae; genus Ambystoma; species Ambystoma mexicanum. The sequence goes on from NC_090931.1 coordinate 419,927,546, forward strand.
CCTCCCACCATTCAGTTGTTATGTCCACTGCCTGATCCTCACCCTTTCCCCTCACCACACAACCCTCTTCTGTTTTATCCACAGACCACGGTCTGGTGACACTCTGGTGGAGTCATCACAACACACCACCACTTCTGGCTCAAGCTCAAACCACTATGGTGGCGATAGTGGCAGGATGGATAACATGACATAACATAACATGTGTAAAGCCCTAGCACCTTCATCAGGAAAGGTGGCAATACAGCCAGCCGTTGCCTTTTCTTTAGGAGACTCTGCTGTAGTGGTATTTGATGTAATATAGTGGAAGAGCCTCACAGGGTGACTTGTTATGGATCACAATCCTGCAGGGGAACTGGGATGGATATTTCAGCAAGTGAAGCAATGGGGCACAAAGAAGTGAACAATGAGAAAGCGTGATTTCATCGCAATCACACCAATCTTGCTCCTGCTGCAATCCGTTGCGCAGCAAGTACATACATGAACTGTAACATGTAGTGAGATTGAGGTTCTGTAGCTCCGAAAGCCCAACATGTGCCAAACATGTCCACAAATATAACAAAATGAACCCTAAAGTATTTTATTTGCGAAAGTTGTTTTAAGGCATACCGTTCAATGTAATTTCACTGACTTGAGTTTTTTCGAAGTATTTTTTTCTTTGAAATTTGTTTTTTTCTATTTGTGGGCCATGCCCCCAAGCCCTACTCCTCCCTTTATTAACAACCCTATCCCAATCCCTCCCCTTGTAGCCCCTTAGCCCACACGCCACATATATCAATGAGTTTTTTCGAAGTATTTTGATTGAAAAAAAAATACTGCACTAAAAAAAGTCTTAGTTGAAAGGACTCGACACCAGACATACTATGCTTGCCTTTTTGTTAGTGTTCCGTTCAGTGCTGATATGTTCTTTTCTACTTCTTTTGAGTTTTTTGAGGCATGGTTGCACGTGCACATAACAAAAACAAAGAAAGGATTCGACAGCCACAGTAGGATGAGTCATCGCGCATGCGCCAATAGCACTGGGACCCTGAAAAGGTCCAGAATCTCTGAACATCTTCTATCGCTGGGATAGAGGGGTGGCCACGAAGACACTCATGTGAGGGTGCACTTTCTTTTTCAACATTCCAGCTATATCCAGTGCCATTTCCACCCTATCCCGCGAAACCCAGGTGCTTGCCAAATAGCTTTCGCAGTCAAAAACTGCGCTCTGGGACCCTTCTGAAAATGTTGCCCCTTACCATGCTTCCTCTAATTGCAGTTACATCCTTGTGTCAAAAGGGGCAGCAGAGTATGCACCTAACGTGAAACTCCAAAAGGCTGCAGAGAAGACATCACACTGTGCAGGAAAAAGTCAAGCTAAGGAAGAAATCAGGACAGGGCGGGCATAGCGGGCAGGCCTTATGGTCCAGGCCAGGCCCAATCAGGCCAAGAAAGAAGGGCTCCCGAGTGGTGCTGACACCCTGGGGATCAGGAGGTTGAGTTTCCAGCAACTGCTGAGCCATTAAGTGATGTATGCCTCGCAACCTTCGAAGCACTGAATTAGCAGTGAGATTAGAGGGCTGTTTACACCTCTAAGTGATACAGCACAGGAATGCACAAGCAGGCTGCCTGCAAAATATCTAGTGACATCATGTGTTCTTTGTTATTTTTTTCAATCAACAATCTGCACTGTTCGCCTTGCTAACAACTGCAACCTCCCAGTTACAATGTACCATTATTTTCACAAACTATACATTAAGATTCGGTTGGTTTCTGTACCTTAATGTACATGTAATTTTTGTGGGAATGGACTTATTCACATCATGCATACATAGATGCATAGCTTTAACAAGAAGTGAAGAACAGCAGGTGATGTCACCACTAATGTATAACCAGATGTGATTTAGAGAGCGGGAAAGAAACGAAGGTCAATCAGGCCTCATTTGCTAAGCCTTGCCCCCACCTCCCTATACTCCACTCGGACTTACCTTTCTGTTTAGCATTTGGATGAAAAGCAGTTGCGGGGTGCACTCTGTGGCTCAATATATGCGATCAGAGTCAGGCACATATCCAAATAATATTGTGTGTGAGTCTGTAATGGAAGTGCCTCTAGGCCTCTTCACTAGAGCTTGTTGCTGTAGGTCAACAAACATAGACTCTATCTTGGGCCCACTCGTGGGATGTGTACTAAAATCCATGGCTTCCCGGGATACAGCAGTGTTCATGGGAACATTGTACCCCTGAGAGATCTTGCCAGTAATCTGTGAGTGGGGACTAGCCTGAGTTTAAATTATTTTGTAGCCCAAAGTGACACTGGTAATTGTCCCATTGAAAGTGAGCTCTGCTAATCAGACTCACTTCATATTGATCCACACTGAAAAGTATAGTTAAAACATGCTCTGCTGAGCCTGCCTACTGACACCTTTCAGCAGATGTCTTATGTAGTTTGGTGTAGTTAAGGAGCAATGTACATTCCTAGAACAGCCTGATGGAACCCACAGTTCCAAGAGCAATGGACTATCTTTAACCCTGGACAGCTCTGATCCAAATTGTATATTTGTGTGCTCCCAGGGCCTGGTAGCAGATTAATAAATACTCATAAGCCATGCAAACTTTGGTGGGGTAGCCTCTGTAAATATATCATTTTAAAGGCCAAACCCCATTGATGTAATTTTATCTTCATCTGCCTGGAACTGAGTTTCAGCCAGAACAGATTCTTTGGATTCAGGACTAGCAAAACCTTTGTTCTCTCTGGGAATACCTATCACCTTGCAGGAGAACAGAATCATCCCCCATGGGTCAGGGAGGGGGCCATGCTTCAGAATAAAAGCTCTTCCAGCAAGAGGGAAGGCCCACCAGGGTGTTCATTACTAGAGATTATTCGAAGTAGGCAGACAGGGGAAGGACAGAGTTAAGAGTAGCTCAGGGGAACAGTTGCAGTCCCAAGAAGGGTACAAACATCTTGGAAAGTACCAGGGCACCCCCACTTCCTGTGATCCTTCCCTACTTCCTGCAGACAAAACACTTTGGGACTTATATCAACAGGAATATACAGTGATTACAGTGCAGGCAAGATTGAACCCTTGCACAAGGCTTACAATCAACCAATCCACTGTGACAGAGTAAGTTTATATGTAGGTGAGAAAACCCCTATAACTAAATCCCCTTCGGACATCAGAGGAATAACGATGTCACTGGAGCTGTAGAGGTAAAGACAGAGGCCTCCAAGGAGGGAGAACAGCTCTACCCTTACCCATTCCAGAGGAACCGTTGGTGTGAACTGCTCTGTGGACAAGGCCTATCTACTGCCTGAGCACTGGAACAAGGAGCCTGCTCACTATAGGCGTAAACTCCAGCAGATGCTCTCAGGCAACCTTCCTGGCTAGGAAGGGCAGAACAAGGACTCCCATCATCCCTTGGTACACTGCACTGGACCCCCCATCACCCAAGAAGCAAGGAAACAGCCTTGAGCTATCTAACCGGCCTCAACTCTTCGAGCTAACTCAACCATATTCAAATCACTACGAGATGCTGCAGGAGCCCCTGAACTGCCTTTGTCAATCTATGAATCTGGAGCTAATGCAAACCTCTCTTCAATCCTGTTTAATAAAGACTTGGCCGCTGTAAGCAATCGTCGCCCCCACCTCATATGCCAGCTTGAACAGTCCACCCCAACTCGTGTCAACGTTGTCTTGAACTGCGGAGAAGCACCTAGAAGCCTGTCCTGATACTGTCAAGATCCAATAACAAGTTGAAAAGATATTTGTAGTAGTTCCGCCCCCACCTGGACTGCTTTAAAGTGCCAGAGTGACATCCATTTAAGACCCCATTCATTACTTTTTAAAAACATCTTCATTAAACTTGAGCATCATCCTTTGATGAAGAACCACGCTAGATGAATTCCTTTATTCGTGCTCCAGATGATAAGACCAACATGTATTATAGAAGACAGCTACAAGCACAGCCTAGTGGGCCATCCACACCCATCCATCTTTCCTTCCAACTGCCACTCTCCGGAGCACTGACCTAGAGCTCCCTCTGACATTCCACCTTGACATTCCATACACGCATGCTTGCATGATAGCACACAGAACACCACACATTGCTGCTGAAAGGATTGCCTGTTTCCCTCTGTCTTCAGACCCAGAGTTCCTCTCTGAACTTAAAATCTACATATTCTGTATCTTTTCTTATATTGGTGGGTTATAGTTTACTTAGAGTGGTTATTTTGTTATTTAATTCAAGTCTTCTTTTTGTATAGGATGCTTCTTTGACAGCTCAAACCCCTCGTGACGAGCATACACTGCCCTCTGCCGATGCTACCGTATAAGATTCGTACCTTGTCCGTTTCGCCTTTATGATTGATATCACAGCTGGTTTACTAGGAGTGTGCGGATATGCGGCAGTTACACTCACTACTTATGTTATCCTACATAGCAGAAGTCGTTTTGTCTCAGAAGCAGAGAAGCTGGTCAGCGCATAGTGTGAAACTGGAGGGTGGGTGCCTTGTTCTGCAGAGGATTTAAATGGAATGATGTACAACCAGCTTTACCACACAGCTTTCAATTAATCAAAAATAATTGTTTTCAGAGGATGCCTTTTACTGCAAAAAACAGGTTACCTGACACACATAACTTTCATTATAACATACAGTAACTCCTTACATTTAATGCTTAGAAATTGAGATTAACGTACAATATGTAAGCATTAGTCTGTATGGAGGAGAGAGGGAAAGAAAAGAGTCCAGCATGAGACAAAAGCATGGTTTCATTAACATGTGTGGTTCGGGTTGAGTAATTCCTATATGACACCACTATGCTTGGTTGCATTAGTTGTTTCACAGAGTAGTGGGCTGCTTTGTGCTTCCCATGCGTGGTTACCCCATGGAAAGCAAGGGAGGGGTATGCCAGCTGCTGGCTTGTGTGTCAGCATTGTGCGCAAAGCTCTAATCATTTACATGATGAACCATGTTGCATTAAGGTAAATACGGAACCTTATCCACCCTCACTCCACACCTGTAGTCACCAGACCCAGCACTCACAGCAACCAGAACAATTACAGTTGGTCTGACAATTAAACCCCACCCCCAACAACCACCGCCCATAGGCATCTAGTGTTAAGCATCCCCTTGAATCACCCCATCAACTAGCACACTGGCAAGTCGGTTCCCCCTGCAAAAAGCTGACATCCATCAAGGAATAGAACAATTATTTGAATGACTGATCACAGGCATTCAGTGCACAAATGTGAGGGGTCACCCAGTTAATCAATGTACATTATTTCAGACCGGAAGTTGTTACGGTCTTACCCCAGCAGGTGCTGACAGTGTCAAATTCTTCTGAAAGAAAATGTCATTAACATAGACACATAGATTGGCGCAGTACCACTTGGCCAAAAAACAACTTTGAGAGCCAAAAGGGAATGCAAGCTACCAAGCGATCCCTCAGATAGGTGAATAACCTTTAGTCAACAAACACAATGGATTTCGTTATTTTGGGAAGACATTTAGGGGGTAATTCATAGAATTCAGCGCACAAGTGGCGCACGCGGCTGGCGCACAGTGTGCGCATGCGAATCCCTGCGCCAGCCGCGTGCGCTAAAATCCATTTCCGCGCACAGCGTATTCATGGATTCCAGCCACCAAAACCAGCCGTGGCGCACAGTGGCGCAGCGACCCTGCAGCAGCGCCAGTTACGCCCCCAAGAACGCCTCTCGCGCAGGGAAAAGCCATCAATATACCCAATCCAGCGCAAAGGGCTGTGCTAACCCTGTACCAGCACAGCAAGCGGGCTACGTGTATCACTGCGGTGCGCGGGAAGTAACTCACGCGATTGGCCCCGTGCGAGCAGGGTACGCGTATTTCAGGGGTGCGCGGGAAGTTCCACACGCGATTTCATCATGGTACGTGTATTTCAGGGGTGCGCGGGAATTACCACATGCAAATGGGCCCGTGCGAGCAGGGTACGCGTATCTCAGGGGTGCGCGGGAAGTTCCACACGCGATTCCATCAGGGTACGTGTATGTCGGGGTGCGCGTGAAGTTCCACACGCGATATCAGCAGGGTACGTGTATTTCAGGGTGCAGGGGAAGTTACACACGCGATTTCCGCAGGGTATGTTTATATCAGGGGTGCGCGTGAAGTTCCACACGCGATATCAGCAGGGAACGTGTATTTCAGGGTGCAGGGGAAATTACACACGCGATTTCTGCAGGGTACGTGTATTTCAGGGGTGCGCGGGAATTTCCACACGCGATTGGGCCCGTGCGAGCAGGGTACGCGTATCTCAGGGGTGCGCGGGAAGTTCCACACGCGATTCCATCAGGGTACGTGTATTTCGGGGTGCGGGGGAAGATCCACACGCGAAATCAGCAGGGTACGTGTATTCCAGGGGTGCGCGGGAAGTCCCACACGGGATTCCATCAGGGTACGTGTATTACAGGGGTGCGTGGGAATTTCCACACACGACTGGGCCCGTGCGAGCAGGGTACGTGTATCTCAGGGGTGCGCGGGAAGTTCCACACGCGATTCCATCAGGGTACGTGTATTTCGGGGTGCGCGTGAAGTTCCACACGCGATATCAGCAGGGTACGTGTATTTCAGGGTGCAGGGGAAGTTACACACGCGATTTCCGCAGGGTACGTGTATTTCAGGGGTGCGCGTGAAGTTCCACACGCGATGTCAGCAGGGTACGTGTATTTCAGGGTGCAGGGGAAGTTACACACACGATTACAGCAGGGTACGTGTATTTCAGGTGTGCGCGGGAATTTCCACACGCGATTGGGCCCATGCGAGCAGGGTACGCGTATCTCAGGGGTGCGCGGGAAGTTCCACACGCGATTCCATCAGGCTACGTGTATTTCGGGGTGCGGGGGAAGATTCATACGCGAAATCAGCAGGGTACGTGTATTCCAGGGGTGCGCGGGAAGTCCCACACGCGATTCCATCAGGGTACGTGTATTCCAGGGGTGCGCGGGAAGTGCCACACGCGATTTCAGCAGGGTACGTGTATTCCAGGGGTGCGCAGGAAGTTCCACACGCGATTCCATCAGGGTACGTGTATTACAGGGGTGCGCGGGGAGCAGCACACGTGAATTGCACGTGTGGGTCCTCCCAGGTGTTCCCTCTTCACCCTCCACGGCCCCTGCAGGTGGCTCACACCACAGGGGCCTACCCTGCACATGTCCTGCAGGCACACCATCCACCATGGCCATGACCCCCAGCCAACCCACATGTCAACTTGCACTACTGCCCACCAACGCATGTCCCCCTGGACCCCCAGTCACCAGGGGCACCCTCCACCAGGCCCCACCCATGTCTCCCACCACCCCCACCCCCCAGCAGTGCAGGGGCACCCCCCACCAGGCCCCCACCCATGTCTCCCACCACGCCCACCCCCCAGCCACCAGGGGCAGCCTCCACAAGGCCCCCACCCATGTCTCACACCACCCCCACCCCCCAGCACTGTGGGGCACCTGCCAGCAGCCCCCCACCCATGTCCAACTCATGTTCCCCACCACCCCCACCCCCCAGCACCGTGGGGCACCTGCCAGCAGGCCCCCACCCATGTCCAACTCATGTTCCCCACCACCCCCACCCCCCAGCACTGTGGGGCACCTGCCAGCAGGCCCCCACCCATGTCACCTCATGTTCCTCACCACCCCCACCCCCCAGCCACCAGGGGCAGCCTCCACCAGGCCCCCACCCATGTCTCACACCACCCCCACCCCCCAGCAGTGCAGGGGCAGCCTCCACCAGGCCCCCACCCATGTCTCACACCACCCCCACTCCCCAGCACTGTGGGTCACCTGCCAGCAGGCCCCCACCCATGTCCAACCATGTTCCCCACCACCCCCACCCCCCAGCACTGTGGGGCACCTGCCAGCAGGCCCTCACCCATGTCCAACTCATGTTCTCCACCACCCCCACCCCCCAGCACTGTGGGGCACCTGCCAGCAGGCCCCACCCATGTCTCCCACCACCCCCACCCCCCAGCAGTGCAGGGGCACCCACCACCAGGCCCCCACCCATGTCTCACACCACCCCCTCCCCCCAGCAGTGCAGGGGCAGCCTCCACCAGGCCCCCACCCATGTCTCACACCACCCCCACCCCCCAGCACTGTGGGGCACCTGCCAGCAGGCCCCCACCCATGTCCAACTCATGTTCCCCACCACCCCCACCGCCCAGCACTGTGGGGCACCTGCCAGCAGGCCCCACCCATGTCTCCCACCACCCCCACCCCCCAGCCACCAGGGGCAGCCTCCACCAGGCCCCCACCCATGTCTCCCACCACCCCCACCCCCCCAGTCACCAGGGGCAGCCTCCACCAGGCCCCCACCCATGTCTCCCACCACCCCCACCCCCCCAGTCACCAGGGGCAGCCTCCACCAGGCCCCCACCCATGTCTCCCACCACCCCCACCCCCCCAGTCACCAGGGGCAGCCTCCACCAGGCCCCCACCCATGTCTCCCACCACCCCCACCCCCTAGCAGTGCAGGGGCACCCACCACCAGGCCCCCACCCATTTCTCCCACCACCCCCACCCCCCAGCAGTGCAGGGGCAGCCTCCACCAGGCCCCCACCCATGTCTCACACCACCCCCACCCCACAGCAGTGCAGGGGCTGCCTCCACCAGGCCCCCACCCATGTCTCACACCACCCCCACCCCCCAGCAGTGCAGGGGCAGCCTCCACCAGGCCCCCACCCATGTCTCACACCACCCCCACCCCCCAGCAGTGCAGGGGCAGCCTCCACCAGGCCCCCACCCATGTCTCCCACCACCCCCAACCCCCAGCCACCAGGGGCAGCCTCCACCAGGCCCCCACCCATGTCTCCCACCACCCCCACCCCCCAGCACTGCAGGGGCAGCCTCCACCAGGCCCCCACCCATGTCCAACTCATGTTCCCCACCACCCCCACCCCCCAGCACCGTGGGGCACCTGCCAGCAGGCCCCCACCCATGTCCAACTCATGTTCCCCACCACCCCCACCCCCCAGCACTGTGGGGCACCTGCCAGCAGGCCCCCACCCATGTCCAACTCATGTCCCCACCACCCCCACCCCCCAGCCACCAGGGGCAGCCTCCACCAGGCCCCCACCCATGTCTCCCACCACCCCCACCCCACAGCAGTGCAGGGGCTGCCTCCACCAGGCCCCCACCCATGTCTCACACCACCCCCACCCCCCAGCAGTGCAGGGGCAGCCTCCACCAGGCCCCCACCCATGTCTCACACCACCCCCACCCCCCAGCAGTGCAGGGGCAGCCTCCACCAGGCCCCCACCCATGTCTCCCACCACCCCCAACCCCCAGCCACCAGGGGCAGCCTCCACCAGGCCCCCACCCATGTCTCCCACCACCCCCACCCCCCAGCACTGCAGGGGCAGCCTCCACCAGGCCCCCACCCATGTCTCACACCACCCCCACCCCCCAGCACTGTGGGGCACCTGCCAGCAGGCCCCCACCCATGTCCAACTCATGTTCCCCACCACCCCCACCCCCCAGCACTGTGGGGCACCTGCCAGCAGGCCCCACCCATGTCTCCCACCACCCCACCCCCCAGCACTGTGGGTTACCTGCCAGCAGGCCCCCACCATGTCCAACCATGTTCCCCACCACCCCGACCCCCCAGCACTGTGGGGCACCTGCCAGCAGGCCCCCACCCATGTCCAACTCATGTTCCCCAACACCCCCACCCCCCAGCACTGTGGGGCACCTGCCAGCAGGCCCCACCCATGTCTCCCACCACCCCCACCCACCAGCCACCAGGGGCAGCCTCCACCAGGCCCCCACCCATGTCTCCCACCACCCCCACCCCCCAGTCACCAGGGGCAGCATCAACCAGGCCCCCACCCATGTCTCCCACCACCCCCACCCCCCCAGTCACCAGGGGCAGCCTCCACCAGGCCCCCACCCATGTCTCCCACCACCCCCACCCCCCAGCAGTCCATGGGCAGCCTCCACCAGGCCCCCACATATGTCTCCCACCACCCCCACCCCCCAGCAGTGCAGGGGCAGCCTCCACCAGGCCACCACCCATGTCTCACACCACCCCCACCCCCCAGCCACCAGGGGCAGCCTCCACCAGGCCCCCACCCATGTCTCACACCACCCCCACCCCCCAGCAGTGCAGGGCAGCCTCCACCAGGCCCCCACCCATGTCTCACACCACCCCCACCCCCCCAGTCACCAGGGGCAGCCTCCACCAGGCCCCCACCCATGTCTCACACCACCCCCACCCCCCAGCAGTGCAGGGGCAGCCTCCACCAGGCCCCCACCCATGTCTCCCACCACCCCCACCCCCCAGCACTGTGGGTCACCTGCCAGCAGGCCCCCACCCATGTCCAACCATGTTCCCCACCACCCCCACCCCCCAGCACTGTGGGGCACCTGCCAGCAGGCCCCCACCCATGTCCAAATCATGTTCCCCACCACCCCCACCCCCCAGCACTGTGGGGCACCTGCCAGCAGGCCACACCCATGTCTCCCACCACCCCCACCCCCCCAGTCACCAGGGGCAGCCTCCACCAGGCCCCCACCCATGTCTCCCACCACCCCCACCCCCCCAGTCACCAGGGGCAGCCTCCACCAGGCCCCCACCCATGTCTCACACCACCCCCACCCCCCAGCAGTGCAGGGGCAGCCTCCACCAGGCCCCCACCCATGTCCAACTCATGTTCCCCACCACCCCCACCCCCCAGCACCGCGGGGCACCTGCCAGCAGGCCCCACCCATGTCCAACTCATGTTCCCCACCACCCCCACCCCCAGCACCGTGGGGCACCTGCCAGCAGGCCCCCACCCATGTCCAACTCATGTTCCCCACCGCCCCCACCCCCCAGCACTGTGGGGCACCTGCCAGCAGGCCCCCACCCATGTCCAACTCATGTTCCCCACCACCCCCACCCCCCAGCCACCAGGGGCAGCCTCCACCAGGCCCCCACCCATGTCTCACACCACCCCCACCCCCCAGCAGTGCAGGGGCAGCCTCCACCAGGCCCCCACCCATGTCTCACACCACCCCCACCCCCCAGCAGTGCAGGGGCAGCCTCCACCAGGCCCCCACCCATGTCTCACACCACCCCCACCCCCCCAGTCACCAGGGGCAGCCTCCACCAGGCCCCCACCCATGTCTCCCACCACCCCCACCCCCCAGGAGTGCAGGGGCAGCCTCCACCAGGCCCCCACCCATGTCTCACACCACCCCCACCCCCCAGCACTGTGGGGCACCTGCCAGCAGGCCCCCACCCATGTCCAACCATGTTCCCCACCACCCCCACCCCCCAGCACTGTGGGGCACCTGCCAGCAGGCCCCCACCCATGTCCAATTCATGTTCCCCACCACCCCCACCCCCCAGCACTGTGGGGCACCTGCCAGCAGGCCCCACCCATGTCTCGCACCACCCCCACCCCCCAGCCACCAGGGGCAGCCTCCACCAGGCCCCCACCCATGTCTCGCACCACCCCCACCCCCCAGTCACCAGGGACAGCCTCCACCAGGCCCCCACCCATGTCTCCCACCACCCCCACCCCCCCAGTCACCAGGGGCAGCCTCCACCAGGCCCCTACCCATGTCTCCCACCACCCCCACCCCCCAGCAGTGCAGGGGCAGTCTCCACCAGGCCCCCACCCATGTCTCCCACCACCCCCACCCCCCAGCAGTGCAGGGGCAGCCTCCACCAGGCCTCCACCAGGCCCCCACCCAAGTCTCACACCACCCCCACCCCCCAGCCACCAGGGGCAGCCTCCACCAGGCCCCCACCTATGTCTCACACCACCCCCACCCCCCAGCAGTGCAGGGGCAGCCTCCACCAGGCCCCCACCCATGTCTCCCACCACCCCCACCCCCCAGCCACCAGGGGCAGCCTCCACCAGGCCCCCACCCATGTCTCCCACCACCCCCACCCCCCAGCAGTGCAGGGGCAGCCTCCACCAGGCCCCCACCCATGTCTCCCACCACCCCCACCCCCCAGCCACCAGGGGCAGCCTCCACCAGGCCCCCACCCATGTCTCCCACCACCCCCACCCCCCAGTCACCAGGGGCAGCCTCCACCAGGCCCCCACCCATGTCTCACACCACCCCCACCCCCCCAGTCACCAGGGGCAGCCTCCACCAGGCCCCCACCCATGTCTCCCACCACCCCCACCCCCCAGAAGTGCAGGGGCAGCCTCCACCAGGCCCCCATCCATGTCCAACTCATGTTCCCCACCACCCCCACCCCCCAGCACCGTGGGGCACCTGCCAGCAGGCCCCCACCCATGTCCAACTCATGTTCCCCACCACCCCACCCCCCAGCACCGTGGGGCACCTGCCAGCAGGCCCCCACCCATGTCCAACTCATGTTCCCCACCACCCACACCCCCCAGCACCATGGGGCACCTGCCAGCAGTCCCCCACCCATGTCCAACTCATGTTCCCCACCACCCCCACCCCCCAGCACCGTGGGGCACCTGCCAGCAGGCCCCACCCATGTCTCCCACCACCCCCACCCCCCAGCAGTGCAGGGGCACCCACCACCAGGCCCCCACCCATGTCTCACACCACCCCCACCCCCCAGCACTGTGGAGCACCTGCCAGCAGGCCCCCACCCATGTCCAACTCATGTTCCCCACCACCGCCACCCCCCAGCAGTGCAGGGGCAGCCTCCACCAGGCCCCCACCCATGTCTCCCACCACCCCCACCCCCCAGCACTGTGGGGCACCTGCCAGCAGGCCCCCACCATTGTGCAACTCATGTTCCCCAGCCAACATGTCATCACAATCTAGATCCCTGGTCCCTATGGTCAGCCTCCAAATGCAAAACACCCACCCGAGTATTGCATCCACCCACTCATAATTTGCAATTACATCACAGAACACCAATTGCAAGTTCCGAAACAAACACATTTGCCTCACATACACCCAATGGGTGTCAGTGAATCTCAAAACACATATCATGAAATGCATGAAACCAATGAGATACCACACATTGAAGTTCACCAAAAATAATATGTATTAAAGGAAACAGCAATAGAATAAAAAATGAAGAAACAGAAACATGAATGTACAAAAATGAAAAGAAGCATGTCCGTCAAAAAAAGCAAAACCAAAAATAAAAATCCAAAGTAATGTCCAAAGTCAATGTCCACAAAACAAAATCCAATGGGAAATAAAAAAGAAAGCCATTGCTCCATGGTTAAAAATAGAAAAAAAATACAATCCAACTGTCAACTATGTACATGGGAACAATCCAGGGTCCATTATCCCAACAAAATAAAGGAAACCTATCTAACTACACTAACTAATAAAATAAACTATATACAAAAATGTGGCCAATGTCCGAAAGGTCCAAATAAAATAAAAACAAAAATGAAACCTAACACTACCTAGAAACTATGTACAAGGGCAGCGGGCTAGTTTCACGGCTCACTTGTGGATGTTCCGGGCCAGGGCATCATCGAACTCCTCCTCAATGTCCCGGAGGCGGTCCTCCTCCATGGCCCCGAGGGTCCGCAGGGCCATCGACGTCTCCACCTCCAAACCCCTGCGGATTGCCTCGAGGCACTCGGCCCGCCTCAGGGCCCTCCGCATGGAGTTCTCCGCCCTGACCATTGTGAGCCGTGCCTCTTCCGCCCGCTGCCGCTCCGCATCTATGGCGTGGCCCAACCGCTGCCACACGGAATACACTCTCTGTCCTGGGTCCTCCTGCCCTCCGGCCGATGCCTGCCCCTCCGATGTCGAAGGCCCCGAGCCTTCATGGCTCCCACCATGTTGCTGCTGCTGCTGTGCCTCTGCCCGTGCACTGCCTCCTGCTGCCTGCACATCCTCCGCCGGCTGGGGTGCAGTCGTAGATGTGGCCACCCCTGCTGGACGTCCGACTCCCGACTGTGGCAGGGATGCCCCCTCCACCAGCCTGGCCGCACAGTCAGAGGCAGCTCCACAGGGCACCCAGGTGACTCATGGGTGGGAAGATGGCACAGAGGACGACTGGCGCGTAGGGGGTCCAGTTGAAGAGGGGGTCGGAGCAAGCCCCATCAGACGGAGGAATCTGGCCTGGGTGACCTGTCCCAGCAGGCTGATGTGGTCAACGAGCCATTCGAGATGACGTGCAGTCTCTCCATGAAAAGACTGCAGGTCACCTCGCATGGCCCGTTGACGCAACGCCACACCAGCCAGGACAGGCTCAACCCGGACCTGGATAGCCACGTCCGCAGGCAGAGGAAAGCCAGTTGACGTGAGCTCATCCCCTGCCTGAAAACGGGTCTGGACGTAGGCATCCCTGCTGGTGCAAGATGATGCAGGGACAGGATCGGGGACAGGATTGCACACAGGCACCTCCGCGGCGGCCTGTGCTGCCTCCTGTCCCTGGTCCTGCACTGCACCACTAGCACCAGTGGGATCCCCACCTCCAGACCCCGTCTCTGGTGCTTGCACGGCCTCCTCCTCCACCAAACCCCCCACCAACCTGGATGACTCCGTGCCATCTTCCCCTGTTGGGCCCTGTGGGGTCCCAGCTGCCCCTTCTGCTGCCGAGGAGTCCAACTCCAACCTCCGCCTCTTGGACCTCCCCCCGGCAGCTGCGGCCTGGGACGCGGCACCGGACTCCTCACTCCCCGACGAGATGACAACCTGGGAGGGGAGCCGGGCCTTGCGTCTCCGGCTGGCGGTCGGATCCCCGCCGCTGTGCTCCACAGCACCTTCTCCGCCCTCTTCATCAGTTGACGCTGCAGACAGGGAGAAACAAAACACAGGCATCAGGGCACTGTACAATGGACACATACACACATGACAGTTGTACATGAGTGGCATTGGCAAACCTCAGACATGTCATCACAATCCCCAACACACATGTCATTACAACTCGCACACATGAGCCATACCACAGCCATATCGCAACTGCCACCACCATCCATACACATACAACAGCATGAGCAGCCAAAGGTGAGCCAGACATCACATGCAACACAGGAAGTGCACCACACATGTACACACACCACCACACTTGCATGCATGTGTACACCTCTGCCAAGTGTCGCACTGTTCAGACGGGCATCCATGTCACATCTGCCAATCAGGCTTCCACATACCGTTGTCACATGCATCCATGTTGCATCACTGTTGCACCCTTGTCAAATACACACACATGCACATGTACACAGTGCTGATACATGCAGCCGAAAACAACATACATGCGTGACATCACGGACATGTCTACTTACATACACATTCATCCAAACATGTGTGCCCACACAACTGCATTTGGCATGCAAGCCTACACACACAAGCACCATCCATGTCTCACACATTACAGCCCTCGCATGTGTCAGCCCCACGGCCCTGTACACCCCCACCCATACTCGACCCCATACAAACAGATGTGCAACCTGCACACTACTGAATAATCACCACACGCACTGCTCACAATCAGGATGCATGTACACTCACCGCTCGACTCCAGACGGGTCTGCTTCTCTAGGACCTGGACGTGGAGCGCTGGGGATATGCGTTCCAGGACCCTCATCTTTTCTTCCGACAAGTGGCCCCAGCGCCCCTTGGCATCCGCTGCCTTTAAGAGGCGCCGGGCCTTGTTCAGGGTCCTGGACCTGAAGTCCTCCCAGCGCTTCCTGACATGTTGTAAGTCGCGGACTGCCACCCCCTCCGCGTTGATGGCAGTCACGATGTCAGTCCAGATCCGAGTCCGTCCTTCCTTGTCGGCGCGGGAACTTCCGAAGAGGGCATCATACTGCCCCAGGACTTGCTCCACCAGGACACCAACTTCGGTGGCACTGAAGCTGGTGCCCCTCTGCCTCTCTGGCCGGGGGTTGTCAGTGGTCACAGATGGTGTTTGCCCCGACATGACAACCCCAGTGGCAGGAGTGGGTGGGCAACTGCGCCCTGGGGCTGGGCTGTGGAGCGATGGAATCCCAGTCGGGAGTCTTCGGTTCCAGCAGGGGTGGTCACAGCAACAGCACCCCTGGCTGATGTGCAGGCAGCAAATGGCAGTGCACGTGGGCAGCAGGCAGTCAGGCAGCAGCAGATGGCAGGTGGGAGCGTGCTCGGGGCTCTGGGGGCAGTAGTTCGGCCTTCTGGGCAGGAGCGTGGTCTTCCGTGTGCTTACGCGTGGCCAGCTTCATACGGAGTGATTTGGCACGTGAAAAATCTGCACGTCAATGTGTAATTCGAGGAAAGGCCCTTAGCGCGTAAGCGCGTCTGCACGCATAGGCATTTTCATTGGACAGAAGGCCCCTCAAGCGCAAGCGCCCCTGTGACATGACGTGTACAGACGTGCATGGGCATTTCAGTGTGCATGAAAAACTGTACGTCCGCGTGTAATACGAGGAAAGGGCCATGCGCGTAAGCGCGCGTGGAAACTGCACGTCCGCGTGTAATACGAGGAAAGGCCCTTAGCGCGTATGCACGGCAGAACGCATATGCAATTTCATTGGACCAAAGGCCCTTAGCGCGTGAGCGCGTCTGTGATGTGACGCGCGCAGGTGTTTCCCTCATTGCACGTGATGACAGAACACACGTGGATTTCCACCAATCGCGTGTGAAAGTTCCCGGCACTCCGGAACACACGTACCCAGGCTAATCGCGTGTGGAACTTCCCGCGCACCCCGAAACACACGTACCCAGGCCAGTTGCGTGTACGCTCACTCCCCTCCGATCACACGCGATGACACTCGGACCGTATCCGAATACGGGAAACCCGCGCACGGCAAAAGACGTGCACAGGCGTAAACGCGTCTGCCACACGAAGGCAGGCGGAAGCGTCCCCGCGCACAGCATAAAAGTGCGCGCAAACAACAAACGCGTATATACAACTACGATGAATGCCCCATTTGTCGCTGCACTGATCGTGGGACACCGCAGGAGGAGGAGAATAGCCAGGGCACTCATTTTCGCACCACGGACAAGCCTTTTTTGGGATGCCTGACGACCAGGTCTATGGCAGGTATAGGTTTCCACCCCATATCATCCTAGACCTGGTCAGGGAATGGAAAGATGACCTCACATCCCCCGCCCTTTGCTCCCAAGCATTGAGCCCCTTGGAGAAGCTGCTCAATGTCCTGCATTTTTTGGCCACTGGGTCATTTCAGCGGACCACTGCCATAGTGGGGGGGGTCTCACAGGCCACGCAGTCACGCTGCCTACACCAGGTACTGGCAATCATGACAGCGCGCCCCTCAGTCTGCAGGCACATATACATGCCCAGAACACCCTCAGAAAGGCAGGCCGTTGTCCTGGATTTTTTCAGGGTGGCACACTTCCCCAAAGTGCTCCGTGCCATAGATTGCACCCATGTGGCCCTACGTCCACCTAGGGCCATTGAGCACATCTACCGAAACCGCAAGCACTGGCATTCCATCAATGTACAGGTGGTATGTGATGCAAAGGGAATCATCACCTCTGTCTATGCAAACTACCCTGGCTCCACCCATGACAGTTTCATATACAGAATGTCTGCCCTGAGCCGGGCCCTGGAAGCTGGGCAGCATGGCGACACATGGCTCCTAGGTCAGTACAAATGCCCTTGCACATGCATGCAAGTCACACACAGACAAATATCCAAACCCTAATAATCACATCTATTATCACCTCCCCAGGGGACAGTGCCTACCCTCTGAGCAACCACATGATGACGCCAATCCGGAACCCCACCACACCACCCCAGGTAAGATACAACGCCGCCCATATTGCAACCAGGGGCATAGTGGAGCCCACATTCGGAGTGCTCAAGTCACGTTTCCGCTCCCTTGACCGCTCTGGTGGGCAACTACTCTATGCACCACCAGTAGTGTGCAGGATCATTGTGGCAGCATGTGTCCTGCACAATGTTGCAACACGGCAGGGCGTCCCGGTGGACATGGTGGTGCCCCCACATCCCCAACCACAGGCACAGGCGCTGCCCATGGGAGGGGACAGGGCACGTGGCGAGGAAGCCCGGACCCAGCTTGTGGCCACATTTTTCACCTAAACTCCCACCCCTGCGGAGTGCACACAGGCCTGGCACATACCAGGTGACAACGATGATGACAAAGAGACAGTTAACTGTCACAACCCTACCACCCTGAGAAAATTGCCATGGAAGTGCCACATCGTCTGCATCCCTAGCTACTTAAACACAAGCTATCCTGTGTGACCAAAAGGCACACATATGACATATGACATGATATGGGCCATACACAAGTATTCCAAGGCGCAATGAGGCAGGGAGGGGGGAACAAGGGAACACAGAGAACGGTACTACTAGGCCAGGTGTCATTGGGATCGTGCAAGTGCAGGGGTAGGGGGAATGGGAAAAGTGCAAGGGGAAGGGTGGCGGGGAGTCCAGTACAGGGAAAGTAGCCCAAAAAAATAATACATAGGTCGCCTGGTGGCAACTACAAAGGTAAGTGCAGACAAGTGCTGGGAAGGTAGGGCTGTAGGGATAGAGAGACATTACTGCAGTGCAGGGGTTGCCAGGGAGGCAGTGCAAGTGGAGAGTGGCTGGGCCAGGGACCGAGGTCGGTGAGTGTGGCCCAGTTGCAGCTCCTGTGCAGTTCCAGTGGAGAATTCTGCAAGGGAGAGGCAGACAGTAAGGAGAAGCAAAGAGGAAGGTCTTGAGGTGCTTCCAGAACTGGAGATGATTCCCCTCAAGTTCAAGTCAGGCCGGAAGTCTGTTCCAGGGGGAGGGCCCTGCTGCGGAGAGAAATCTACCCCCAGCTAGTTGCTCTGAGAAGCGGATGACACGGACATGCAAGGTGTGCATCACACACACCTGCAAACCAGGCCATGGCCATCACTGTCATGTCACTCAAACCCTCCCAAACATCAACATGACATGGCACGCAATACCCATACACCAATGCAGTAACGATAAGGTACACATTGCCATGTCCTAAATGCACAGTGGCATCGGGCACTGCTGCCTGACCCGGAATCAGATGAAATGACAGACCAACAACCTCCCACCCAAAATAAGTCATTTCCAAATGCATTACAACAGTCGTAGACGTAACATCACAATGAATGCCTGTCTACATGCACATTATGCATTGCAAAATCAACACTGCAGCTCATGTGTGCAGTGTCCTACTCCTGCATCACACTGCTCAGCGCACAGCACAGTGAACAGCCATTGTGTGTGATGCACACCCTGAGCATCACATCTAAGTGACAGACCACGTCAAACTTCAAATTAGGCATGTACTGGATCCATGATCGGTCACAGAACATGTGCTGCCGGGACACAGTGGGCACCAGAAGGCAAACAGTGTACACGTGGATATGCAAGGGTGGGAGTACATGTAGTGCATCAGAGTGCAAGTGTGTGGTTCTGCAAGGACATGCACTCCACATATGCATGTGCACTCAAGTGACCATCAGTGTTCCCTACACATCACATGTGAACATCCACCATGTGTACACCCCAGCATGTCAAACCACAACTATCCCCTCGCACCTGAAAGGAAAACACAACACATGAACAGGCATTGATCAGCAGAACACAACATGTACATAGGATACCACCATTACTATGTCAGAGTTCCCATCACACTGCGGGGCAAGGCAACTATCAACAACAACGCCCCCCTCCCTCACAAATGACCATGACCCACTGAACAACTGCACCTGGGTCATGGAACCTCCAAACCTCAATTCCACCTGGCCACAGGATCACCTTTACCCTTCGTCACCATCTCCCACCTTGTGTGTAAAAAGATGCCTGAACCCTCAGAATCCACACTCATTTCCAAAATCACAAAATCAAAGGCATAAAAACGAACCCGAACACCCTCCAGTAGATGACTTGACGTAGCAGTACCTCACAAAGGCTAAGTACTACCACAATGATGCAACAACCAAGGTAGCACAGCAAAACAATGTCACGACAGGATGTGAGACATGTGTGGTACATGACATAGGATGATGCACCATGAATGGATGTGTACTGTCACAGGTCTCCTGTACAGGCGCGGGAGTGTCACAAAACAACCACCCCCACCATGTCCCGGGTGCCTGCAAGGTCAAACTCACACAGGCCCCTGAGACCCTGGTGGGGAAGGAGGTTCAGGGATATGCAGTCGGGACAGGTGTTGACACACTGGATGACTGGAATGAGCGGCAGGAGAGGGGAGGAGGAATGACACATGAAACTAGGGAATGCACGAAAATGTACAACCTGCATGAACACATACACAATCCAAACAAACTTGGACATCATTGTCATGGCCTTCTGTAGTCCAGGCTCAGGAGTGGTACGAACCAACCACCCCCTCTAGGGTTTTGGCGCCTGCAAGTTCGGGGCTTACACAGGCATCCGCAACCCCAGTGGGGAAAGAGGGTCAGGGAACGTTGCTTGGATAGGCACGGGAAGCAGGAACACCAGGTAGAGGGTACAGGTTTCAAAATTGCATAGGATCACGGGAGATTAGGGAGAAAAAAACATACCAAATTGAACCACACATACATCCATGCATCAGTACACTCCCCAGCAAGCCTATGCAGAGCAGTTTGTAAGAAAAACAACAAGACACTTAGCTCTGGTTTTGAGTGCTGGCCTCCTGCCTGCGCACTCTCAGGTCTGGTTACAGGAGCACTGCAATGCTGCAAAGAGAGACACAGTCAACAACCTGTATGTGCCAATTGCACAAAAACACAACACCAAACATGCCCCATAGCAACAGACTACTCTACAAACAGACAATCTGTGGTGGATGCTTCGTACCCATATATAACATCACCCCTGTGACGGGTCATACACAGTCAATGCAGTAAGGCAGCCGCTGCTGGGTGCGTGGCAAATGGAACACCAATGTGTCACAATTCACACAACATGCAATGTTCCCTGGGTAAGCAGACAGACCCATATAGCAAGCCATGACTACAGAGCAAGTTGCGTACCACCATGACCGAAACAAAGTTGGCAGTGCATTTATCATGAAGTACGTGGAAAAGACATGCACTGCACCCGAGTATGTCCCTTGCTGTATGTCCCTGTGAGCTGCCCCTTTCCATGTCTCGGAAGGCTACATGGTTGATAGAAGTGGCTCAATGGACCTTGGTGTACCGGAGGGTATGTGCCACTGCCCCTGCATGTGTCCCAGACAACCCTACTATCAGCAGCCATCAGTCCACAAACACATCTGAGCTGCATTGTGTGCTTCAACACCAATATTCGTCTAAGCTCACCCTCAGTGCTGTGACTAAGCCTGCATGTGCAACTCGCCTGGTGCAAGCTTTGCTGTGTCGTGGCCCCCCTGTGATGCTCACCTTGCCTGGAGTTCCTTGGAACATGTCAGCAGTTCTAGGATGTGGGTCTACAATCACTGTGCCTCTGCTTCTGCACATGTGCATGTGGGCACCAACAAACGGGTCCAGAATTCCGTCGTCCAATGGGCCATGTCTGCTGGCAAAGGTGCTCTGGAGGCTCATCCCCCTGCAGAAAGGGCATGAAACACATGATTAATGCTTCAAAGTCATCTGTGTGTGTCTCATCAGGCATCTCATTACTTGAGACCATGTCAGAGAGTCACATGACAAATCACAACATCAGTCCGTCTTTCACCTCCAAAGTGTGGAACACTATCTACAGCATGAATTGCAACAAGCACATGTACAGGAAAGATATGAAACATACTACACAATGCATAGCAATCAATGTCCACATTAATCATGACACACCCCATCTAGCAAAAGCTGAACAGTGGACAATGACACCTAAATCATCCCCACTAGGGGTGTCAACACAAGTCACACAGCACCAGACATGCCACAGATATGACAGTCCAAAGCCCATGTGTAAAATGCTGTAACACCGAACCATCCTTGCGAGCCCATGGATAAGGGAGGCAGGAGTGGCATATGTGAGTCAAGGAACCCAAGCAGCAAACACATACACAAGACAACCATGAAGGGCCCAGCTGGAACAGACAGTGGATGCCTTCAAAAGCCACAAAGCACCGCACCATCACATGAAAGCACAATAGACTAGCAATTTTAAACTAAATCAACTATTAACTAATTACACTAACTATGGAAAACCTACATTACCTATTTAAACTAACTATCAAACAGAAACTTAACTAACTAAACTAAAAGAAAAATCAAAAATGGCCACATACGACCCGGGGGGGAGGGGAGGCACCCAGGAGGGGGGAGGTACAGGGTGCTGCTCAACATCCACATGCGATGATGCTGAGCCAAAAAAAATCCTCCATGGGCTCAACGCCTGCACAGCACGACCTATGTGGGAGATAGATGGTCGTCCGAGTCTGGCTCATCCTGGAAAGGAGGACGTGGCACAGTAGCCTGGCCACGCCTAGCCGCAGCTTGCCCCTCGTCGGCAGCAAGTCTGCCGGACGGGTGAGCTTGGTTCTGTGTGGCGATGTGACGTAGGTCTGCATGCAGAACCTCCCGTGATACACGTGCTTCCTCTTGCAAGGTAGCATGTGTAACACGGAGTTCCTCCTGCAAGGCCTGGCTGGACAACCGCTGCACCTCCCGGCAAGCCTGTAGCTCAGCCGAGATGGTACGCTCAAGCTGTGGAAACCTCTCCTCTGCCTGCTGCCTCTGGGACATCATAAGGACACCCAGAGTGGATCTGAGGGAAGCATACTCCTCCCTCAGGGCATCCATGTGCGCCTCTGCGTGTGCAGCAATTGCTTGACGCAGAGATGACATTTCAGCCTGGCGTGCCCTGTCTGAGGCCGCCATGCCCAGCCTGACCGAGCGGGCCGTGGACCGTGCCGCCTGCTGCTGGAGAAGCACCTGCCTAGCAGTGGGGAGCACAGATCGGGCCACACGCTCCATGCTCTCAGCGATGTTCTCCATTGCTTCCCCCTGGCGTTCGGAATTGGCAGTCATGTCTTGCTCCCACTCAGTATACAGCGGTTGCGCGTGGCGACCGCGTTGCCGGGCTTGACCCCTGCGGGACCCAAGGACCGGGTGTCCTCGCTGTGTTGGCACCGCCTGCGGCTGCACGACTACATGCCCCCATCGACGTGATGTCCCAGGCACATCAGTGACTGGTGTGGAGGGTGACCCTGCGTCCCGATCCACCACGGGCGGAGGAACCAAGACTGTCTGATCCCTCAGTGCAGGTGTCGCAGACAGAGGAGTGTCCACATCAGAATCACTCACCCCTGACACATTGACTTGATGCTCATCCAACTCAACATGGACGTCAGAGTCGTCATCAAGGCTGGACTCATAGGCAGCCAGAGACAAGATGGACTGCAGCACTTGGGGGTTCTCGTGGCCTACCACCCCACGACCCCCACTAGTGCCGGGTTGATGTGGCGTTACCAACCCTGTGTCTGGCATGACAACACCATCCTCTGCCTCCATTGCATCATCACCTGAAAAATAGAGAGAAAAAGGTCAATACACATGTCAGAAGCACACGACACACACACACCGACAGCAAAGGCATCCGGCAGACATGTGACACACAACATATGACCTGGCATGCATGCTGGGTCTGCTTTGAATAGCTTCTGTGATCAGACTTGTGAAAGGTGGCAGTTTCCATGGAAGTGGGTCTATGCAGTGCAGAAAATGTGTACGCCACTCACTACCTACATGTACAAGCACTACATGGTGTGTGCCAGGAAATGTGAAGGCAGTGCAATGTCAAATTCAGACATCACGTGCATTGTGCATTCAATGTGTACCATGTCTAGAAGTCAAGCACCCCTCCACCCCAGTACCAAAGCAGGGATGCCTAGCATGGTATCAAAAGGCTGACCATACAACTGTGTATTTACAGGCAGTGTTGACTGGCATCAACAGCTTAATGTGATTCAAATTACAACACTGCAAATGATGCTGGGACAGTGGGCAGGACACATGATGGAAACTCCGGAGGCCGCCCACGTGTGAAGAAGACACAACAAGGGTTGGACAGAGTCATTGGCCATTGAACAGGCTGAGGCCTGTGAGCCACACAGATTGTCAGAGCCTAAACATGTGTGCAACGCAGGACTGAGGCACAGTTGACATGGGAAGGCTGATGAGATGGCAGGCAAGGTATGTATCCAAGGACTTATATTACAGTGATCATCCAGTCAAGGACACATAGGGGCATGCGTGCAATGCACATGGAGCATGAATGGGCACTCATGTCCCTGAGGGACATCTGACCCATGCACAGTACAAGTGAGATACCCTGCATCGAGTACTAAGGCTGTACCACACGGCATATGTCTGGCAGATTCTACGCTGGAAGTTAGCATCTACACAGGACACATGAACAAGAAAGTACACATTGGCAAGATTGAAGCAGACCAGTGCAAAGGTGGAACTGGGGTGCAGAGTGGCGGAGGAGGGGCAAGGGAGCATGCCTACATGGAGTCCCGCATGCAGGCAGAGGAGACATGCATGACGGTAGCATTGCATTACTTACACATCAGAACCATGTACACGTCACATGTAGCAGCAATCATGCACAACACATCCCACAAGTGAAACACAAACGTCCTCAACAAACACGCATCAACACTCACTGGACTGGGCATCAAAGTCCAGCTTCTCTCCCACTCCTTCGACCAATTCAGGTGGTATGAACTCCGCAACGAGAGCCTCATGCGGAGTGAGTTCTTCCTCCTCTGGTGCAGGCCCACCGCCAGTCACCAGAGTCAAGTTGTAATTTGAGGCACGCTTGGCCTTAGTGCTGCGCTTGAT
This sequence comes from Ambystoma mexicanum, assembly GCF_040938575.1. Classification (NCBI taxonomy): domain Eukaryota; kingdom Metazoa; phylum Chordata; class Amphibia; order Caudata; family Ambystomatidae; genus Ambystoma; species Ambystoma mexicanum. The sequence continues at coordinate 419,952,164 of NC_090931.1, forward strand.
GTCATTCCAACGCTTTTTGCACTCCTGCGCCGTGCGCACCTCATGGCCGAATGAACTGACATGTTCCGCAACATGCTTCCAGTGGGTGTCACGTTGGGCAGCCGTGGTCTGACTATTGGCACCCACTAGCATGTCACGGCTGTGGCCCTGCACGTAGTCCACGAGGAAGTCCAGTTCCTGCTTACAGAAAGGCTTCTTCCTCGACGTGCAGGAGGTCGTGGCTGTGTGTGGGGTCCCAGCCTGTGCTGCAGGTGCAACCTTCCTCCTCTTGGACTGTGGCGCAGACCCTGGCTGGCTAATGCCGCCCTGACCAGTATGGCCAGTGGGTTCGGTGGATTGAGCCAAGGGAGTGGCAGGTGGAGGGATGACCAAAGGCCTGACTTGTGTCAGTGGCAGCTGGGTGCCCACTAATGGACCCTGCGCAGCAACATCAGCTGTGGCAGGGTCGTTGGCCGCAACGGTCCTGGTTGGTAGACTCACAAACGGGGTGCTGTTGGGTGCATCTGCCCCTGCACTTGCCAACACCCGGCTGTTCGGGGCAGCAGATGACATGACTGCCCCAGGGACACGTGTCTTGGTCTGAGCAGCCCGGCCTGCCCCTATGGTTTCCCCCCTGGCCTGTTGGAGATCTACCAAGGGCTCTTCAAGTGCCAACGCAGCCTGCGCTGGCAGACCCTGAGCCTGGGTGGCGGTGTCCACAGCTGCACCTGCAGCTACCACTACCCTTGGGCCCGTGGCAGTCGATGGAACGGACTGCCGGGTCATATGGGTGCCAGTGCCAGATGCAGGAGCTGCATCCCCCGGAACCACAGGGGGTGGTGGCATGGCTGCACCGACACATGGCACAACATTGTGCTCAAGTGGCGCACCCCTGCCTCTTCCCCCTCTGTGGCTGCCCTGGACACCCTGGAGTCCCCCTACTCCCTGGTCACCACGGCCACGTCCCCGACCACGCCCGCCATGAGGAGTACACCCAGCTGAGGCGCCCCTCACCTTTGGTGGCCTCCCAACCATGGCACAGATGTAGTAGTGCTGGCACAGATGGAGTGGTGCCAATGGGAGGTGTACACCACAATTGACCTGGGCAATTGGGGTGAAGGGGGTGGGAAGCAAGATGTTAACAGCCCCCCTGCACCTGCAAGGCTGTATGTGACCCCAGTGATGTGGTGACGGGTCACGCAACGCTCAGGCACCCCAAAACTGCAGTAAAACCGTGCACGCAAACCTGCAGCCTACGTGCGTGGATTCAACCTCCCGCAGTACGCGGTGGCACCCAGTAACACGAATAACGCGTATGTGTGGGACACGCAGGCTACTTTGACATCGAAAATGGGTGCGATACACAGGGGCACCCGCAGTGGGAAAAAGAGCGTGTGCGACTCACCGTCTGACTAGTGCGATGCAGAAAAACACGCGCAGCCAATACCCCCGCCAAAAGAAGAGATACGTCCTTGATAGCTGTGAAGTTGTGATGGCGCGCGAAACAACAGGAAGCTGCAACACACGTCGGTCTCCACAAAAGGCACGTACAGCGAACTGCTGGGCCCGCTCACCTTTAACCCGTGCTGAGGGAAACGCACGCGCGCGTCACGTCACTTACGCGCATGGGCCCTTTCCTCGTATTACATGCGGACGTGCAGTTTTTCACGCGCGCTTACGCGCATGGGCCCTTTCCTCGTATTACACGCGGACGTGCAGTTTCCACGCGCGCTTACGCGCATGGCCCTTTCCTCGTATTACACGCGGACGTGCAGTTTTTCACACGCGCTAAAATGCCCATGCATGTCTGTACGCGTCACGTCACAGGGGCGCTTGCGCTTGAGGGGCCTTCTGTCCAATGAAAATGCGTATGCGTGCAGACGCGCTTACGCGCTAAGGGCCTTTCCTCGAATTACACGCTGACGTGCAGATTTTTCACGTGCCAAATCACTCCGTATCAAGCTGGCCACGCGTAAGCACACGGAAGACCACGCTCCTGCCCGGAAGGCCAAACTACTGCCCCCCAGAGCCCCGAGCACGCTCCCACCTGCCATCTGCTGCTGCCTGACTGCCTGCTGCCCACGTGCACTGCCATTTGCTGCCTGCACATCAGCCAGGGGTGCTGTTGCTGTGACCACCCCTGCTGGAACCGAAGACTCCCAACTGGGATTCCATCGCTCCACAGCCCAGCCCCAGGACCCAGTTGCCCACCCACTCCTGCCTCTGGGGTTGTCATGTCGGGGCAAACACCATCTGTGACCACTGACAACCCCCGGCCAGAGAGGCAGAGGGGCACCAGCTTCAGTGCCACCGAAGTTGGTGTCCTGGTGGCGCAAATCTGGGGCATTATGATGCCCTCTTCGGAAGTTCCCGCGCCGACAAGGAAGGACGGACTCGGATCTGGACTGACATCGTGACTGCCATCAACGCGGAGGGGGTGGCAGTCCGCGACTTACAACATGTCAGGAAGCGCTGGGAGGACTTCAGGTCCAGGACCCTGAACAAGGCCCGGCGCCTCTTGAAGGCAGCGGATGCCAAGGGGCGCCGGGGCCACTTGTCGGAAGAACAGATGAGGGTCCTGGAACGCATATCCCCAGCGCTCCACGTCCAGGTCCTAGAGAAGCAGACCCGTCTGGAGTCGAGCGGTGAGTGTACATGCATCCTGATTGTGAGCAGTGCGTGTGGTGATTATTCAGTAGTGTGCAGGTTGCACATCTGTTTGTATGGGGTCGAGTATGGGTGGGGGTGTACAGGGCCGTGGGGCTGACACATGCGAGGGCTGTAATGTGTGAGACATGGATGGTGCTTGTGTGTGTAGGCTTGCATGCCAAATGCAGTTGTGTGGGCACACATGTTTGGATGAATGTGTATGTAAGTAGACATGTCCGTGATGTCACGCATGTATGTTGTTTTCGGCTGCATGTATCAGCACTGTGTACATGTGCATGTGTGTGTATTTGACAAGGGTGCAACAGTGATGCAACATGGATGCATGTGACAGCAGTATGTGGAAGCCTGATTGGCAGATGTGACATGGATGCCCGTCTGAACAGTGCGACACTTGGCAGAGGTGTACACATGCATGCAAGTGTGGTGGTGTGTGTACATGTGTGGTGCACTTCCTGTGTTGCATGTGATGTCTGGCTCACCTTTGGCTGCTCATGCTGTTGTATGTGTATGGATGGTGGTGGCAGTTGCGATATGGCTGTGGTATGGCTCATGTGTGCGAGTTGTAATGACATGTGTGTTGGGGATTGTGATGACATGTCTGAGGTTTGCCAATGCCACTCATGTACAACTGTCATGTGTGTATGTGTCCATTGTACAGTGCCCTGATGCCTGTGTTTTGTTTCTCCCTGTCTGCAGCGTCAACTGATGAAGAGGGCGGAGAAGGTGCTGTGGAGCACAGCGGCGGGGATCCGACCGCCAGCCGGAGACGCAAGGCCCGGCTCCCCTCCCAGGTTGTCATCTCGTCGGGGAGTGAGGAGTCCGGTGCCGCGTCCCAGGCCGCAGCTGCCGGGGGGAGGTCCAAGAGGCGGAGGTTGGAGTTGGACTCCTCGGCAGCAGAAGGGGCAGCTGGGACCCCACAGGGCCCAACAGGGGAAGATGGCACGGAGTCATCCAGGTTGGTGGGGGGTTTGGTGGAGGAGGAGGCCGTGCAAGCACCAGAGACGGGGTCTGGAGGTGGGGATCCCACTGGTGCTAGTGGTGCAGTGCAGGACCAGGGACAGGAGGCAGCACAGGCCGCCGCGGAGGTGCCTGTGTGCAATCCTGTCCCCGATCCTGTCCCTGCATCATCTTGCACCAGCAGGGATGCCTACGTCCAGACCCGTTTTCAGGCAGGGATGAGCTCATGTCAACTGGCCTTCCTCTGCCTGCGGACGTGGCTATCCAGGTCCGGGTTGAGCCTGTCCTGGCTGGTGTGGCGTTGCGTCAACGGGCCATGCGAGGTGACCTGCAGTCTTTTCATGGAGAGACTGCACGTCATCTCGAATGGCTCGTTGACCACGTCAGCCTGCTGGGACAGGTCACCCAGGCCGGATTCCTCCGTCTGATGGGGCTTTCTCCGACCCCCTCCTCAACTGGACCCCCTACGCGCCAGTCGTCCTCTGTGCCATCTTCCCACCCATCAGTCACCTGGGTGCCCTGTGGAGCTGCCTCTGACGGTGCGGCCAGGCTGGTGAAGGAGGCATCCCTGCCACAGTCGGGAGTCGGACGTCCAGCAGGGGTGGCCACATCTACGACTGCACCCCAACTGGCGGAGGATGTGCAGGCAGCAGGAGGCAGTGCACGGGCAGAGGCACAGCAGCAACGTGGTGGGAGCCATGAAGGCTCGGGGCCTTCGACATCGGAGGGGCAGGCATCGGCCGGAGGGCAGGAGGACCCAGGACAGAGAGTGTCTTCCGTGTGGCAGCGGTTGGGCCACGCCATAGATGCGGAGCGGCAGCGGGCAGAAGAGGCACGGCTCACAATGGTCAGGGCGGAGAACTCCATGCGGAGGGCCCTGAGGCGGGCCGAGTGCCTCGAGGCAATCCGCAGGGGTTTGGAGGTGGAGACGTCGATGGCCCTGCGGACCCTCGGGGCCATGGAGGAGGACCGCCTCCGGGACATTGAGGAGGAGTTCGATGATGCCCTGGCCCGGAACATCCACAAGTGAGCCGTGAAACTAGCCGACTGCCCTTGTACATAGTTTCTAGGTAGTGTTAGGTTTCATTTTTGTTTTTATTTTATTTGGACCTTTCGGACATTGGCCACATTTTTGTATATAGTTTATTTTATTAGTTAGTGTAGTTAGATAGGTTTCCTTTATTTTGTTGGGATAATGGACCCTGGATTGTTCCCATGTACATAGTTGACAGTTGGATTGTATTTTTTTTTTCTATTTTTAACCATAGAGCAATGGCTTTCTTTTTTATTTCCCATTGGATTTTGTTTTGTGGACATTGACTTTGGACATTACTTTGGATTTTTATTTTTGGTTTTGCTTTTTTTGACGGACATGCTTCTTTTCATTTTTGTACATTCACGTTTCTGTTTCTTCATTTTTTATTCTATTGATGTTTCCTTTAATACATATTATTTTTGGTGAACTTCAATGTGTGGTATCTCATTGGTTTCATGCATTTCATGATATGTGTTTTGAGATTCACTGACACCCATTGGGTGTATGTGAGGGAAATGTGTTTGTTTCGGAACTTGCAATTGGTGTTCTGTGATGTAATTGCAAATTATGAGTGGGTGGATGCAATACTCGGGTGGGTGTTTTGCATTTGGAGGCTGACCATAGGGACCAGGGATCTAGATTGTGATGACATGTTGGCTGGGGAACATGAGTTGCACATGGGTGGGGGCCTGCTGGCAGGTGCCCCACAGTGCTGGGGGGTGGGAGTGGTGGGAGACATGGGTGGGGGCCTGGTGGAGGCTGCCCCTGCACTGCTGGGGGGTGGGGGTGGTGGGGAACATGAGTTGGACATGGGTGGGGGCCTGCTGGCAGGTGCCCCACAGTGCTGGGGGGTGGGGGTGGTGGGAGACATGGGTGGGGGCCTGGTGGAGGCTGCCCCTGCACTGCTGGGGGGTGGGGGTGGTGGGGAACATGAGTTGGACATGGGTGGGGGCCTGCTGGCAGGTGCCCCACAGTGCTGGGGGGTGGGGGTGGTGTGAGACATGGGTGGGGGCCTGGTGGTGGGTGCCCCTGCACTGCTGGGGGGTGGGGGTGGTGGCAGACATGGGTGGGGCCTGCTGGCAGGTGCCCCACGGTGCTGGGGGGTGGGGGTGTTGGGGAACATGAGTTGGACATGGGTGGGGGCCTGCTGGCAGGTGCCCCACGGTGCTGGGGGGTGGGGGTGGTGGGGAACATGAGTTGGACATGGGTGGGGCCTGGTGGTGGGTGCCCCTGCGCTGCAGGGGGGTGGGGATGGTGGGAGACATGGGTGGGGGCCTGGTGGAGGCTGCCCCTGGTGGCTGGGGGGTGGGGGTTGTGTGAGACATGGGTGGGGGCCTGGTGGAGGCTGCCCCTGCACTGCTGGGGGGTGGGGGTGGTGGGAGACATGGGTGGGGGCCTGGTGGTGGGTGCCCCTGGTGACTGGGGGCTGGGGGTGGTGGGAGACATGGGTGGGGGCCTGGTGGAGGCTGCCCCTGCACTGCTGGAGGGTGGGGGTGGTGGGGAACATGAGTTGGATATGGGTGGGGGCCTGCTGGCAGGTGCCCCTGGTGACTGGGGGGTGGGGGTGGTGGGAGACATTTGTGGGGGCCTGGTGGAGGCTGCCCCTGCACTGCTGGGGGGTGGGGGTGGTGGGGAACATGAGTTGTACATGGGTGGGGTCCTGCTGGCAGGTGCCCCACAGTGCTGGGGGGTGGGGGTGGTGGGAGACATGGGTGGGGGCCTGGTGGAGGCTGCCCCTGGTGGCTGGGGGGTGGGGGTGGTGTGAGACATGGGTGGGGGCCTGGTGGAGGCTGCCCCTGCACAGCTGGGGGGTGGGGGTGGTGTGAGACATGGGTGGGGGCCTGGTGGAGGCTGCCCCTGCACTGCTGGGGGGTGGGGTGGTGGGAGACATGGGTGGGGGCCTGGTGGAGGCTGCCCCTGGTGGCTGGGGGGTGGGGGCGGTGGGGAACATGAGTTGGACATGGGTGGGGGCCTGCTGGCAGGTGCCCCACAGTGCTGGGGGGTGGGGGTGGTGGGGAACATGAGTTGGACATGGGTGGGGGCCTGCTGGCAGGTGCCCCTGGTGATTGGGGGGTGGGGGTGGTGGGAGACATGGGTGGGGGCCTGGTGGAGGCTGCCCCTGGTGACTGGGGGGGGTGGGGGTGGTGGGAGACATGGGTGGGGCCTGCTGGCAGGTGCCCCACAGTGCTGGGGTGTGGGGGTGGTGGGAGACATGGGTGGGGGCCTGGTGGAGGCTGCCCCTGCACTGCTGGGGGGTGGGGGTGGTGGGGAACATGAGTTGGACATGGGTGGGGGCCTGCTGGCAGGTGCCCCACAGTGCTGGGGGGTGGGGGTGGTGTGAGACATGGGTGGGGGCCTGGTGGAGGCTGCCCCTGCACTGCTGGGGGGTGGAGGTGGTGGGAGACATGGGTGGGGGCCTGGTGGTGGGTGCCCCTGCACTGCTGGGGGGTGGGGGTGGTGGGAGACATGGAAGGGGGCCTGGTGGAGGCTGCCCCTGCACTGCTGGGGGTGGGGGTGGTGGGAGACATGGGTCGGGGCCTGGTGGAGGCTGCCCCTGGTGGCTGGGGGGTGGGGGTGGTGGGAGACATGGGTGCGGGCCTGGTGGAGGTTGCCCCTGCACTGCTGGGGGGTGGGGGTGGTGGGAGACATGGGTGGGGGCCTGGTGGTGGGTGCCCCTGCACTGCTGGGGGGCGGGGGTGGTGTGAGACATGGGTGGGGGCCTGGTGGAGGCTGCCCCTGGTGACTGGGGAGGTGGGGGTGGTGGGAGACATGGGTGGGGGCCTGGTGGAGGCTGCCCCTGGTGACTGGGGGGTGGGGGTGGTGGGAGACATGGGTGGGGGCCTGGTGGAGGCTGCCCCTGGTGGCTGGGGGGTGGGGGTGGTGGGAGACATGGGTGGGGCCTGCTGGCAGGTGCCCCACACTGCTGGGGGGTGGGGGTGGTGTGAGACATGGGTGGGGGCCTGGTGGAGGCTGCCCCTGCACTGCTGGGGGGTGGGGGTGGTGTGAGACATGGGTGGGGGCCTGGTGGTGGGTGCCCCTGCACTGCTGGGGGGTGGGGGTGGTGGGAGACATGGGTGGGGGCCTGGTGGTGGCAGCCCCTGCACTGCTGGGGAGGTGGGGGTGGTGGGAGACATGGGTGTGGGCCTGGTGGAGGCTGCCCCTGGTGGCTGGGGGGTGGGGGGTTGGGGTGGTGGGAGACATGGGTGGGGCCTGCTGGCAGGTGCCCCACAGTGCTGGGGGGTGGGGGTGGTGGGAGACATGGGTGGGGGCCTGGTGGAGGCTGTCCCTGGTGGCTGGGGGGTGGGGGTGGTGGGATACATGGGTGGGGCCTGCTGGCAGGTGCCCCTGGTGACTGGGGGGTGGGGGTGGTGGGAGACATGAGTGGGGGCCTGGTGGAGGCTGCCCCTGGTGGCTGGGGGATGGGGGTGGTGGTAGACATGGGTGGGGGCCTGGTGGAGGCTGCCCCTGGTGACTGGGGGGGTTGGGGGTGGTGGGAGACATGGGTGGGGGCCTGGTGGAGGCGGCCCCTGCACTGCTGGGGGGTGGGGGTGGTGGGAGACATGGGTGGGGGCCTGGTGGAGGCTGCCCCTGCACTGCTGGGGGGTGGGGGTGGTGGGAGACATGGGTGGGGGCCTGGTGGAGGCTGCCCCTGCACTGCTGGGGGGTGGGGGTGGTGGGAGACATGGGTGGGGGCCTGGTGGAGGCTGCCCCTGGTGACTGGGGGGGTGGGGGTGGTGAGAGACATGGGTGGGGGCCTGGTGGAGGGTGCCCCTGGTGGCTGGGGGTGCAGGGGGACATGCGTTGGTGGGCAGTAGTGCAAGTTGACATGTGGGTTGGCTGGTGGGCATGGCCATGGTGGATGGGGTGCCTGCATGACATGTGCTGGGTAGGCCCCTGTGGTGTGAGCCACCTGCAGGGGCCGTGGAGGGTGTAGAGGGAACACCTGGGAGGACCCACACGTGCAATTCACGTGTGCTGCTCCCCGCGCACCCCTGTAATACACGTACCCTGATGATATCGCGTGTGGAACTTCCCCCGCACCCCTGTAATACACGTACCCTGATGGAATTGCGTGTGGAACTTCCCGCGCACCCCTGGAATACACGTACCCTGCTGATGTTGCGTGGGATACTTCCCCCGCACCCTGAAATACACGTACCCTGATGAGATCGCGTGTGTGACTTCCCGCGCACCCCAGAAATACACGTACCCCGCTCAATCGCGTGTGTAACTTCCCGCGCACCCCCGAAATACACGTACCCCGCTCAATCGCGTGTGTAACTACCCGCGCACCCCCGATATACACGTACCCCGCTCAATCGCGTGTGTAACTTCCCGCGCACACCCGAAATACACGTACCCCGCTCAATCGCGTGTGTCACTTCCCGCGCGCCCCCGAAATACACGTACCCCGCTCGATCGCGTGTGTTGCTTCCCGCGCACCCCCGCAATACACGTGCCCCACTCGCACAGGCCCAATTGCTGTATGTTGCCACTTTTGTGATGCGCTGGGACTCTACCGCCTGCCTTCGTGTGGCGGACGTGTTTCAGCTTGTGCGTGTCTTTGGCTGTGCTTGGCTTTGCCCTATTCGATTCCATGAATACGTGTGGTTCGAGTGCGTGTGGGCGTTCCGTCTGCTTCCCTGCAGTACATCCCCAATTACGCCCTTATTTTCGCACGTTGTTCCCCATTCCGCGCGTTACGCCCCGTGTCCCGCCCACTTTCTGGTGTATGCGCCGAGGTTGTGCGCTTTCACTGTGCGCGTCGCGCACGCCTTTCGGGATGTTGCAGTGACTTGTGCGCCATGCACGGGTTTGGCGCACATCCCGAGGTGAACACGCGCAGGGACTTCCATGAATCGCACGCGTGCGCGTGCTCCTGTTTCTTTGCGCTTGCGCCTGCTTGCGCCTGCTTGTGCCTGCTTGCGCAACGATTTTCAGCGCACGTTTGTTCCATGAATCGGCCCCTTACTACTCCCGCCTTCATTTAGGTATGAAAAACATATAAACAGGTCAATTTGGCAACAATACATATTTTAATATTCATGCAACATGATTAAAATCATAACAATGATTGACAAACCACCAGTTTGATTAAAGATCACAATACAAGAGCAACCTGTACAAAACACATTAGCAGTCAGAAGATCTAATTCGCTTTCTCGCTACTAAAGTGACTAGAGCTGTGCAAACCTCACACTAAACATAACACATTCAAAAGCACTTCTCAACTTCCACACCATTCATACAATTAATTAAAAAAAACATCTAAAAATGCCCAACATGTTTCTTTTCTTAAGATTTGATGTATTCAATTTCTGAAATTCATCAGGGGCTATTGGTTTTGTACAAAAACTCTTTCACTGTGGTGAGCAATCTAAACATCACTTTTAGTTCATGCTCCTAATTCGATTCAAGTCCCAAGTCTTCAATCCTTGAGCATATCTGATATTTGTGCGAGTGTGGATGTCTTCCCCAGCTATCATCTGTTAGTATTTTTCACAGCACAGTTACATTCGGCACCTCCTACTGTAGCTGGTTGCACCCTTCCAGAAGCATCAAAGATTATTTCTTGACGGGTTCCGGCTGACGCTTTGTTAATATTCCTCAAGCCTATTCTGGTGGCAGGAAAAGTTAACTCCTACTTGTTCTCCCTCAATCAAACGGTGAGTCACACCTCTCCACGGTAACCACCAAAGACTTCAATTAGCATTCCGAACTCGCCCTCCTACTAGGTGCATCACCAACAAGGCGGTTTGCTCTCACTTGAGCAGTTTTGTCCGGACCTATAGCTATCGTACGGTGGGGAAAACTCCTCATTGAGATATTGATCTACTTGGCAACAAACACCAACCCCTCTTGGAATGTGGTTGCAACCTGGCAGGCAGTGCGATAATAGCAGCAGGCAGCATGCATTACACCAGGCCTTGGAGGAGGACAACGAATTTGAGAGTGATTAACATACGTTTTCAGGCCTCTGGTCTGATCTTTTAACTATTGCCTGCTAAACCGGTTGACTTCAAGTCCCAGAATGCAAAGTTAAAACCATTACTGAACTAGCAACTCCCAACTGGAATGGGTAAATAATGATCTTTTAGATGGAATGTAATTAGGTTGGGGATGGTCAAAGGGGCACTTATCACAATTAAACATGTTGAATCTGTTAACACAAGCTCAGTCTGCAGCACACCTCTCCATTCTGTCTAGTTTCTTCTCTGCCCCTATAGCAGGAACGTGCTAAGGAGAAACAGTATGCACGCATCCCAGGGCGGAGGGGCTCTGTCACAAACTCATTCTAGGCAGTTGCCTAAATTGGCACCAGTGTGGGGCACCTGATTGACCCTGCAATTATTAATGTTGCCCAGGCATGGAGTGGATGCCACAATGCCTCTTGCCTTAGTATGGGGAAAATCCATGTGTGGGTCCTTTTCCCGTTTCCATACATGCTCGTTGGTTCCCGTTTCAGACGTGCCCTCCCCGCCTAGAGATCCTGTCCGTCCGTTATCATTTACCCGGAAGCTTTTAAGGCCTTGGTGCCACCCTAATCAGATAAGGCAGACAGCTTTCCTCCTCACTTCAATCTCTGCAGGCCTGCCTCCTGCCGAGAGGCTAATGGAGTCTTGAACAAGGAGCAATGATCATTTTATTAGAGTGAAGACACTGTTTTCGAGGGAGATTCCTTTAGAAAGCACTTAATTGTGTTGTTTTGACGGTATTTGGTTATTTATTCATGTTCTGCCCCAGGATGTCGTATTGAACACTCGGGTCTCTGCAGGGCACCCTGTCGAGTGCACAGGAAGATAGTGTGCGGCTGATGAAGTGGGCCTCGTCTCCTCTTCTCTGTAACTAAGTATTTTGTCTCGTGTTGTGCTGCTAGCTGCCTGCCTGCATGCTAGTGTCTTCAGGTTTACAAGAGTGCGAGGGTGGGCCCCTGTGGTCACAATTTATAAAGAATAGGGAGGACGGATAGCTCATTTGCATCGCGTTCGTTTTGTAAGCAAGACAATGCAGTGCAACACAAGTTTGAATCCCAATCCTGTGCTTAGAAACCACTTGTTGGCAGGGGTGTTGCTAGGTCTGCAAAACGTCAGAGGCTAAGCTAATGTCGGGACTGGCGGTACTCGGGGCTAGCTATAGACTTTTGGTTGTAGCCCCTGAGCTTCTATCCCTGGCTACAACTAAAAGACCTGGGACTATAGCCCCCCTCAGCCCCTCCTAACCCACCTAGCAACGCCTCGGCTTGTTGGTATGAAGCGTGTTATAAGAATTATAATTATAACACGGAAATCAGCAGGGGGTAATGCGTTGAGGGAGGTCTGGAACACTGCCGAGAAAATGTCCCCGGTCCAAGGGCACCCATGACCTATGGAACATACCCAGAGCGTCTCCCTGGGTTCTGCATGCTCATCAAATAAGTCTATAAGACCCTTCAAAAATTATTCCACGCATTGATGCATAGGGAATTACTTTGGTCGAAGGTCGGACCTGCCGGTGGATGGCATTTTTCTCTAGTGTTGTGGGTTGTGTGTGCATGGCAGTCTCACACCAAGGCACCACTAGGCTCCTCACCTTAACAACTGCCGCAGTTCAGAGCGCGCTAGTGCAGCAATACCTGTCAGAACTCCCCTTCTCTTCTCATATAGTCAAACAAATGATGAATGAGCTTCAGTCGGCAGCACTCTAAAGCCTAGTTGTTATAGTCCTCAGTTGTATGTGTGTTCTGCAACTGCTATAGGCGCTGTGTGATGCACATGCATAGACAGGGGCCTGTTCTCTTCTGGCTCTTACCTGTGTCACTTTCATAAAGGTGGGCACCGGTCCTCTCTCAAGTAAGTTGAAGGCATTGATGAGGGACTCCTAAGAGGAGAAGCAGAGGTCTGCTAAACCAGGGCCTGGTCCAGGGAGCATAGGTGCCAACACTTTATTTCGTCCCCTTCCTCATCCTTATGCTATTCGTCCTATTCCTTCCTTGTCAGGGATGAGAGCAAGGGTAATCCAAAGGGCAATTATTTGGACCAAGAATTGGTGGGCAAGGTCCTGGAACATGTGGTGACCCATATGCAGTTCTCGTGTGATTAGGATTAGATACAAATGCAAAGCCTATGGTGCAGCAGTTTGAAATAACTATCAGGAAGGGCTTGCCTGTGATCAACAATATCAATGACAAAGTCCTTCATAAGTGGAAGGAGGCAGACCCAAGTTTTCTGGGAAAACTCTGTCTCCTCAGGGAAGAGGAGCAATCCATGTGGTTGTATACGAATTGTAAGAATGACAATTGTTCGAATAACAATTGATCTTCTGCACAATTGACCAAATTTAAATGATCAATTAGGATATATATGTGGGGAAACCCCCCGCAGACCCCACACAATCCAACCCCCACATCCCCACCCAATCCACTTATTTTATTATTAACCCCAACCCAACCCATTATACATATGAAAATGACCATACGGTCAATTGTGCAGAAGGTCAATTCAGACCCCTGTTATTCGAACAATTGTATCATTCGAACAATTGTAAACAAACAATTTGGGTAATACCATCCATGTTGACCTGACTGGAAGGGACAGCTCTTCTATGTTAGTGGACGGTGCTGTAGTGGACAGCACTTTTAGGGAGATTTATCATGTTTATGCTTCATCCCCTCTCCTAGTGAGACCCCTGGCACTTTTTGCTGAAATGTTGGACCTTTTCTTTCTATCCTGAATGATAGGAGCCTTTTTTCTCTCATTCATTCTTACTTGCTCTGACTTTTCTGAACTCCCCATGTGCAGTGCTGCTGGGAACCCTTTGGGTTCTCCTTTGAGATTCTTTCTTTATGCTTAATAACTGCAGTTCTTAAGGATAGAGCGATACTTGGTATCCCCCCTAAAACATTACACTATGAGAGATTAGTACACACTGCCACCTTAGGCGGAGTGATAATGGGATACCTCGTATGCCCCTTCTCTCTGCTCTTGTTTTTTTTTAATGTCACATAGACAGCCCTATAGTCATGGCTGGTGGCAGCGGATTTGTTCTACCGACTATTGTGCTTTTTTTTTGTTCTAACATGGTGGCTACTTTATTTTTTCACCATTTCTTTCGTGGATGTTCTTTATTAGCCCTTGTTCTAGCATTCTGAGAGGGGGAGGGTCTTTGTGTATGTTTTGCCTTTGGCGGGAACCCTTGGGTGTCCCCGCCTTGGCTCCACTGTGTCTAGGCCGGCAGGAAGTGGGGGAGGAGTTTTTCACTCCCCTTCCCTTTGTCTGCCGGAGTGCCCCACTAGGGGCTGGCTGTCCTGATTGGACAGTTACACGCACCTTTTTGTAAAATGCTGAGAGAGTTTGCAGAGGAGTGTGTGGGAAACCCAAATAAAAGGTGAGGTTCCTCAAGTGAAAGACAAGTCAACCACTGGAACAGAAGAACCAAAGCTGACGATAGCCAGAGAGGCCTGCAGACCTTTCTAATCACCATGAACCGACCACTGCTGTCCTAAACCCATTTTCTAATCAACCGAGGAGCTCCAAAGAGGATGAGTCCTTCCCTTCCCGAACTATGTATTGAGCCATCTCCCGAGGTGCTGTGCCTTTCCAGAGCTGCAGACCATGAATACTAGGAGACCACCCACCCATTTGCAGTGCAACATCTTTTAAAGGCCAAATCTGTCCAAGTCTTTGTCTTCACAAGTTGGGAGGTAGCCCTTAAATGCAGCGGTAATGCTATTGTTGCTGTATTTAAGGGTTGGCCCAATCACGAGTTGGGCGAAAGGTTTGGAGTTTTAGCTCCAGCTTTTTGCTGGAGATAAAAATCTCCACTTTCCCCCTGCTTTCGGCGCTATTAGTGCAGCACTATTTGTGCCAGCTCTAATAGTGCCAAAACACCCCATTGGGTCCAGTGGACCCAATGGGGAATGGGGATTTACTACCTTACCACTACTTGTGATATGGCGCTAACAGCGCCGGACCGGGTAGCAGGAACACTATTTGTGTTGGCGATATCCCGGCACAACCGCGTGATGAGGCCCAAACTCCGTAACAGGTCTAACGTGAGCAACTACTATTGATATTGATATTTTGTTTTTATCGCGCTCGTACACAAGTGTTTTTAGAGCGTGACAATGCTAGGGAGGGGAACAGGGGAGAACAAAACAATGATCTTACTAGGCCCAGTGACATTGAGAATCCGCAAGTGCATGGGAGAGGGGAAGGGGAAAAGTGCATGGAAGGGGGTGAAGTGGAGAGTGTGGAGCAAAGGAGAAACACATACATAATAATAAATAAATAAATAAGAACAGCAACAAACAGTGGTAGTGCAGCCAGCAAATGGCAAGCCTGGGTTTACAGCAGCAGATAGGGTAAGTCTGATAAGTGCAGGAAGAAAAAAAGGGGGGATCTGTATGTGTACAGATAGAGACCCCAGTGCAAGGGGTGGCTCGGAGGCCGTGTGGGAGGGTGGCAGGGGGAGCAGGTACCTGGGCCCAAAGAACAGAGGGTGGCCAGGTGCACAGTGCCAAGAGAGAACAGATCAGCAGGGGAGAGGGGGAGCGAAGGCATAAGCAAAGAGGAAGGTCTTGAGGTGCTTCCGGAACCGGAGATGGTTCTCCTCAAGTTTTAGAGTGTCAGGGAGGCTGTTCCAGAGGGAGGCCCCAGCTGAAGACAGAGATGTACCCCAGCTTGTTTCTTTGAAAAATGACTGACCCTGATGGAAATAGAGGTAGAGGAGCAAAGAGCTCAAGAGGGGAGTTAATTGTGGAGGGATAGCTGAAGGTATTTTGGAGCCAGGCCCCAGAAAGCCTGGTGGACAATGCAGAGGGTTTTGAATGTAATCCTTGCATCCACTGGGAGCCAATGGAGAGATTTCAGAGCTGGAGAGATACGATCCCAGGGCTTGAGGCCAAGGACAAGTCTTGCAGTCCTGTTCTGGATTAGTTGCAGAGGGCAGAGAGTAGAAGCAGGTAGATTTAGTAAGAGGCTGTTACAATAGT
Organism: Ambystoma mexicanum; assembly: GCF_040938575.1. Classification (NCBI taxonomy): domain Eukaryota; kingdom Metazoa; phylum Chordata; class Amphibia; order Caudata; family Ambystomatidae; genus Ambystoma; species Ambystoma mexicanum. Next base: position 419,967,775 of record NC_090931.1, read on the forward strand.
CCAACCTAGAGCGAAACAGAGCTTGGGAGACCATGAGCTTCTGGGGGAAGGAGAGGAAAGTCATAGTACCTCTGAGGAGGTGCAGTAGGAAGTTTGACTTTTTAGAGACATCAGGGATGGGGCGGAGAAGGAAAGTGTGGAGTCAAAGATGACCCTGAGTTTCTTAGCCTCGCAGGTGGGGGTAGGAGGAGGGCCAAGGGTGGCCAGCCAGAGAGTGAGGGTAAAGGATTTTGAAGATATCCCGATGAGGAGGATCTCCATCTTGCTGGCATTCAGACAAAGATCATTGAAACACTTGTGTATAGGCGCGTTATAAATGCCATATCATATCATATCACATAAGAGATGAGAGAGGGAGAGGAGGTGGCCGAGGGTAGCCTGAAAATGAGTTGTGCGTTGTCAGCGTAGCACTGGAAATTTGAGAAGAAAATGGCAATGCAGTGGGTGAGAGTTTCCAGGTATTGGTTGAAAAGCCAGGGTGAACACCCCTGGGGAACACCACAGGTAGAGAGGAAGATAGATGATAGGAAGGACACAAGTTGGACCTGGGAGGGTCGATCAGAGAGGAAAGAGGTCAGCCAGGCCAGAGCCAGATCAGTGATACCCAGGTTATCACAGAGATGGTTGAGCAGGATTGTATGGTTGACCATGTCCAAGGCAGAAGAGAGATCGAGGAGAATGAGGACATAGAGAATGTTAGAGTCAAGGTTGGAGAGCGGATCTTCATGGATGTTCAAGATAGTAGTTTCTGTGCTTCTGGAAGCTCTGAAGCCAGACTGGTGGTCATGGAGACAGCCAACAGAATTGAAATGAAGGTAAAGCTGAGAGATGGCCAACTTTTCCAGGAGTTTGCCCAGAAAGGGAGTAATGGAAATTGGGCGATAGTTAGCCGGACAAAAAGGATCAGCTGTGGGTTTCTTGAGAAGAGGATGCACAAGGGAGTGCTTCAGAGTGGAGGGGAAAGATCCTGAGGCAAAGGAGTCGTAGCAAAAATCAGCAAGGGCTGGAGTTAGGGTGTCAATGTGGTCCTTGATGGCTTTAGAGGAACAGCAATGAACCTGTTTTGATGAGGCTTTTATAGATTGACTTGTCTAGCAACCTCATCAGGGGAGAAAAGAGGAAAGGGCGAGAAGGAGGGTGGGGTAGCTGAAGGAGGGTCAGCAGTGCACAGACAGAGAGGGGAGCGGAGGGGGCAAGGTGGAGAGGGTGGACAGGATGTCCTGTGTTTTTTAGATAAAGTGAGAGGCAAGGGCATTGCAAAGAGCCTGGGAGGCAACAGGAGGGTTAGAGACTGCAGCAGGGTTGGCCAGCTCCTTGCAGATTTTAAAGAGTTTGGTCGAGTTGTTAGATGCCACAGAAGCATGAGCTTGAATGTCGACTCTCTTCTTGGTGAGGACAGAGAGTCGGTATTGCCTTTGGAGCAAGCAACAGGCCAGTTTGTCAGATGATGAACAAGAAGCCCTCCATTTTCTCTCAGCGGCCCTACACTTCCGTTTAAGTGTAGCTAGGGCGGAGTCATAGCAGGAATTGCACTTGGCTTTGGACTTCAAACGGATCCTCATGACTGGGGAAAGAGCATCAAGAGTATCAGAAATTGAATAGTAGAGCAGAGTCGGGCTGTGTCAGGATGTGAGACAGTCAGAGGTGGAGGTGGGGAGAGAAGGTGGTGGCGAAAGCCTCAACTGACACACACTTCATGGGCCAGATGTCCAAGAAAGTAGGTGGCAGTGTTTGGGTAGGCTTGGCTTGGGGGGACAAGAGGGAGAGATGAGAGGAGAGGAGGGAGTGATCTGTCTAGGAGAGAGGAGTGGTCAGAGGGATGGAGAGGGGGAGGTCAGAGGAGATCAAGACATTAAGTGTATGCCCTGCAGAGTGAGCTGGGCCAGAGGGGAGGATGGACAGGGAAAGGTAGTCGCAAAGGTCACGGAAGAGTACAGAGGAGGAACAAGGAGATTCTAACTGGATATTGAGGTCCCTGAGGAGGAGGACTTGAGTGGTAGAGGCCAGTAGGGAGGAGGAGAGGTCCACCCACTCAGAGAGAAATGAGGACACAGGCCACAGGAAGAGATTGGGTAGGAGAGAGAGAGAGCCTACAGACAAGGCATTAAAAAGAGGAGTAGGTCTGATTGGGAATGATAGAGGCAAGATCCACTCAGGAAAGATCAGGGATACCCCCCCACCGGACCGGGAGGATCTGGGTGCAGAGAGGATCTTGTAGCCATCTGGGAGGAGATTGTAAAAGCTTGTGACAGAGCTGGCCGTGAACCATGTCTCATTAAGATCAAGGGCATCGAGGTCTATTTCTTCAAGGCGGTGGCAGATGTCAGAGGAGTGTTTGACAGCAGAGTAAGAGTTGAGAGTGGCAAGATGAAGAAGGTTGCCAGCCTTAAAGTGCTTCCAGGGAGGAGTACAGATCAGGGGTATGCCCTGCGGAGGACAAAGATCCCTAAGAGGGGCAGAGGAGGAGGAGGGAGATGGCAAGGTAGCCAAGGGGGGAGAGGAAGGGACAGCAGGAGATGAGAGGAAATTGATGAGGCGAGGGAAGCGCCTATCAAAGGAGAGGAGATTGGCCTGAGGGCGTTGACCATGACAGTGCCATTAAGGTAGACATTAATGAGGACTTTAGAGGAGTCGCAGGAAGCCATGAGAACTTCCCAGCGAGTGCCACCATTAATGGGAAAGGAGGAGATAATACAGAGCACAGAGATCATATGAAGAGTTTACAGATCTGGCGAAGGAACAACAAAGAGGATGTTGATGAGTGTCTATCTGGAGGAAGTATTGGAGTAGGTGTTGGCAATAGAAAGACCAGGGTCGGAGGTCAAGATATCCTTTTTGAACCTCTTCCTACCAGACTTAGTGAGAAGGCAAGGATAGCCAATGGAAAAGCAGTTGGAAAAGATAGGAGAAACAGAAAGCGCCATGGGGTGGAAGTGAGGAGAAGATGGATTAACTGGGGGGGCTAAGGCAGGTAGGTGTGGGACCAAAGAGAGCGGTGAGGTCACTGGGCTGGCAAGTTACAGAGAAGCAACAGTATACAAGCAAAATAATGAGAATTTAGCAAAAACAGCAAGATTTGACTTTCTACAAAAACTGCAAGATTTGACTTTCCAGCAAGAAGCAACATTAGCAAGATTTGACTTTCCAGCAAGGAGCAAAAACAGCAAGATATGACTTTCCAGTAAAAAGCAAAAATAGCAAGATTTGACTTTCCAGCAAAAAGCAAAAACAGCAAGATTTGACTTTCCAGAAAAAAGCAAAAACAGCAAGATGGACTTTCCAATCAGGGATTCAGATGTTAGCAAAGGGTTTTAAGAAGCACTGTGCAACAGGATGACAACATGGGAGTAACAAGCAGAACGATCAGAAGTATTTAAGTATTGAAGTATTGCCCTGTGAAAAGTATTACTAAGGATTCCTATGTGTGTTAGTTAAGTGAATTAAGTGAATTAAGTATTTATCTACCTTCCTTGTGTAAATAGAATAAATGTATATTTTAATATAACATTTTTTTTTAATAAACTTAGTTTTATTGGAGTTTATATCAAACAGATTACAGCTTATACATCCAAAATTAACCATCATAACATAGAAGCAGGTATTACAGTAAAATAGAGAACGCGGTTAAGATTCAGTGTTATATTGCAGCAAAATTCTTGCATTCCGTTCTATCAATAAGTAACTCCACTTTACAGCGTCAACAAACATTGACTAATCTTCTCCCATTGTTCCCCTCCCTCTGCCCTCCCTCTACCCCACAAGACTTTATTCTCTGCCGCCAAGAGATTTATGGTCTAGCAATTGGCGGATTGGTTGATAGGTCTGTCAGGCCTTGAGGCCAACCTTGTTCGCGAGGTCATTATGATGTTTCATTACCAATGGCACTGATCGTTCGGTAGGCGTTAGTGAGCTATTCCGGGGATGTATTTATTGACAAACTCTAACCATAAGATGTCACATTGTGTGGCTTTCCCATGTATAGATGCTGTGATTTTTTCCATGATACACATATTGGAGGCCACGTTAACCCATTCTTTTTCTCTGGGGGTAACTGGGGATTTCCATTTTATGGTCACTAGAGCCCTCGCAGCTAGTAAGAGTAGTGCAGCTATGTCTGTGAACCTTCTCAACTCATCTTCAATTTTCTCGAGACCAAATAAGATTAGGTAGGGGTCTGCTGTTCGCTGGATCCCGTCTAGATCCCTAATCCAAACTAGCACCTCGTTCCAGTAAATTTTGATCCGAGGGCAACCCCACCACATGTGCCAGTAATCTGCCGTGGACCAACATCCCTGCCAACACATTGGACTAGACGACTGATACATCTTAGAGAGCCTAAGCGGGTCATATCGCCACCTATTCAACAGTTTGATCGTGTGCAACTTATACTGGCATGAGATCGAGGCTTTGGGTGCAATCCTACATATCTTATCCCATGTCTGCGGGTCGATAACCTCGCCAATGTCCCTTTCCCATTTTAGCCTAAGCGTTTCTGCTGAGCCCTTTCCAGCTTCCATTAGTGTTTTATACAAAACAGATATCAACCCTTTTGTTTCTGTCCTGGAGTCGAGTATGATTTCAAACGGGGTAAATTCCCTGCTCAGCTTATCCTTCCATTCTGGTTTTGTCAAAACTCCCTTAATCTGCAGAAAGTGGAATGCTGACAGTGTGCCTATTCCGAGTGCCTCTTCTAGTTCAGGAAGCGTGATGAAGGAGTCCTTCCTCAAGAGCTGTCCCACCCTCTCCAGGCCTGCCTCATACCAAGCTTGAAACCTCTCAACATTAGGGATCTTGTCGTTAATGCCCAGTGACCAGAGGTGACTTATTGGTGATGGCCGTGTGGTAATCTTCCCCATATCTCCGCCCTCCCGCCATATGTCCCATATGGTTGCGAACATAGGGTGTGTCTTAGATTTCTTCAGTACTCTTCTTCTATGGGACCACAGCCATTCAGAGATTGTTGCTGGGCAGAGATAATGATTGTCCATAGAGTTCCACATGGGCAATTTTTGGTTACAGAGATGGGGAATAAGAATTCGTAATTGAGCCGCCTCGTAATATTTTTGGATGTCTGGGAGGCCCACTCCACCCTTGTCTGTCGGTAATGTCAAGTTGGAGTAAGCAATCCTGGGCTTTTTCCCTTGCCATAGGAATTTCAGAATCGCCTTCTTGACTTCTGTAAAAATTGACGTGGCATCTCAATGGGGAGCATTTGAAAGGGGTATAGAAATCTCAGGAGACAGGTCATTTTTATCGCGTTTAAATGCCCCAACCACGATATGGTTAGGTTGTCCCATCTGGCAAGGTCTGCGTGAAATTTTTGGAGAAGCGCTGGGAAATTGGCTTCATATAAATCTTTTAGCGACCTTGTGACCTGTATTCCTAAGTACTTCATTTTTTCATGTTCAATCATAAGGCCCAGGGGCTGGCATCTTTCAGTGTTTGCTTCCAATGAGCCCTGTAAGGGGAAAAGTGTGGACTTAGATTTGTTAACCTTGAACCCGGATACATGGCCGTATTCGTCCAGGAGGTACAACGTTCTGGGAATGGATGTGGTGCGGTTCGTCACATGGAGAAGTAGATCATCGGCTTACAGCGCTACTTTAAATTCATTTTCCCCTAGACGCATGCCTGTTACTTCGGTATCCTGTTGTAATTTTTGGGCCAAGGGCTCTACGAGAAGGCGAAGAGGATGGCCGATAAGGGGCATCCCTGCCAGGTACCGCGTTTCAGCTCGAACCATCTCGAGTACTCCCCGTTAACAGACACTGAGGCTTTTGGAGTGGTGTAAACTGCTTTTATCCCCCTTCTAAATTTCGGTCCTATTCCCACGGTACGGAGGACTGCGGCAAGGAAACCCCATTCCACTTTATCAAAGGCTTTTTCAGCGTCGACGGAGAGTAAAGCGGGATCATTGCACATGGTTTGGGAGGCCTCGATCAAATGGAAGAGTTTTTCTCATGGTGTCTGCACCCTGTCATCCAATTATGAACCCTATCTGGTCGGGGTGGACAGGATGGGGCATGTGGACCTCTAACCTGGCTGCCAGGACTCGTGTGTACATTTTTGCATCAAGATTGAGCAAGGATATGGGGTGGTATGATCCGCAACACGTGGGGTCTCTGCCTTCCTTGGGAATGACCGATATGAGTGCTCGGTCGAAGGAGTCCGGGACAGTCCCCGTGTCAAGGATATTGTTAAATAGGGTGGTCAGGAATGGAGCTAGGAGGGCACCAAATGTTTTGTAGAAGCCGTAGTAAAACCATCTTCACCAGGGCACTTGCCCAATGTGAGTCGTTTGATCACCTTGTGTATTTCGTCCTCAGTTATGGGGGATTCTAGATGGACCGAGTCAGCGCTTGCAACTTTTGGAAGGGCAATACTGGTGAGGTAATCGTCTATCTCCTGTGAGTGTGGGTCTACTTCTGAAGTATATAGGGACTCATAGAAATTTGCGAACAGTTCTGGGATGGGGGATGTATGTTGCGCTTGGTCAGAGGTTGGATCCGTGATCTCTTTCACCCTACGTTCTGCCCGTTGGATCCTGAGTCTAGCCGCTAGCAGCGCTTCTGCCTTATCTCCCTTTTCATAGAATTTCTGCTTCAATAAATGTAGTTTACGTGTTATCTGGCCATGCTCTAGGTGGCGGAGTTCTTCCCGTTTTTTCCTAGCCTCTTGAATCTTATCGGGGTCTATGGTGTCCCCCACCCTAGCCTCTCTATCAAGTTGACATATTTCACTCCGGAGCTTATTCTCGATAAGGGCTCTCTCCCTTTTCTTCCGAGCCCCCTCCCGTATGAAGATCCCCCTCCAGGTTGCTTTGGCCACCTCCCACACACTCTGCTTAGAGACCACCCCATTATCGTTGGCTTTAAAGTATTCTTTGATCTCTGTTTCGAGTTCTTCTTTGAAAACAGGGTCTCTACACAGGGCCTCATTACATCTCCACTTCCCACCCTTAATTGGTAGGTGTTCCCATTGTATATCAACTGTGACCATGTCATGGTCGGACCATGTTATTGGAGTAATTCCCGAATGTGTGGTGGTGTTGTTCAGCTCTCGTGAAAGGTAGATGTAATCTATGCGGGTAAAAGTATTTTGTTGGGGTGAATAAAATGTATACCCTCTTTCATCAGGATGCATTGCCCTCCATGTGTCTACCAGCGCATATACCTGCATCATCTTTACAAAGTCACTGCGTTCCCCTCTCACAGGAACTTCAACTTCCGGGCGCCCCGCTTTCCGGTCCAGGTCGTGATCTGCTCACAAGTTGAAGTCCCCCCCTAATATAAGGTGGCCGGTGGCTTCCAACATTATTTTGGGGACAGTTTTAGAGAGGAATCAGGGCTGTCCTACATTGGGGGAGTATATTGTGGCAATCGTTACTTCCACCTTCCCAATAGTCCCCACAACTAGTAAGGCTCGCCTTTCTGCATCTGACCAGGTCTTGGAGACAAGAAAATCAAGTCCCTTTCTGATAAGGATTCCCACTCCCCCTTTACGGAGTGCCCCCGAGCCTCACCACTCCATGCCGAAACATTTCCCCAGAATGGACCTCTCTTCCCCCTTCATATATTTTGTTTCCTGTAAGAGTAGGATATCAATATTAGCCCTTCGAAAATCCCGTAGCACTAACAACCTCTTAGTAGGTGAGTTAAGGCCTTTGACATTAAGCGTCCCGACTTTCAAGGGGCCTTGTGTGTTATCATCAGAGGTGGCCATCAGTATATGACAGTGCAATATTCACAACAATGCATTGCCATACCTTGTGTTTCGAGCCCTCAACCAATATTAGTGCTTGTCCTATCTCAGCAGCGAGTAAAAGTTCTATAACAGTTCCACCTTCCCCCTTGTCTTGCATATCCCTCCCTCTCCTTCCCACGCACCCCCCTCACCGCTATGTGTCGGCGTCCGAGCAGGTCCAGTTAGATTCACTGAACTAGCCCCGAACCACCAGTAGGGACCATCGTCGCGCGGTCCTTTAATTATCAATGAACACTACATAGGTCTGAGCCCCCCCTTCAACCGCAACTTACAACCATCGAATATAACTTTTGTGTTGGGCTGAAAACGGCCCATGTCACAAACATACTCATAGTGTCAACGTAGTCGCTGTTAGTCCAGTTCACTTGTCCCCCTTCGGGGAGCTGTTACCTCACCGAAATTTTCTCGACCCTTTGACTCTCTGCCTCTTAGGTCCTTGGAGTTTCCATTCTCTCCCTTCATTTCTCGGGTTATTTCCATCTTCCCCTCGTTCGCGGGGATCAACAAGTTCAGCTATGCAGGCCTTTATTTCCCTCTCCGACCGTAGTCTGATTCTCGTGCCTTCGTGTTCAAAAGAGAGCGAGAAGGGCTATCCCCACCGATATCTGGTGTCTCGTTCCTTCAACCATTTTGTCAGGGGGCCACACATCCTTCTCAGCGCCAATGTCATGGCAGACATGTCTTGATATATGGTGACCTGGGCACCGTTGAGGGTGATGACGCCTCCACGCCTTGCCTTCTCGAGAATCTTTGCTTTGTCCTGGTATCTATGGAAGCGAGCGAGGACTGATCTCAGGCGTCCAGGTGGGCCACCCGCTCTGTGGATCCGTTCGGTTCTCGGATCGTCAATCTCATCATCTGCCGTCAAGATTTTGATGATATCATGAAGTGTTGCCTTGAGGCTCTCCACTGTCTCCCCATCCTGTTCCGGGATCCCAAAAAAACATAAATTGTTCCGCCTCTCCCGGATTTCCAAATCATCCATCTTTAGCCTGTATTCCTCTTCCCGCTGTTCAAGATCTGTGATTCTGTGTTCGAGTTGTATTTCCATAGTATCTATGGAGGTTTGGTTGTTTTCTACCCCCTCCAACCTGTCCTCAATCTGATCCATGCGTTGGGTGATTTTATCAATCTTGCCACCTATGTTGGCCCCCATATTCTTTATCTCCATCAGGAGGGCTGCTATGTCACCTTTCGTGGCTGCTGTCTATCCATGTGCCACGGATTCCGTTGCCATCGTGGGGGCGATGAGTGTGTGGGTGGAGGGAGCGTAACTGGCTAGCTTTATTTTTGCCTGCATATACGTAGGTGCTCCACTTCGGTGTCCCGGGTTTGGGCAGGCGTGGGAGGGACGTGTGGGCTTCACCCTCAAACTGCTCTATGACCCCATGCAGTTCTCAGTCGTCTGCCAGCGGCAATGCGCTCGCCCAGTAGGGGGGATAAGCTAGCGACACCCTCCAGCTGGTAATCTTCAGAATTTGCTGGATCCCTGGTGCAGGAGCGAGGTTGAAAGATGTCTCCCTGGTCTCAACTCCGATCGATACCGTGGACCTGAGGAGGCACACGCCCCTGTTTCGGGGTCCCTACCCTTAGTCCGAAGGATCCGTGCCCTGTGCACTGGGAGGGGCAGATGATATGCGGGGCCCGGGAGGTTGTGTGTCCATGAGGAGGAGGGGTTGGCAAAAGACTGTGCGATGCTGGGGTTCACCTCGCCCCGTGTATCTCCATTTTGCACATGACAATGTGCGCTCAATGTAGGTCTGCAGGGAAGTTGTGGTAGCCCTGGAGTGCATCCCTAGGTGTTAGAGGCCCGGGCGTAGGGGCCTTCACGGGGCACTTGGTTGATATGTCATCTCATCCCTGCCCTAGTGGGTTGATCGCTCGTCCGTCGTCGCTAAGGGCTGTTGCCCCAGATGGGGTTTCAAGGGGGGAGGCAGCAGGCCCCCAAGTCGAGCCCTCTAGCTGGTGGCTAGGACCGAGGGGGACCAGGCCCCATAGGCCGTGCTTCTCAAGTGGGCGGAGGTCCTGGAGTCAGGCGCCCATACGCTGCGGTGTGCAGGGCTCCCAAGGCGGGGGTTCCTTAAATCATGGGGGCCCCGCTTGACCCCACACATCTTTCATGTGTGCCAGGGTATGCATCTACGCCGCGCAGAATGTTCGTCGTGGAGGCCCACCACTACGCAAGCCCAGCTAGTTCCTCTGAGAGCCGGGGGCCTGCATACAAGCCGCGGCGCCCTAATGCACCGCGGTCGCATGAGACAGCGTGGGCTTTGCAGGGTTGGAGACGCAGCTTACCTCTTGGCGGGGTCTTCGCCGTTTTCCAATAGTCTGTGGGCCCAAGGGTGCAGCTGGAGGGTCCACGCCGTGGGTCGAGTGGGGGTACTGCAAGGGAGCAGCTCTGTGGGTCGGAGGGGGGTGTGCGTAGGACCAGTGCTGCATAGGCTGCGCGTCACTCTCCCGATGGGTCCGTTCGCTGGTCCGGCCCGTCTGCTTCCGATTTCGCACCGTCTCTGGCGAAGAACTTCAACTGAAGTTTAATCGGGCTTCCCGGGTCCGATTTCGATCGGATTTTCTCCAGGGAGGTGCAGGAGTATTCCAACGCACGATGCTCCGCTCTTTTCACCGTGGGGGGGTCACGAGGTGGGGGCTCAGGTCACCTCGCAGACCTACGGGGACGGAGCTCACACGGAAGAGGGCATCATCTGTGCACCCCCTGGTGGCCAACCATTTTAATATAACATTTTATGTGTAATTGTTTCTTTGGACGATCGTTCTTACCTGATTAAGTGTACTTACCTACTGCTCACATCTTCCTTCTATGATAAGCCTGACTGCTCTGCCACTATCTCAACGGTCTTTCAGCAGTACAGACGTATATTAAGAGTTGGGGACCGGTATGCCAAGGGATGGCTTTATGAAGTCTTACTTCTAGTGAACTTTAGGGAGACTCCCCTAACAGACCCCATCCATAAGAAGAGTGATACGCAGGCAGACATTTGTCTCTCTGAACCTCTGCCTATCATTTTTACACAGCCCACTAGTTTCTCTATGACTTCCAAGAACATTTCAGACTTGGGTTCCAATGGAGTACATACAGCCACTCTCACCATGGGCCATTCATTCTGTGTCAGCCAGAAATGGGCTCCTCAGTGGCAGCCAGGAGCCAGAGTCCATCAAGATGATCCTGGCTCACCATCTTCCATTCCAGTGCTCATGGTTCTTCGGGGAGGAATTACAAAAGAAAGTCCATAGGTCCCATAAGGATGTGAAACACTGTGGGAAAATAGGGTGAAAGCTGAAGCCAAGGTCCAGTAATCAAGTGTGCTTCCCAACGTAGATCTCAACCATCAGATGCTCGGGTAGGCCACGGTTCAGATGCAGGTAGCATGCTCCAGCTCAGAAGATAAAAGCTTCACGGGGGCACTGTTGCACACATGAAAGATGGCTGCCTGAACCAGGAGCTCCGATCCATAGCAAATCCTGCAAAGAATTAATCCGTGCTGGAGCCACCCACACACAGAATATATAGATGTGCTAATAGATGACAACGTGGATCACATCATCTGAAAATCTGGTAAAAAACCGCCCGTGAACGGCTTCGATAGCCAAGTTACAAACTTCCCTGTTAGAAACTTGTGGCACGGGCTGCTTGTGGACACCAGACAAAATTCACTCAAGATCGAGGAGAGACACCCAGCTGCGGGCCTCGCAGTGGGAGGAGCTGTGGACTCCGTTGCTACACTGGCTTCCCGCTGTTGAGCTCCTGCCTCACCCGACTCGCATTCAGGCGGCCCGCAGCGAGTGAACATACGCTTGTTGCCTACGGCTGTGGGGGGCAGAGGTGTGGGACAACTGGCAAGGTGCAGTTGCGAATTAGGACGGCCCTCTGCGACCTGACGACCGGCCACGCATCAGGGGAATTCAGGGATTCCGGCATCGTAGCTGAATATCATTGCGGCTGGTCTGGGGGGCTGCTGGTGCCGACTGCCCATGATCCTGATCGAACAGTTGAAAAACAACACACCCAGCTGGGAGGACTGAGTTGAGTGGGCCCCCAACAAAGTGAACTCTGAGGACTGTCTGAGGAGCTGGCGTCGGCCCTCTGAACTGCACTGCACCTAGCTGTGCCTCGAATGGTGGACATAGCCAGTGCAAGACCCATTTACTTCATTCTGGGGTTCTGATGAGGATTCGGCAGCGGCGTGATCAAGGAGGTGTGGGCATACAGCAGCAGCCTGCATCGTAGAGACAGCCCGGAGGTCAACATGCGCCGCAAAACTAGATAGACTTAAACATAAACTTAGAACGCCTCTGACCCAGCGCTCTCGGATTGCATGTGAGCCCAATTAAGCAAAATAAGAAGCTGGAAGGGCCGGGGCGGGACCTGGGCAACATCACGGTCGCAGCCTGATTGTAGCAGAAGACCTACCATCCAGTGGCACGGCGCACAGATGGGATCATCAGACACACAATACTCTGAAAACTAAGGTCAGGCGGGACAGGGGGGAACAAATAATGATGCACGTGTTGTCAATGCAGTGGCCTGATCCAGCACCAGCACAAGAACTTCGGTTGTGGTTCACACAAATACTAATGGCAAGGTTACTTCCATTATAGTCAACTGGATTGTGTAGCCACCGGGACAAGGCAACACAATCCTAGACTCTCACTGTGAACAACAGAAATGATAAACTCTCCACCCTAAGACATGGGAGAAAACAGTCCACTCTTCACCATGATCCGTAAATCACAGGCTCCGCATGTGCACTTTAAATTACTAATGATTACAAACATCACGGGGGAGAGGCCTGGAATGCATACCAACAATATCTACAGTGAGGCGTAATTCCCCAACACAAGCCCGCACTTTGGAGTGTATCCTACATCACTGGCCAGGGAACATGTGCAAGGACGCATTTGAATATTGCTGTTGGAAGAGTGTGCTGGGAACAAAAACTGGTGCATGTTGTGGGATCCTCCCTACTATCCACAGTCGGTGGGGAAGCGGTCCTACATGCAAAGCCAATGTGTGTGTAGCCCATAGATACAGAAGTGCAACTCGGAACGCCATTGCTGCTAGATACAATTTGTGACCCGGGGTGCAAAAACTGAACGGCATTTTATAGAGAGATGGCAACGCCATATATCACACAGCAGGCAACACCACATAATTGGGGTAACAAAGTGTTGAGTCCAGAAGACTCAGCAGGGCAATCTTTGCACAATAAACTCACTGTTATATGCCTGGGGAGCCCGCCATCTATTCCTTACTACTGAACTCAACATATGGGCCGGCACGAGAAGAAAGGTTTGAGCGCCAAAAAGACAGGCCTGATAGATTCCTTTACAAATTCGCAGGCCCAAGGGTTTGCAGTGAGTAGGAGAACTGCTGTCGATACCCAGACGGAGATGCCTGACGACCCAAGGGAGGAACGCCTAACGACCATAGTGCAAAATGGGTTCCTTGCAGTGAACATCAAATCAGATGATATGGTCGCAACCTTTGGCTCTCTCAAAGCAAGGGTAGACAAGGAAAGCGCACGTATCACTGAGGCGGATGGTAGGATCAGCACGAATGAGGGTGCGATAACTCAACAAGGCCGAGACAGAACACAACTTAAAGAAAATGTGGTCAAAAAGCAAAGGCAAGTGCGAGTATCTTGAATCCAGATCTAGGAGGAACAACATCCGCATTATCGGAGTCTCAGAATCCTTCTGCAAGGGTCCAATGGAGGGACATGTGGAAGACCTCTCAAAATCCCTATTTGGCACGGAATCCTTTTCAGAGCATTTTCAGGTCGAAAGAGCTCACTGCACCCTTGCCCCGTTGCCCAAGCCGGGAGCACCTCCCTGCACGATAATCGCCCATCTCCTCAACTCCAGAGGCAGAGACACAATTCTTAAACTTGCCAGAGAAAAAGCCACGCTACACTATGAGGATAGCAACATACACATAAACCTGTATTTTGCTGCAAGTGTACAAGCACAAAGGAGGTCATACGAATCGGTAAAGTGACAACTCTTTCTATGCCGAGTGCCATATGCCTTGATCTTCCCTGCCAAAATGAGGATCCAAAATGGAGGCCGGGCACACTTCTTCGAAACTCCCGCTGCGGCCATGGTGTATATCGAGGACCACATCCCCCTGGCCCCACAGAGACCTTGGAGCTGATCAGAATGTGAGACCAAGGCCATGCGATGAGAGACGGGATCCTGCAGACTGAAGGCTAAACATGTAGATATCCTTTATAGCGGTGGAATAGATATGACAAGGGTGGCTCTGATTATTACCGGATCGGGGGCACTTGACGGCAGCCATGTAGCTGCAATGTGCTCACCTCAGGGAAGATCCAAATGTTTGATGGTGTATATCATTGGGTTGGGGGTGATGTTGCGGGTCAGGGATGGTGGGAAGAAAGTTGGTCATTTTCCAAAGCACCTATGGAGATATGGACGGAGGTGTGGAGGTAAGGCTCTGTTGTTGGAGTTAAATGTATCATAATGAATGGTCATGGCACTTCATGCGGTACCTCTTCAGGGACGAAACATGAAGTTAAGGATAATCGAAAAAATAGACACAAATGGTGCACAAGAATCACATAAGAATGGGACTAGAATTTCTACTATTGTCCTGGAACGTCCGTGGGCTCAATAACCCGATTAAATCCCAAAGAATTGGGACTTACATCGCCAGACACCATCCACATATTGTCAAGTGACTTCAATTCAACACTCCCACTAAGTCAATGCCTTTGTCTGGGATGCCCAAAGGAAGCCCTTAATTATATATTTTTATGACATGTTATAATCTGGATGATAAACCCTTATATAACACCCCTCTCTTTGAATCCCCCTGACCTCACTGAGCCAAGAAGTAGGTTTATTTTTCAATTTAAAAGATTTATTGAAAATTAAACAATATATATATCACACTTTTATAATAAATTAATATTTGATATCACACTTAAGAATATGATGTTGATCAACAATGGATAATCTTACACTAGCACACTTATTTTATTACTTAGGAGTTGGTATGGAAAGGATAAGGTAGCAGAGAATACTTTTATGGTTTGAAGGAATGCAGTGATGGAAAAGAATGCAGCACAGGAATAAACTGATATGGGTTCAACAAAAGCTAATATGTTCACGTTTCCCCTTGTGGCAATTCACTCCCCCCCTTTATGCAATATAAGGAGATGGAAGTAAAGCACACAGTTTTCAGGAATACAATCAACATGCAATTCAGTTCCCATCCCCCCCAGCAAGCTTAGAGAAACTGGGATGATTTTAAACACAGGCAAAAGTACTTTAAATGTGGTATGCAAAGAAGGGAAAAATATGCTAAAAATGATTTTAATTCCCTATAAGAGATTCAGGGTAGGTGATAGCTACTTAAGATTAGTTCAAGTCACACTGGCAATGCTCACTGAGGGATTAGCATGTTGAAAACGAATTTTAACAGTTCAAGCAAAAGCGGCCATTTTGACAGGAGCTAATTTTTCAATTCGCTGCAATTTTTGCCAAATGCATCGAGCGTGATTACGGAAAAACTATAAGGAGTAGAAAGTGCGTTGGAAAGCCTAGAATCTTGGCTTTAAAATGAAAGTTAAATCTCGCTTCTATCACAAGCGGTTCAAGAGATACGGACGATTTAGTGGAGGTAGATTTTCAGAAATGAAATTACAGTTTCAGAATGACAGATGCGCTTTGGAAGGTTTGAATCAACAGGACGGACACACGATTCTATGATGTAGTTCTAGATAGGTTAAAATAGTTTGAATTAGATTATTTTAAACTAAGAGATAAGTCTTGCACAGGTCTCAGGATACTCACTCCTAATTTTGGAAGGAATGGGCCTTGTCATGGATCTGGTCAACAGGTTGGACTGGACTTCTGCACACAGCGATCTGGTCTGGGTCTGGTCTGCGGTTCTGAATACAGCAGTCTGGTCTGGCACTCGGCACTGCACGGATCTCTGGTTCTGCTGGTTCTGGATACAGCTCTGCTTTCTGGGTGTTTCTGGAACAGGGTCCTAGGCCAGAATCAGACAGCTCAGCCCGGCTGTTGAATAGTTTGGTTAGGTTTGCTGGATGCTGAGGCCTCTGAAAAGGATTCAGTTTGTGGACTGGCCCCTTTGCTACAAGTTCTGGAGTCTGGATTCAAAGTTCTGGTCTCTGGAGATTGATGGATTTGAAGTCTGGAGTCTCCCGTCAAAATGCTGCGCAAGAAAGTGGAAAGCGAATGTTGCCTGTCCAAGCAGTCTCTTTTTATGTGTTCTGCAAGTGGGTGTGTGCATGGGCATAACTAAGCCTGCCCCTCGCAACTTATCATTGGCCAAGCTCTCCTCTCTCCCTTGGTTGGGGGAAGGAAATGGAGTGTCATCGTGATGAGGTAGTTTATGGGTCAGAGGATCCACCCCTGGTCAATTTGCACACAAATCTATTCTTGATCCAAATACATATTTATCTATGTATAATTTTTCTAATATTATATGTCCAGTTAACATATTTTCTGTAGCACCAAACCATCCGATCCCTGTCTTTGTAAGATGTCGTGTCCACTTATGACAGAATTCTGCCCTTTTCATCAAGAACACAACCTCTAAACTTTTCTAGAATTTACACAAACATGCACAAGGAATGTGGGCATCAGATGATAAAGTGTCAGATATTTAACCTACAGACATTCGGAGTAATACCTTATTTTCCACTACTACCCCCAAGAACATACCACAGAGTCCTAACACCTCTTAAAATGTGCACAGAAAAATCACAAGAATAATGATTATAATTATATAATTTTGACAAGTCTGTACTATGAATTAGCCATCTTTTTAAAATTATGCTCTGGCCCAGAGGGGTGTGGTTTCCCAAAGCACATGGTGGAATTTCTGGTTTGTCCACTTCCTCCAACTCACGTTGCTCACAGAGGCACTGCCCCTCCCCGTTTCTCTCAAGAGGAAGCCATTTATGACCACCCCTAATTTAACATGTGCCTGAGCCAATGAAGGCTCATTGTTCTGTTTCCCTCCAGTCCTAGGTGCTCCTCCCCTGATTCAATAAGGGAGGTGTCATCTCCTTTTGGTGGGAACAGCAGAAGGCAGCCAGGCATGGGAACCTTTGTTGAGCAAGTTTCAACTCCTGTCAGGGGTAGTTGTCAGGCAGAATTCAATCTCTTTAAGCCAGGCTTCAGCTAAATGTCACTTTTGTTCCCAGTTGTTCTTCATCCAAATCAAACTTACAATTTTTACACATGCATCTAGAATGCTGATTCTAAGTTCAAAACTATGACATTTAAACAGTTGCAACCTATGTGACACTCAAAGTAGGTCACTCATTTATTTTAAACATTTCAATTTTAGTGGCTTTAAGTCCATTTTCACTTCAGCTGCTGACATCCACAGCTCAGCCAGTTTTGTTATAAACATTGTTTTGGGCTCTTCATCTTTCCAGATTTTGTATGCACACAAGACTACATTCTGCCAAATGTCTGCTGGTGTTCATTGAGATTTTTGAATATCTTGCAATGTTTAAAATAGGCATTTTTAGCTTGCATTTCAGAGAAACAAGGGTGATTTCAAAGCGCTTTTTGAGCTAACAGGCACTGCTGTTTTTCCTTTGGCACACATTCCAATCATGGCACTCCTGGCCCATCGTGCTCGCACTGGTGGGTGGTAGGTCAAGCAACCATTTTGGTGTGCGCAAAAACTGCGCGATTTTCCTGGATCCTGGCGCAAATGTGGGCTTTTCTGCCATCTTGGATTTCCTAAGACCACAGCACCAAATGTTGCAACATAATAGTCCAAACGTGGGTCAGGACACCCAACAATATATTAATGCTGCAAGAAACACACGCACTTAAAAAAATTAGCGCAACCTCCTTCCACACTGGGGCCAACAAACTGCTGAATCCCATGCGCTGTGGTTCAAAATGGCTGTGTTCAGTTCCAACTCCTTTTCTCCTATTAACCATTAATCTACTCTTTTAGACTCCCACGATTCAAGGATATCCACATGGTGGCCCAATGTGCTGTTTATGTAGTCTACTTGCCTCCACTTTGCATGGATAGTCAGGCTTCAGTTCACCTCTTTGATATGGGGCCATCCTACATGTTGCAAGTTTAAATGTTGGCAGCGCTAACATGGTCGATCAATGAAATTACATTAATTTAGCAAATAATACCAGGTATAATCACGGTGCTTAGAAGCATGAGGAATCTGGCATGAGGCACTATATAAAAACCTGATATTGGGCCTCATTACGGGTCCGGTGAGAAGCCTGGCAGTGGTACCAGTGTGTTGGCGCTGGACCCATCAAATTGTAGCTAGCCTGCCTTCCCACTATCATTACGAGTCTGGCAGCTCGGGAAGTCAGGTGCCGGCAAAATGTAAGTCCCCATTCCCATAGAGTGGGATTGGGGACACGGAAGCACTGGCACCATTGCTAAAGGTGCCGGTGCTTCTCTGAAGGCTTTGCCTACTGTGGCCTCTGTGCACGGCACGGTTAGACCTGCCGTGCAATGTGGCACGGCAGGCAAACTCATAGTTTGCCGGTCCGTAAACAAGGGTGCAGGTGAGCTTACCTGCACCCTTGTTTCCAGACCAGCAAACTTAGAATGAGGCCCAATGTTTCACCTTAGGTAATTTTCTTCAGTTCTTACTCTTTCCCTTTTTGTGACAGACATATGATTATTTCTAGTAAAACGTCTGCGCTTCCTCTACACCCCCACTAACTCTCTCCGCTATCATATCCTTTCTGATGCTTCTGGGACTACTTTTTGCCCCTGTCCCTCCTTCCCTCCGGTGTATTCATGCATAGATTTAGCCGTTTCTTTCCATAGGAGCTGTGGTTTAAACTATGATCTGTGCTTAAGCTGCCCCCATCTCTAGAATATATCCTTGGAGAGGTGACCACTACATCTGGACACGGTTCTCCAGAGAAGGCCCCACCATGGATTTGCATAGTAGTCCCACTAATTCCCTTTTTCTGTTTAGTTCTCTTTTTACACCCCAACATGCCTCTTGCTCATCTCACATCCAGGTCACAATGTCCACTCAGATTGTGGACTTGGATGGGATAAACTAATAATCCCTCAGCGGTTTGGTGTTTAATTCTACTTTGGACAAACCCATACACTTTATTAGGCTTTCCACACCCGATACAAATTAAATTGTGGCCTGAAGTAGGGTTCATGCGAGTGGGAGCCACCTGTCTGGTTAAATACAACACCCCAGGTTGTGGTTGTGCCCTTTCACAGAGTCAAGGGGATCTGAAGTGGGTTTGTGACCGGATTCACAGGTCCAGAGGAGCCTGCTTCAAATTCTCCCATTAAGCAGCAGCAAGAAAGGAGACACTCCAGTGGACTGAAAATCCCAGCATACCCGGATGGCCAATTTGGGTGGATCCATTATATACCGGTCCTGTCGTGAAAGCCTGCTCGCATTCAGGACTTTAATCACAGAGGAAGGAGCTCCTGCTTGAAGGTCAATCTACTACAGGCATCAACCTGGTCAAACAATCTATAGTCTCATAGGAGTGTTGGTGCAGAATCTGAACGTGCACACCCTATTCATGTCACATGTCAGTGGAAGAGCAAGAGCACATGCATGGCGTTCATCTGTCATGGAGTGAGGGGGGCCAAAATGGAAACTGAATGTCCAGAATTCATTGTGACCATGGAGTTTGGCCTAGACTGGCTCTTTCCCCTTCTGTAATGGCATAGCAGGGTGAAGAACAATATTCTGGAGAGATGTCCAGGGCAATTGCAGTGTTTATGACTGGTTTAATACTTTCCCAACATCAAATTTCAGTCGTTGCAAATGTCACTCCTAGTGGAACGAGTATGCTCACATTTGCGTCCCAAGCTTGCTGTGCATAGACACCCAAGCTAAACCTCACTGACGATGCCCAATGAGGACAAAACATGCCCGGAGTTAGGTATGGTCTTGTGCAGAAAGGAATTGACTTAGCAGTTTGGGCTGGTCGAACCTCTTATGTGTGGAACCCAGCCTGATGGTCTTTCTGCTTCTGTAATGGTAAGGCAGGCTGAAACACAATTTTCTGCAGCATTGCCCAGCACCAGCATCTATGAATGATTCAAAACCTTCCATAGATGAAACTCGAACTGTTCTAAATCTCACTGTGTGACATTGTTTTTTGTCAGGGCCAAATTAAGCAGACACTAATGAAAGATGTTTCCAGTTTTGAAGATCTTTCTGGAAATAGCCACAAGTTGTATGCATTTTAGGATTATTGAATAATGAGTGGGTTGGCAAGGAAATCCCAGAAAGACAAAATATACATAATTTCATGGTATTTTGAACTAACTTCAAAACTATGCTAACACAATTTGTGCCTGGCACAGAATAAAAAAATGTGTAACATATGACTGTTATCATATTGCTTTTGCCTTCAAATCAAAGTTTTCTTTCAGTTGTACTATGGCTCTAATAGGGATGGACCTAACAGGCCTGGAAATATAGCAATCAAAGAAGTGAATTAGCGTCATACAGGTGTCGTCTTTGCAAGATCTGATGTTGTTCTTTAAAAATATGAAGGTTGTGCTTGGAATGAGGGGGTGAACTTCATTCCTCAGTGCGGACACTATGAGTAGCACCAATCTTGGCATTTTGAGGCTTCCCTTAGTGGTGCAGCTGACATTGTTCTGGTAGATGGAAAAAGGATTTGCATTACCCTCTGACTCATAATCTCAACCGCCATTTTAGGCAGTAACGGTAAATGATTGGCCATAACATCTTCACCTCTGCTCCAAAAAAATAATGTTTAGATGAACTGCAGTTTCTGATTGAATTCATCAGTACCCGCCCCCATTATTAATAGAAGTGGAGCCATGGGTGGATGGCAGGGGGAGGAGGCAACCCCCCTGATCCCCTCCATGGTGCTCGATTCACTGGCTTTCTCCAGCTGCACTGTCGCTCAGCTCACATTGTTTCATTTTTTTTTTAAAATAAGAATTAGTGGTGTGACAGAGTTTATGGTGTAGCAAACACACTTTCCCCAAGGTTTCTAAGCAATCACACCACATTGAGGGGCTGATTCATGGAATTTTTTGAGGGGTGAATCAAGACTTTGCATGTCATTCTGCCCGCAAAATCCTCTTCGCCGATTTATTGAATCAGCTTTGCAGAACATTTCCCGTACACTGCAGGGACTTCACGCTGGTTCAGCACGTCTCTGCCTGAAGTCGAGTGCACTGCGTGAGACTCTACGCAGAGCGTGGGTTGGGCCAACGCAGTGATCTAAATAGTGGGCAGAACATGGAGAATAAAGAAGAACAAGGGAAATTGTGGAATTGTGGGTGTTGGGGATGGGGTGCCCAATGAAATCGCAAGCCCACAACTGCACAAAACCAAGCATATTCATGGATCTGACTGTGCAGCGTCACATTGGGAAATTCAGCATGCAAAGTTTGCGATATCACCGCCACATAAAGGTATGTTTTTCAAGAACCAATCGCATAGGAATCACTGCGCAAAGATAAGGTCCGATCTTGAATTTAGGGGTGTGTGCATGCAGTTGGGGTGACAATTGAAGTTAGGGGTGCGTGTTAGCAGTGTGGCAGGGTGAAGACACGTTTTACAGGGGTTTGAAGGCATATTTACCAGGGACTGACTGCAATTACGAAACATATTACGCATAGTGAGATGGTGCTGTATGTAGTTACAGGGGACAACATGCAGTGTTGCCGAAGTGTTGCCTTGGTTGGTGGGTTTGCATGCAGTATTAACGGGATGCATTATTTCGTGGATGAAGCGTGCGCAAATATCTATATATGCAAATGGAATTGCAATGCATGGGGCCCTGTCGTCAGTGTTCCAGCCGCTACTTGCGCATAGGGTTAGTCTGTGGGGTAAATTCCATGAATACGCAGAGCTCGCACAAAATCATATGTCCGCAGGGATTCCAAAGTGATTTTCATTTCACAAACTTTGCAGGATCAATGTGCACTTTTCTGTGAATCAGGCCCTAAATCACCAGTACTAGCGTGCCCGGCATATTCTAGTCCTTTCGAGGTGCACAGGTGCATCCTGGGTAAATTTGCGCCAAGTGCCCACTCCTTCCTCTGCCAAATGAGTAGATTCACTACACAGCAGTACAAGAGATAAAGGATAAGGATAAGGTGAATGTTTTGTGATGTATGTATGCACGTTTGTATGTGATGCATGGAGTGTGTCAGTAACCATGTGGGGCATGCAAGATCTGAGTGTATTTGTATTTTATTGAATTTATAAAGCACCTTTCCCCGAAGGTGAGTGAGTCTGTAGCTTTGTACAGGTGTGTTTGTGTATTTTACTGTTGATTGTGTGTGGGTGTGCATGTGTGTGTGTGTGCGTCCGCAAATGTGTTTGAGTGTGTGGTCATCTGAGTTTGAGAGTGAATGTATGAGCAATGAATGTTTACATGATGTGTTTGTAAGTGATGTACAGAGCACATTTTACTAGAATAAATGGATTGTGTTTGTAGCCTCATGCAAGGAATGTACATTGTCCATTATTACTAGCAAAGACGGATTGTGGCAGCAGCTTAATTCAAGTGAGTTACAGAGGCCACAGACAGATTATTTTCACAGCCTCAAGCACTTGCATTATTTGTAAGATTTGCATAATGTACAATGACCATTATTACTGAGATAGTTGATTGTGGCAGCAGCCTCTTGCAAGTGATTTACAATGACCATTATTTTGGCTATTATTACTCGATAGATTGTTGCCACTGCCTTGTTACATTGTTGTAAAATGTTTCTGTGTACCAGCAGAGACATTGCATACACTGGATTTTTAAATGTGTTTATGTAGAGAACCACATTTGAATTGTATGAACTTGAACTCTATTTTTCTAAAAAGAAACAGTGCTATAAATTTGCCCTATTTCAACTAATTGTTTGGGATTTTTCCTCAGATAGGAGAACCACCCCAAACCTTCCAACATAATTTTGGGCTCCCTAGTAACACTTGGTTGCTCACGCTATTTTGAGGAAACATTTATACCACTCCACTGAAAATATTCACCAGCCATGGCTGACCGTGAATCATTGATAATGCCTGTGTGCCCTCAGAACTGACCACCCCTTCTTCCCCCCTCCCCGTCATCAAAAGATTCCTCCACCACGGGGTCACAGTTCTGGTTCTCTCGTTATCATTTCTCAAAACAAAGCCATGTATTTCCCTTTGAATGAACATTAACTATGGAGGAACCAGTGAGGAGGTGTGTGATATTTTGACATCTGTACACCCTGAAAAAATCTCCTATCCAAGTCGTTATAATGTGTCTAGCCATTGATGTGAAAAATCCCTCACCGCGTTACACACCTAAAGCACAAGCAAATCAAACAATGCTCTAACTGTGAAATCAAATATATTTTAGTGCGAATATCGAGCAATTGGAAGCAAAACACTTCTTCCACACTCTGAAATGAATGTCAAATTAGATAGCAGTCCATTATCCATGTACCCTGCCAGGTGTCAGTGTTCTAATTGTTCATGGATGGCCTTATCAATCCAATGTGATGGGGTAGCTAAAGAGAGTTCATTTTAATGTGTAGGACAGTCATGAATCCTTGACGAGGGATCACTCTGTTTTATTGAATTTAACAACGGTCTGGCTCCATATAAAGTGTCCTTGAAAAACTAGACTTCATTCCTCATAAAGCAAGTTGGAGGTGCAATGAAAAAGACAGGATGAGTGTCAGTAGTTGTTACTTGAGTCTCACCCTATGTATTTAGGTATGAACAAAATCGTTATTTTCATAAGCGTTGTTCAGAAAAATATACTGTCCTGATGAAGGTGTTCACAAGCGATTAGAGGGCAGAAACATGTTATTGGGAAGAATGCATTTTCTCTGTGTTTTCTTTTCAGTCATTATCGTTAAAATGTAGATTTTATCTTTATTTATTTGATTAGCATGCACACAGGATTACAGGGAACCTTCAGTATGATGTCCAAAACTAAGTTAATGTTAATACAATTCCATGTTCTTTCCTCTAAAAATACCAACTATAATAAACATGAACACGTTGTGATATGATACAATGCTCCCTCATTCAAAGTTCTAAATACAAATATTCAAAATAGTTAAACATACTTACAAAAAAAGACATTCCAATTAAGCATTAGCGCCGTCCATTAGGCTTGCAATATGGATGCACCATTCCACTGTCACTAAAATCCAAATATATCTGCCTTCCATTAGGTAGCCTTTGCCAAATCGAGTCTGAGTTTGGTCCAAAATATGTGTAGATGTGTCTACTTTTCTTGAGTAGCATCTTTTGCTTGACACAGGATGTGGCTATAAAGAATTGCCAGTGTGCCTGTATGGCTTGTTTTCCCATTCTAGAAAGGCTTTCTAGAAAGGTTTTTATAAGTAAATATCAATGAAGATAAGGGATGAAGTCACAGAACCATACCTGGCAAAAACAAGAGTGTTTTCTACCTGATCGAAAGAAAAAGGTTTCCATCATGTTCACACGGTATTAACTTTTAAAAGGCTATGTAATGAATGCAATCGTAACCCAAATGCCAACCAAAAATGGCATGCCATGCCAAGTACCCACATTCTGCATAGTTATCGTTATCAGGCCATTTCGAGCAGCACACTAGTCGAGTCAGGCATTTACCAACTGTGCTCGATTCCACTCGTGAGCCATCTCTATGGAGGCCTGAACGGCTTGAGGGGTGTCAAACATGTTTGGCTGTTTGCGAGTCAAACACGTCAGGGCTCACCCATCCCTACTACACAGACAGCACTTTGGCAGACACAGGGCTGTAATTGGCATTCAGTATGTTTAACCCCTGTCGTGGCTTCTCCCAGGAGTGCTGATTTTGGCAGCGGCTGAATATGTGCTACCCCACTGAGCACCTCATCTAACCTAGCTCTCTCGCTGCTCATTCCAACTCAGCAGAGCAGCCAAGGCTCTACAACTCTTTGCATCTCTCCTTCGAGCGTGGAGCTTCCCTTTTATGTCTTCAAATGTCACTCCCGGAACCATTGGTGGGGGTTGTTTACACCTGAACTCCTCAGAGTGTCTGATCCCTTCAGAGCAGCTTTGTTGTGTCTGCAGAACAGGAAGCCTGGCTTGAATCAAGCAATCAAGCAGAGGCCATCCATGTGGGGTCCTTCACTTAGCAAACAATATTTACACAGTCCCACTTATTAACAAGCATTGCATCTAAAATCCCATATTCAAGGATTCTCTGGTTGCATCGCGTACAGTAACTTCACAAACTCGCTATAAAACTGGATTACTGAAGTAGTTATGTGCTGCATCAAGACGTGTGTGCTCATATAGTGTTTTTGCCCCACCCCCCGTCCCTCTAGGCTGCCTCGCCTCTACTTGAATCCATCTTTGCCCTCATCTCCCACCGTGCAACCCCAATCCCCTTTTCTCTTTCTCGGCAGACCAGAGTCTGCAAATCAAAAGGACACTCCACAATTGTCACTGTTTCCATAAGCCGACGTGCTGAGATGAACAGTTGAACTTTTGAGGTGGGATTCTAACCCCAAGAATACAAGGAACGGAAATCAGTTTGCCAATACAGAATGGAACTTATGCTTACATAAAATGTGTCCTATTTTGAAAGAAGAGCCAAAACACTTGTCATACAAAAGGGCCCTCCTTCAGGAGATGTGTGATTTCTATATATAATGTTTTGAACAAGATAAATTCAAAACTGAAACTGCTTAATTTTGTGTGGCGCAGTTTATGTGTGAAAACAACACATCTCTATTCAGACATGGAGGAGGGGTAGTGGTTCCTCCGATCTTTTCATTCTCACACTAGCGACACTGGCACATTGTGGATTTAACAAGTCGTGAGGCCAAAAAAGTTGACTCCCACAATCACCCCCCTTTAAGTACCTGTAATTAATTATATATGACAAATGAATTGTATTGACACACTCAGTAGCAAATCTAATGAAATATTTGTGTGACCCTAAATATAATTTCTCATTCACAAGCATCCTTACTAGAGCTTTGGTAAAGTGCCTAAGCATGAAACAGGTGGCAACTCTATTTGTGTTAAACAAATTTACTGTTTTATGTTCAAGACACATGTTATGTCTCTTTTTACACACACTTGTATCTAAAAAGTGCACATATCCTTGGATATTGATAATAGTGAATCTGGGACGTACCTAGTCAACTAGTTCCTACCAACTAGTAAATTCACTGTCAAATAAAAACCTCTTTGAATAGCACAATGTTAAGGGTTTAACACCCATTTCTTGCTTTTTGCCATTGTCAGAGTTAGGCAGGGACTTGAAGTGGGAGAATGGGAAAACAAGCTCCCCCCCAATCTCATCAAGACCATGGCCTACAGGATCACGGCCCAGGCACCCCCCACGGGACGAGTTCGTCTATTTACCAGATGACAAAATACCCTGGTTCAGGAACATAAGGGTATGCCCACCAGCCTGTCCGACTCAAGCTGACACCTGCGGCATGGATGAGCTCGACTAAGACAACAGCCACAAGTATCCACATCGTTAGAGATGCCATAACGACCTAGCCAACTGCCAAGAACACATGTGCCACCATGCACACTGGTCACTCACACACCAACCTATATGAAGAACATACTCAGTGCTATGACTTAGGTGACTGACACACCCACTGACGTGCATCATTGTTATTTTTCACATAGGCCTTTTAATAGTAATGCAGAAACGCAAGACACCTGAAGAGCTTGTGTATATGCTTGCTGACGTTTCTCCCATCACTCTCCCTGTGACAACACCATCATGTATACCTAAGACTGCTTGTGACGCCTGTCAACCCACGATCTCCATACAATGGATTATGTACCGCCACCCAGGAACTAGGCCCAAGTAGGCCGCAAGCAAGAGCCTCGACATGAAAATCCTCTCAGAGCAAGAGTACAAGTGCTGATCATGCAGAATGAGCCCCAGCGAGAGCTCACAGCGAAGGCCACGATGTTGCAATTCGCATGCTACCAGCCCAGCGCCAAGGTTACACCTGTAAAAAAAGCCAAGCCACAGAAACAAAATACAGAATTCTGCTCCAGCTACGGTCTCTCCACACGTGACCAAGCCGTTCTGACTAGGTGCCAAACCCACAAGACAGAAAGTCGCCTGGGTCCCACGTCTGGGACACAGGTTGCAACAACGAAGTGGCAAGATGGACACCAACGGCGATGGGAACGACCCGCTCACAAGTCTATGACCAGACCTGTACGTTGCCTGCACAAACACATAGTTGCACATTGTTGCTAATGACAGGTACACCGCGAGCTGGGAACGATGATGGTCCTAGGTTTGGGGCCTCGCGGGGGAACCAATCAGAACACAGGGGGGCTCATCACTGACGTCAGTAGTATTAGCCAATCACCAGGGGTAATCTTGTAGCAATTTTCAAGTATCTAATAGTAGGGACAGCCCAAGTATACCACCTGACTTCTCCTTAACCATTAACATCCTTCTCCATATGTACCCTATACTAACCCTACCACTCGGGGAACCAATCCAGAGTGGCAATAGTTTTTTTGCTAACTTTCCCAGGTGACGCAGATAGCGCGTCATGCTGCTGTAAAAAGGGCCTCCGAGCCCACTAAGAGTGAGAGTCTGGATGGACGCATACAATCCGAGACCCATCCCTGCCATTGTTATAATAAACAGCAGAACCACCTTGCTCCTTGTGTGTGTCTCATACTTCTTTTGGGAAACACGGGAGGAGTTGGGGCCTCCCAGCCCTGAGGTCCGCGAACGGCTCTGCCTACCCCGGGATAATCACCCTAACAGACTCTTGCAGCCACAATCACAACATACACCTGAAAGTCAACCTTTCAGTAAAAACAGAGGAGCAGCATATGACACAGGTTTATTATCTTGTCAAAACTCAATCCTTGGACAATTCTCTAGAAATGCAGTTTGCATACCCTAGCAGGGGCACAATACAACAACTTCCAGACAAGCCTTAGTGCCCTGAAGCCACTGCAGTGGTGATTTGGCACTGTAGAAATGATTTGTAACATAGCATAAAGCCCCTTGAGTGAAGGAAACATATACACAATCATTCTGTGGCAGTGTGAGGGAGTGTTGGAGTTTATTTGAGGACCATTTTGTATCGGTGGGGGTTTGTTGGGTCTAAAGAACGATCACTTGTTGGTAATATGAGAGTACCATGAGGATGCTATAGGGCCAGTTGCTGGCAGCAGGTTAGTCTACTGAGGGTAGCTTACATTAAAAACAAAATAGAAGTCATTGGGCCTCATTACGAGTATGGAGATAGCCATGGTGATATTAGTGCCATGGCTGCCTCCATAACAGGCTCCTATACCGGGTTCTGTGAATGAGTAATTACCGGGTCATTCTGACCTTGGAGGACCCGGTAATTCCTCATGCACAGAACCATTCCCCATTCCCATTTGAGCCCCCATAGGGCTCAATGGGAATGCGGATGGAGCTAATAACGGGCTCGTTAATAAAGGGCCCGTTATTAGCTCCTTGGTCCCCTCGCGGGACCCGGAAAGGAAATCTGGTTTTACCAGACGTCGGTTCCGGGACCCGCTAGGGGACATCGTAATCAAGCATCCCGTAATGAACAGTGCCAGTCATGTACCAGCACGGTTCATTACGGGACCGCCAGTCTCGTTATGAGGCCTATAGTCAGTAACCTCTTCAAAAGTGTTGAAATCTAAGTCTTGATTAATCCAAAAATGGTGTATTTTCAGGCACTATAGGTAGACAGCGAAAGATTTTTTTTTGTATTAATAAAACTACTTGAACAACGTCATATAAGAACTATCCCTGAGTGTTGATTTACTTGTTATGTAAGTCATTGCTTTTGGATGCTCCCATGTCCATTTGGGCATCTCAACCATTTTCACCTCAACATGATTTTCATGTAAAGACTATTGAGGGTACATGAGGGCATTTTGGAGAATGCCAAGCTGGTCTGTTGGCAGCTGTGGGAGAATCTGTTGGAGACTGTGAGGTTTGGTTATAGACTCAACACTTGTGATCAACCTTTCAGGGCTTAGATAAGTTTTCTGCCAAGGATATTTGACTCTCCCTTTTGCGCTATTGAAGGTGCTGTGTGAGCCTCTTTTGGGTACTGTGTGGGACCCTGTTACATACTGTGTGAGGATCTATTATAGGCTGTGTGCTGTGTGAGGTTATGTCAGAGGGTTATGTGGGGTGTAAATTCAGCCCGAGAGTGACAGAGACTGAGAGGCCATGCACGGCCCTATTCTGACCATGAAGCTGGCTGATGTGGATACCCATTGGAATATGCAGGCCAGCTCAAAACATTGTTTTCCAACAGGAGGCCCAGGAGGCCCAGTGAATGTGAAAAGTGGGCCCCACTCAACATTACCAAAATGGGAAGCCAAGCGTGTCTTGAAACATTAATACAACAAAATGTGCACAATACATTAAAAAGACAGTTGTGGCTGAAAATGCTGTTTCAATAAAACATGAAAAGCTATTATTTAATTTAAGGAGACAGATAGCAGCATGTCAAATTGACTTTAATGCAGCACAAGACTGTAATCCAGAAATCTAAGGTGAAGCCAAGCACTTTGTATTTGTCACAAATAAAACACATACTTTTCAACATTCAAAATTACATAATTTAAAAGGAAAGGCCTACTTGTTGTAGAAGTGAAAACTAGTTTCCTATGTTAGCGGTGGCCCATGTGTGAATAATTCTGAAAGTGAAATTCATATATTTTTAATTATTGTATTAAAGAAAGATTTCATTCCTGGACAACAGGCCCAGGTACATGTGTAAAACACATCTTTTCAATTTAAAAGGCTATTCTGGTAGAATTATGTATGTTGCTTGTTTCCCCTCTGAACTGAAAGGTATGTGCCTCTGAAACATTGACCTCAAGTCCTTTGAGCTGGGCCCACCAACAAACTTTGGTTTTCAGGTTGAAATCCAAAAGAAATATAAAGAGTTAGAACAACATTTTTGGAAAAGTCAGATAAGACAGCCAACAGAACTGACCTCTTAGACTGTCATGGCACAATAAAAGGCCTCTCAGAGAATGCTAATGGATCTTCAAAGACTGTGTTAGAAATAGATACTACTGATAAAACAGATGTTCAGGTCACATGTTTCTGAGGAAAACAGAACAAGCTGGAATTTGCTTGGAATATGAAACTGTGATTCTCCATATTATGTGTTGCCCTTTGATTAATATTGGATTCCTTTTCCCTTAATAGCGGGAACATTATGTGTCACAATGAGCTCATCCAGGACTCATATTAAAGATCACACAAAGCCTATCAGTTCTATGTATCTCTTAATTTTATGAGATGTATAGAATTTGTGTTAGGAAGAAAACCATGATCCTGGCATTCCTGATCCCATAATACAGAGGCACTCGAAAATTGGTGAACTGAGAGAACATGCAATTAATGTTTGGATTGGAAAGTGTCATATTTGAATTATTTCAGCTAAGGAACAAACCCTAAAAAGTAATAGCTTCTCCCAGGAAAGTTGTGCCAAAATCAAATTAGTATTCCCCGATTTGCCATAAAATGTAGAATTCAAAAATGTATATGTTTATACAGTTATCTGAAAGGAGAAGATAGTTGCCATGATGTGACATTGGGAGAAAATCAAACATGGAAAAATAGTGTCATTTGAAATGATGCATTTCTCTCCTCCAATCATCATTCATAATTCAACCCTCTAAACTCCTTGCCCTATCAGCTGGCAGATGGTAGATAAGTGGGTGTGGGAGAAAGAGAGATGTCCAATTCATAGCATGGGAATATTCATAATATGTGAGTGTCATCAGCACTATGTAATGGTGAAGCAAGAGACTAGATAAAAAATCTAGTCATACAGCTGCTCTCCATTTAAACCCAACATGGGTCGTGTAGTTCGAAACAGGTTATTCAACAACAGTAATAATTCACTTCTTCAGTTGCATCGGTTTAGAAAAGGTACCAATGAATTCAGAGTCTTGGTAAGAAAAATGTGTGTTTATCAAAAACAAATTCAAAGAAATATCGAAAAGGAAATCACTAATCACATCTTAGTGAGGACGCGGCTGTCACTTCTCATATTTTTGAATAGACCTAATATACCAATGCATTTCGGAGCATTAAACTCCTTCATCAGGGTAAGTCTAATCTAATAACAAAAAATTAAAAACATCAAACATAAGGTTTAATGCAACGTGAAATAACATTCAGTAAATAACAGAAGTGAAGACATAAGCATAAAAATGTATAATCACATACCAAAAACAGGGGCGGGTTCAGGTCAAGTTGTTATATGCAAATAGAAAAGAAAAGAACCAATGAGTAGAATAGTGTGTGTTTATCAAAAATAAATTCAAAGAAATATCGAAAAGGAAATCACTAATCACATTTTAGTGAGGACGCGGCTGTCACTTCTCATATTTATGAATAGACCTAATATACCAATGCATTTCCGAGCATTAAACTCCTTCATCAGGGTAAGTCTAATCTAATAACAAAACATTGAAAACATCAAACATAAGTTTTAATGCAACGTGAAATAACATTCAGTAAATAACAGAAGTGAAGACATAAGCATAAAAATGTATAATCACATACCAACAACAGGGGCGGGTTCAGGTCAAGTTGTGATATGCAAATAGAAAAGAAAAGAACCAATTAGTAGAATAGTGTAGCTGTCACTTCTCATATTTTTGAATAGACCTAATATACCAATGCATTTTAGAGCATTAAACTCCTTCATCAGGGTAAGTCTAATCTAATAACAAAAAATTAAAAATATCAAACATAAGGTTTAATGCAACGTGAAATAACATTCAGTAAATAACAGAAGTGAAGACATAAGCATAAAAATGTATAATCACATACCAAAAACAGGGGCGGGTTCAGGTCAAGTTGTGATATGCAAATAGAAAAGAAAAGAACCAATGAGTAGAATAGTGTTGTTTTATCAAAAACAAATTCAAAGAAATATCGAAAAGGAAATCACTAATCACATTTTAGTGAGGACGCGGCTGTCACTTCTCATATTTTTGAATAGACCTAATATACCAATGCATTTCCGAGCATTAAACTCCTTCATCAGGTTAAGTCTAATCTTATAACAAAACATTGAAAACATCAAACATAAGTTTTAATGCAACGTGAAATAACATTCAGTAAATAACAGAAGTGAAAACATAAGCATAAAAATGTATAATCACATACCAACAACAGGGGCGGGTTCAGGTCAAGTTGTGATATGCAAATAGAAAAGAAAAGAACCAATTAGTAGAATAGTGTAGAAAATCAACAGTAATAGCCAAAAAAGAAATTAAAGAGGATTACCTCACGAGAAGTGTGTGGCCAAGCGGGGAAAATAATGCAAAATCCGTGGCAGACATGTGGTCTGCTGCGATTAACAACAGTGTATGACACGCAACCAAATGTTGTACTGGATCTTGAAAAGAGGCCGTGTTGAGCAAAGGATATAAAGGATATAAAAGCCACAGCAAGGGAAAGTGAGAGACAACTTGTGTAAGTATCTGAGAAGCAGAACCAGAGTTTGCAGCTGCCGTAAGAAGGCTGTAGCGCATCGCTGTGTGTAAGCGTTGCTGTGGAAACACTGCAATAAATAGACACGTGACCGCATCGCTTCGGGAGAAGGCGCGATGCGGCACGTACACAAAAAGGACTGCATGTGAGGTGACTGGGCATCAGGGGGGCATGGAAATTAATTATCAGTGCTGCAGAGGGCAAGATATGAATAGTAGTCACGTAAAAAGTGCACACAAAAAAACATACTGAATGACATAGACATAGAAGAAATACTGGTGAAATGGTTAAATCAAACTGTATCATAGAAGAAATACTGAATGCACTGTATAATATCAGTTTTCAATTCAAAGTGGGGCAGAGCAGAAGGGCAAAAACAAGAGAGCAGAGTGACAGTAACAGAGAGCTGACAAAAGGAAGGCTGACACCCAGGAGAGCAGATAGACAGGAGACCCCTGGACACTTGCTGGGGACTTTTACCTGTAAACTCAGAGCCCTATCTGAGAGGGAGGCCTACAATCTGGATGGAGGGACCTTGCTGTGAATAGAGGCATGAGGTGTGAGCTGCCTAGCAAATGAGAGTCCTAAAATCTGACTGGCCTCCTGAGCTAAGAACATAGCCCTCCCATGTAAGTAGGATTATTCCAAAGCTATCAATTGTGTGGGGAGCTACCTGCCTTAATCCCCTTCCATTGGTGGGTGGGGTGGCAAAAAAGTGTATACCCTGACCATATTTGACTAAATATTTCACTTAATAAATTCCATTAGAGAAAAACACCATCTCCATTTTAACCGGCAGTGTGAGCGGAAGCTGTCTGTTTTAACCCAATCCTTTTCATTAGTATTTGTGGGTGCTCTTCCATTAGTGCGAACGGGTGTAAAAGTTGTATACCCTTAGCTTATTTACCAAAAAAAAAATGATTTGATTATTAATTCTCATAGGGTCAGCTACCACAGGGTGATGTTTTTGTCAAAATTTGAATTGTCAAAAATGATCCCAGTGCACAGTAAATGACTATAGCCTTTAATGTAATTGGGTAACCCTGCTGTTCATTTGAATGTGCTGGAGTCCCCAAAATGAATATCCCAACACCCTGCATTTCCTATGAAAAAGAATCATCCCAAACTCACGTACCCATTCATTCCAAATTCCCCAAAGCCTGCTTTTCATTTGATTGTGTGTTCCACAAACGATTTTCCAATTAAATTATTATCCCAGACCTTTCATTTCAAATAAAAAGGCCAAACAAAATTCCCATTATATTCCCCCTCCCTGTACCTTGCCTCCAAACCAAAGGGGTCATATATAACAGATACCTAGGGGAGGAGGGTTGCTGGGAGAGAAGACATTGTCATAACCCAAGATATCACTGTGTTTTTCTTTTTAAATGTCCTATCTGATAATGTGCAAAGAAATCCTATATGTGTTTCGATTTTAACTCTTCACATTCAACCTGTGTTTGTTGTGGTAACGGAAAGTTATTAAGAAATACACGTCAGTCAATTGATGAAAGTAAATTGCAATTGTGATTATTCAGTTGTGCCACTAAGTTGGTGGCTGGTGTTTTTGTGAGTTATTATTCATTGTGGAAATTTAAATAAATATACACTATTATTTCTAAACATTGGCCTGGTTTCTAGTTTATTGGCGATACAGAGGGTATCTACTCAATGGTGTTATACAGGTTGGAGGCTGTTTTGCTTTATCGTGGTCACCTCGGGAGATATACCTACGTTCTCCGGACCCTTGCAAAAATAATCATTTGACTCAGATAGGCACAGAATTACACATGACACCTTAGTGATAGTTATAAAAAGAATGGCGCGTTATAGGCCCTTTATTCACTCATAACATACAAACAGAAAAAATAAACATATTATAGATATATATAAACAAAAGGAGAAAAAGACTTCACCGTTAAGATTGCCACAGGATGCACCTTCATCTCGGCCATGACAACACTGCTTAGTCCCACAGCAGGTAGGCAGAGAGATCAATCATCCTAACGGGAACGGGAGCAGAGTGTCATCCCTTCCAGTGAGACTGCAACACCACTTCTAACTCTGAAGTTCCAAAAAGAAAAACACTTCTTGTCTTAAGGGGGCTACTTTCGATGCCCGCCCCTCATGGTTACCATGCTGCCCTCGGCCGAAGAGCATACAATAAGAATGAGGCATTAACAGAGTGAATATTCCAGTTAGTAGCGGAAAAACAAATCCATCTTCCCTCCTTGCCATCTTTCACACTGACCCTTATCTCTGTACCTGGTGAGTGCTCCAACTCCCTTTCTAGCTTGTCCTTCGGCGTACAATACACTAACTATTCGGCCCAGCTTGGCCATCTGACATAAATATGCAATCTTGGCTCTGCAGCAGAAAATACATGTTTGCTAGCTGAGCCCAGTAAAACGTGGGGTTTCATTACTGTTTTCTTGCGGTGAAAGGAAGTGAATATGCAAGATGGCCGTGCATCGGCACCATGTTTTCTGGCTCATTTCGCTCACGCACTACACTCCACCCCTTGGATATTCAACTACCATAACCCAATGGGTGAATAGGAGGTTCCCAGAACCTACAAAACAAACGCCATAAATTGGGAATACATGAAATACAACAACATACTAGAACAGCAAACATGGCAAAAATCCAAACCAAAGCCGAACGCAACGCCTCAGGAATCCAGGAAAACATTTGACCCCACCAGTCCCAGTTCTTATCCTGCGTCACTCTGGCTACAAGAGCCTTCAAATCTTTAATATGGCCCTCAATAGAATGGGAAAGATCTTCCAGGTCAAAACTACACATCCCTTCTACAGCGTTGCTCCCCAAGTTATGCTTCAAAAACAAATAATCAATGGCTGCTCTGTTTTTCAAAATAGCTTTTCTAAAATGTCTATCATCTAACAACAACTCAGTTAAAGCTTGTGAAGTTTCATTAAGCCCCTTAACTACCAAACAAGCTAACTTAATCATAGTTTTATAACCCCCAGCTGCTAGTCCCCAAATCCCTACTAAAGAAATAGCTAATGCCATAACCTCAGTTTCTGACAATAAATGTACATCAGAATTACAATTGGGTGATAGAGCGTTATAAGAGGAAAAAAGCGTGGACCGCCTCATAGCGGGGCGTAGTGGGAATAAAATGAAGCCGAGGCATATCAGGGTACAAGGACAGCCTGAAATATTAGCAGGAATATATGAATAGGTTTGATTCACACAAGAAAATAGCCAACCTGAGGCAATTTAACACAACACAGGTGGCTAGCTTTTACTCTAAATCCATTTGTTTTTCATTATGGTTGAAGTCCAACTGTTGGCATTTGCCAACAAAGTTTGGATCACATGTCCTTTGGAAGCAAACATCAGCAGGGGCGATATTATGAGTAATGATACTGGTCATGTTTCTCCATTTCCGATCAGTGTCCACGCAAGATTTACAATATTCATACACTGAAAAGGAACCTCACACATCAGAGTTGTCAACTAAAAAATCATGGTGCAAGACCCCAAACAAGGATCGCAAAACCAGAACAGGTGTCGGTATAACCACAAGCCATGTTGAAATCAAAGTAGCGGAGTCATGTACATCCGATATGCAAAAATGTGAAACGTTCAGTACCCGCAAGAGTACCCGCAAGGCCAGGTACATCCATATATTATCAGCCTGCCCAACCAGTGTAGGATAATTGTTTTGCACTGAGGATATTAAGAGGGCAGAGATATGTAAAGCATTGTACTTCTGTCCACGTTGTTTCCTTACAGCACTGTGATAGGCTGCAATGGATGCATCAGTAAATCCAATAGTAACAGCAGGCGTGTCAGTCTTGATCCAGATCCCCAAATACATTGACAGAACAGAGACAATTGCCATGTCCTCTGTCATGTCCCCGGACCCTCCCAAAAACACTCTATCTTCCCTCACACCGGCACTCAGCATACATAGGATCTATAAATCAAAATTCCAAAACAAGATATCAGTGAAGTACATCACTCACGCAAATAACATTTGTCAGCAGGTATATGCAACCATTAGCGTTTTCCTGGTTCCATCAAAAGAACCACCTGATTTTCCCCTGCTGCAATCACATCCACCGGAACGGACGGACCACTAAGTTTGTCAACACAAACCTTCACATGATGAGTCAAAACCCTTGTCCCCACAAATAGTTAACACAGTGGGCGGATCACCTTTCCTCACCATAGACAATTTTATGGGAACTAATATCAATTGGGCCACACGATCTCCTTTATGATTCAGTAACATCGTAACACCACTATTAAAAATGATAACCTTGATCTCTCCCCGATAGTCTGCATCCACAATCCCACCTAACACTTGAATTCCTTTCAAAGCCAGCCCAGATCTAGGGGAAATCAATCGATATGTTTAGACGGAATGTATAGCCCAATACCCGTATCCATTACCACAATGCCTCTAGGTTCAAGTCAGACATCTTCTCTTGTATGCAAATCCACCCCTGCTGATTCAGGAGTGGCGCGGTAAGGAGCTAATGCACCAGGTGACACTTCTCAGTACAGTAATGTTTCTACAGCCCTATGGGGTCCGAATTGCAAGTTTGGCATCAACATTCCCATTAGTGGAGTCTCACCATTCGCGATGGGATGGTTGTTAAGTATTTTCACAGCCTCCACCATGCTTTCACGCCACCCTTTCAAGGTACCCTCCTCCTTTTTGCATAATTGTGTTTTTAACAATCCATTCATTCTCGCAATTAACCCAGACGCTTCCGGGTGGTAAGGGACGGGAAATATCCATTCATTAACTTTTTCTTGACAATAGTCTGAAACCAATTTCCCTTTTGTCGCTCTGTATTTGCAAAGGAACACCATAGTACACAGCAACTTGATCTAACAATATGATTGTGTACAATTGTGTAGCTCTTTTACATAGGAATACCATTAAGTAACCAGAATATGTTCAACAAAGGTAGCAGGCGCCCCTCTCTCGGAAGAACAAGGCATGATAACCTGTTCAGTGGTTGTTAACCACATTGAGAGTTTGCAGCCATCTGCTTTTTGCTCACTGTACCTTTCACAGATGGGAAATATCCATTTACATATCCGTCTTTGTCCCGCCCACATGGGCAGTCCAGCACCAAAATGCTATGGCAATTCCTCTCTGAACAAGAGTACCAACAGCAACCCCATTCACGTGTTTCAGCCTTGTTGGGCATCATCAGTGAGGTGAAGCTGAGCCTCTCCAAGCACAGTGAGCATGCGAGGAGAGAGGGGAGCGGGGTGCCTGCTACCTTTGTTGAATTCTTTGAAGGAACTTGGGGTTGGTCACCCTAGGTTACCTGGGGGCAACCAGACGTGGACTCCCTTCTCACTGTGCTTAGAGAGCTACAGCCCCCTTGCTCTCTTCCTTGTTTGAAGCCCTCTGTTTCCTGGCTACAGCTTCCTTGCTCTCTTCCTTGCTTGCAGCCCTCTGTTCGCAGGCTACTCCCACTTTGCTTTCTACCATCAATTATCTTGTTCCTTGTTGTGTGCTGGGCCTTCTGTCCATGAATACTGTCCTTAGCTTCCTTGAGTCTCCAGTCCTCCCCTTTTTTCATCCACTTCAGTAGTACTGTTTCCTTGATCTCTCTCTGCTAGCTTTCTCTTGTCTTTCAAACACTGAGTTACCGTTATTGATTCCCGTGTACTGTTTTCCGGTCACTGTTCCCTGCATTTAGATACTAGTTTTCTGCCCTTCCTTTCTTCCTGTTCTCTGTCCTGAACCTTGCTCTCTCTGACTTCCTTTTTCCATGGATATTTCTGTTCTTGTCTTCAGTGTTTTATGTAATTCCTATGTACAGAGTTTGGCTGCTGGATTTCAAGCCCTTGTTGTGTTTTAGTGTTGTACTTCGTGTCATTGTTTACAGTGTACTGGTTCCTGTTTCAGGAAGCAGTCATTGTTCGGTTCCTGCTGGACCTGTACAGGCTTCAGTCTTGTGAGTACTGTAACTCCAATTGGCATATGCATCCTGAACCGACACATTTAATTCCACCTCACCTTCTCTCAATGGCCATAAATCTATCACTTTTTGAATGGTATCCTTAGCAAGCTGAAACGCTCGATCTTGTTCCTTGCCCCATTCAAAGTTGAATTTCTTACAGGTGACTTCGTACAGTGGTGCCAAGATTTGACCAAGATGGGGTATGTTTTGTCTCCAAAATCCAAACAACCCAATAAACTGCTGGGCTTTTTTTCAGTTCTCAGAGTGGAGAATTCAAGTATTTTTTGTTTGGCTTTAGGCACCATCTCATGGTGTCCATTGTGCGACTGTATTCCCAGAAAAATCACGGCCTCTGCCGGACCTTGTATTTTAGTCTCATTTATCTCCCATCCTTCCTTCCTCAGCCCTTCCATAATAAGGTCTAAGTGCATTTGAACACTGTGCTCATCGTTCCCTTGGATCAATATATCGTCATTATAATGTACAATTTGCACATCCAGTTTGCACAGAATTTTATCCAAAATTTCCACCACCAATCGGTGACAGATATTTGGGCTAAGCTTATATCCCATTATGAGACGTTTGAATGTATATTGCCTCCCATTCCAAGAAAATGCAAACTGCTCCTGACATTCTTCAGCAATCGGAATAGTAAAGAAGGCATTAGCTAAGTCTAACATGGCGTACCATGTTCCCTCAAATTTCTGCACATTTTCAATTAAAGTTACCGCATGTCTGTATCAGCTGAGGCATATGTTTGTTCAATTCGCGGTAATCAACTGTCATCCGGTAGCTTCCATCTGGTTTTTTGACAGGCCAAATCGAGTTGCTCCAAGCCGTAGTCACTGGTCGTAACACACCGGCTTATACATACCCTTTGATGGTTTCTGTAATCTCCTTTTGCTCCCTGGGTATTCGATATTATTTCATAGACATAATTTATGTGGCTATTGGGACCTGCACCGGGGACATCTTCAGTTGACCCACCATAATGGGGATAAATGTGAATGCATTGACCCCGAAATGGTAAAGTTTCTCTCCCTTCCAGTGAGACTGCAACACCTGGGGTCCAACTTCTAACTCTGAAGTTCCAAGAGAAAAAACCCTTGTCTCTTAAGGGGGCTACCTTTGATCCCCGCCCCTCATGGTTACCATGCTGCCCTCCGCCAAAGAGAAGACAATAAGCATGAGGCATAAACAGAGTGGACTATTCCAGTTAGATGTGGAAAAACCCCACCTTCCCTCCTTGCCGTCGTTCCCACTGCCCCTTATCACTGCACCTGCAGAGTGCTTTGACTCCCTTTCTATCTCGTCCTTTGGCGGACAACACAATAAATATTAACCACAGCTTGGCCATATGACATAAATATTTGACCTTGTCTCTGCAGCAGAAAATACATGTTTGCCAGCTGTGCCCAGGAAAACGGAGGCTTTAATTAATGTTTTCTTGTGCTGAATGGAAGTGAACATCCAAGATGGCCGCGCATTGGCGCCATGTTTTCTGGCTCATTTTGCTCAAGCACTACATAGGCCTAGCCAAATTTGAATCTGCTAAGCGCTTTGTTGTGCAACACCCTGATCAGGAGGGGAAAGGACCCCCCCTGAGTGTTGAGAGTGACCATCCAATGAACCGTGACAGTTGGTGAGGCTTTGTTACATACTTGTACATGTGAAGATCTACTGTATTCCTTGTGTCAGCATTTGCTGGAAATTGCATGAGAATCTGTTGGAGGCTGCTTGAGGACTTATTGGAAGTGCTCTGTGGGACTCTCATTGAGACTTTGTGAGGCTCTGTTGAAGACTGTGTGAAGGACTATTGCAAGCTGCACAATGATATGTTGAAGACTGCATGATGGTTTCTTCTAGACTCTGTGAGGGTCTGGCAGAGGTGCTGTGTGAGGGTCTCTATTTGCTTTGTGAGGCTCTCTTTCAGACTGTGTGAATCTGTTAGAGGTTGTGTGAGGCTCTATGAGAATGTGTGTTGTTGCTTTGGAGGATATCTGAGAGCTTTTTTAGGCTTGCTTGGTGGCTGTGTTGATCTGTTAGAGGGTGTGTGTTGTTGTGTTGGAGCTTGTTTAAGGATATACCAGTGGCTGTGTTGTTTTGGAGTTTGTGTAAAGATATGCTAGAAACTGTGCTGTGGTAAGTGTTGTGTAAGCATATTCCAAAGGCTGTGCAATTTTATGGTTGGGGCTGTGTCAGTATATGCCAGAGGCTCTGTGAGGACCTGTTATGTGAAGGCATGTTATTGTAAGCTTTTTGTAGCACACACAAGAACTGAACCATTTCTTTGGGCAACCTCGTGAATTGAATGTGATATTCAGAGTCTGCACGGTTAATAGCACTGCAATCAGGGTCAGATGAAGGTGAGCCGTGGCCTGATTATAAATGCTGCACGCCTTTTCCCCATCCCCTCCTTTTATTATTTTGCTTGGAAATTTAATTGGTCAAAACAGATTAGGGACAGATGTTTGCATGGAAGACTGGTATTTTTCATACACAGTCCATAAACGGAGATTGAGTTTGTAACAAGTCTAATACAAAACTCCACATGCTTTTACGATGTATGTAGCTGGGTCTTTGTTGTGCTGAGTACAAAACATCTGCTTCTTTCCTTATTAGTTCTATAATTCACTACTGATGCATCCACAATATTTGTATTTATTGAAGAAAGGTGCAATTTTGTAGAGAAATGACTTAAAAAGTAGACAACAATAAGCGAGCAGAGGCAGTCTTAGGCTAAGGGGCCTTTTCATGAGTATGTTTTTGGATTGAATAACATACATCGGATGGTGAAGGGGTAAGAATGGGAACATATATCAGGAACTGGGACGGAAGGATATAACATTCTTAGTATTGAGAGACCCAGGTCAGCATATACATATTTACAAATTACATAGAGTTACCCTGTGTGCAGAATGCAAGAGGGGTGGGTTGAGCACTTAGTTTGGATATGAGGGTGGGGAGTTTAGTGGGCTTTGTTTCATCGCTAGCATCTGCGGTTTCAGCCTCATTTTGAAGAGTTTCACTGACAAGTTGGCCTTGATGGTTTGAGGGAGAGCATTCCAGTGTAAGGGGGCAATTGTGGAAAAGGAGTGAAAGACGAAAGAGATACAAGGGGCTGGGGGACTGGTTGTGACGAAATGAGGAGCAGAGAGTTTGCGAGGGAGTGTACTAGACTACTAACAGGAAGTAAAAAAGAGTGATGTATGATAGAGAGCCATCAATAGTAGTGACAGTAGGTAGCAGTAGGGGAGTATCTGGGAAGGATGACATGGGCATCTATCACTAAGTTGAGGACTGTGTTGATGACAGCAAAAAAGACTAGAGGGGTAAACTAAGAAATAGGCTTGTTAGTGTTCATTTCCTAAACTACTGCTGGTGCAAAGTGGGAAAATGGAGTGTAGGATTAGTTGCAGAATGAATGATGTTCAGTGAAGAGGTGGGCAAGTTTGGGATAGAGAAGAGACTGTGGGAAAGATGAGGGAGGGGATCATGTGGGAGTGAGTGGGAGAGAGAGAAGGTTGGACTGGCTCTCCACTATTTTGCTGATGTTGTAGAAATTTAGGAAGCAACTGTTTTTTTAAAGAGAGAAAGATGCACAGTGGTTCTCGGGGGAGGAGAGGGGTGGTTGCTGGGGAGCACAACATGGCCTGGACCGTCCTTCA
Organism: Ambystoma mexicanum; assembly: GCF_040938575.1. Taxonomy (NCBI): domain Eukaryota; kingdom Metazoa; phylum Chordata; class Amphibia; order Caudata; family Ambystomatidae; genus Ambystoma; species Ambystoma mexicanum. The sequence continues at coordinate 420,009,680 of NC_090931.1, forward strand.
TAGTTTTCAATGGTCCAGGCAGAAAGAGGGAAGAAG